>NC_059393.1:13722500-14077500 GCF_019703515.2 Myxocyprinus asiaticus | reverse complement strand
TTTTTACATGGAAGAAATGCATTGCTGGGGGCCTGGGTAGCTCAGCGAGTATTGACGCTGACTACCAGCCCTGGAGTTGCGAGTTTGAATCCAGGGCGTGCTGAGTGACTCCAGCCAGGTCTCCTAAGCAACCAAATTGGCCCGGTTGCTAGGGAGGGTAGAGTCACATGGGGTTACCCCCTCGTGGTCGCTATAATGTGTGGTTCTCGCTCTCAGTGGGGCGCGTGGTGAGTTGTGCGTGGATGCCGCGGAGAATAGCGTGAATGCACTCAACAAGCCACGTGATAAGATGCGTGGATTGATGGTCTCAGACGTGGAGGCAACTGGGATTCGTCCTCCGCCACCCGGATTGAGGCGAGTCACTACGCCACCACGAGGACTTAGAGCGCATTGGGAATTGGGCATTCCAAATTGGGGAGAAAAATGCGTTGCTGATATGGAAAACTTAACTAGTAAGAAATTAATTTTTGATATCTGTAATTGAGCTTTGAATAGGAGCGGATGACAGATCATTGTGAAATTCTACTAGTGAAAATGCAGTTACAGATACCAAGAATTACAGTTTTTACTCTGCAACTTATTTTTGATATCAAGAATGTGTATTTCTGCGAGTGATGACATCATTTTTTAATATAAAGAATTCACAGTTTTTACAAGTGCAAATTTAATTACAGGTATCAAAATTTAGCACTTTCATTAGTAGTAATTCCTTTCCTGATATCAAGAATTTACATATTTATGTCAACCATTCATATCCTGCACGTAATTAAAAGTCAATTTGGCTTGCGATACTCCTCAACACTAAATTAATTCAGACAGGGGACCTATGGGTCATTGCAGAGTAGAAAAACAAGTCAAACGGGGGGTCAAAGGTTTCACAGAGAGATGTTGAAACAGCTGCCTTTGAACTACACTGCGAGAAACTTCATTGTTTTTGAAAAGTAAGCAGCTAAGTGCCACTTCAAATGATTTAGTCATGTAACAATAAAATGATTAAAGTGAAGTGATATTATTTACTCAATCAACAAAAAACTGTCTAGTCTGACAGCGCATGATTACAAACCTTCCTTCATGTTAGCGAATCGCTCCTTCAGCTGGTGGTCCACCTCAGGACCAAAGGCAAAGTTATTCACAAAAATAACACTGCAAAAGAACACAACACACTACAGACCTGCATGGCACATACACTCAACATGCAAACAGTTCTCAATTTTAATGATACAACAGTCAGTACGTTTACATGCGCAGGAATAATCAAGCTATTGTGGATTGTTGCGTAGTCGTACTTCAGTCTTCATCTGACCGTCCAACATAACGTGTAATCAAATTTTTTTTAAGCAAGGATGTCAGCTGATGAAGTGGTTTGGATGTTTTCCAACTGATCTTTTATGTCATATTAGAATCCGTCCAACAATTTACATTCCTAGTGTTTGCACTACCTTGTTTTCATTGCTTTAGACTTCTGGGTTAAATACACGTTACACAATACCTGTCTTTCGAAGCATGCGCACAATACAGAGGCAAATTGTAGTCCGATTAACATGTATACATGCTGGATGAAGCCGAGCTACAATTGCATTATCTAGGTCGTTAAGTCTGACTTCGCAAAACTTTGCAAAAATGACTGGTACGGTTTCAGTCAGACTAAAGCATTTACATAATTCCAAAGATATTTTTTTTTTTTTTTTTGTACGGCCGAACCCAAACTTTTAAAGTGCATGTAAACGTCCTGAATAACAAGAACAACATTTAATAGTTTAAATTCAAAATCAAAAGGATTTCATTTGGTTGGAAGTCACATCTGAAAGATGCTAATTTGATACAAGCCTTTAAAGGTGCACTCAGTAATATTTAATGTATGTCATCTTGGACTTACACTGACAGCTAGGGGTGTGGATGCAGCATCATTCAAACGCAAGAGTTTTCATTTAAAGATGCCATTGTAGAAATTCATTACTCACTGTCAGGCATGATTAATTACTGTACATCAATGAGTGAAAGTGTCCAATAACAGAGCGGTTCCTGAGATTAAAAGTCCCACACACTCACAGCGAAGTGCTTCTTTGTTCTTCACTCAAGAGCCAAAAAGAAGTTTGTAACAGCCAAGCAGTTACAAGGAGGCCTTTAGAAGTACATTTAAATATGAGGATGTACAAAACTGCATGTACAACATTAATACTATGACATCAAAATGTGTTATCAATGACTTCATGCCTCATTATCTGAGTAGAATTCACACGAATTCAGTAAAAGAAGCTTATTAAGCTTATTAAGAAGTATTAACTACTCAATAATGATTTAAAATAATACATACACATAAGATAATATGTTATTTGGAACGTTTACCTTCTGCAATCATGGCGCTAATGTGCTAACATGCTAAAAGTGCCATAATATACACTGATTACACTGTTATTGTAAATTATGATGACACTGTTACTACTGCAAAGATGGTTGTATAAAAGAGTGTTAATGGGTAGAATACAGATAAAAGAATGATAAGAGAGGCATATCTTGGTGGGCAGATGTGTGAATGGCTTTCGGCTGATGGCTAATGAGTGAATGGGCACTTAAAAGTATTCGAGTAGATTTTATTCCTTTTGATGACAAAAACTAAATTTAAAAAAATAAAAATTGCATGACATATTCTTGGAAAATGTTTCTACACAACCGATTGTACAAATGTAGGTAAGTTTGCACCAGCTCGCTAGTAACTTTGTGTTGACTGATCTTTACTGACTGAACGGGAATTAGCTGTTGGCCTCAAAGCAGGTGGAGCTCCAAGTCACACCCACCGATGATGTGGGCCAATGGCAGTAAGAAGATGTTTAGCAGCAGGTAAAAACTTTTCTTAAAGTTCACCATGGCGTGCTGTTACGAACCACTGAAATGAACTAAAACACCTTCATGTTGGACAGATTTTAAATTACATCACACTGAGTGCTCATAATTTTAAAATTACTAGTAATTTCTTTAGGAGTAAAACTTTTTAATCAGGACAAAATTACTGAGTGCACCTTTAAAGTTCTTTATAAACTGTACTCTGATCCCATTGGTGGGAATATGAGTGGATGATTGTTTGTGATCATACCTTGTATTTGCTATTCGTTCCTTCCATTCTTCTGAGAGGAAATCTCCCTTTTCCAGCTGCCACATAAGACAAATCATATTAGCACAAACGGACCAAAGCACATCTCCTCAATTACAGAATGAAAGAAAAAGGCAATAAGGCTTTCATAGTTCATAATATGCTACTGTAAACACTTACCGTGTACTCGCCATGCTTTTTGCCATACCACTTCATCCACCTTTTAAACTCTTTGTCCATTGACTGCAAACATAAAAATTCAGATGTGAACATTACAATTTCAAACCCACTTTATTAAATTTTTAGTAAAGAGGTTGGTGTGTATTAACAGATTTCAGGAAGCTTTTGAAGGAATAGGTCCACCAAAAATGAAAATTAAGCTTCCATTTGTTTATGGTAATGTGATCTCGACAGAATGCTTGTACCTCTGCATAGGTTGCTGGAATGTCTGCTTTCTCAACGCCATAGTAGTGTTTACAGTTGGTGGCTGCGGCAACCTGAAGGACTACTTGACCAACACCTGCAAATTTGGATAGCAAAGATAACAAACATGATGCACAGTCAAATGGCTGACAGCAAAAACAAAGATCCACCTTAAAATGAGAGGACATTTGACTAAAGGCAAACTCCTAAGGATCAAATGGTTACAATTTAAACAGCATCAAATGGCTTATGTCTTTTATTTTAAAAGTTTGGGGAGCACGGTTACTGACCACTGCCCAGATCCACAAAGGTGTCTTCTTCCATCATCTCCATTTCATCGATAATCTGGGCCACCAGGTCGAATGACGTCTCTCCGTACACCTCAGGTGAAAAGGGTTCGTAGTTGTTGAGTTTCTCGGGGTCAGTAACAGAGTGATTGTAGACCTGCTGTAGGATATGTCGCAGCAGGCCGTTGGAAGGCCGCTTGTTGAGTTTCATGGGTTGGGTGGTCCCTTTCCACTACAACGTACACACACACACACACACAAACAAACACAAACACAAACAAACAGTTTTACACATTATATTCAGCAGCATTATATTTCAAACTACTATGTTAGTAAAAATGGAACCACAGAAATATATTTAAAAAACTCATGGAAGAAAACAAATGACATTCCAGACACCGCATGTACATCTCCCATTTTAGATCTTTGTTTATCTGGAAAGCATCACAATGTAATTAACACCTGCTAAATATCTTAAAAAGATCAGATTTACAAACATTCTAAATCATAAACATCTCAGACATCTGCTGAATATCTTATTGACATCCGAGAGGAAACGTCTTATAGACGTATTGCAGATGAGCAAACAACAAAAAAAGATACCTCTTCCAAATGTAAATACACACACATCAAATAGACGTTTGAGCGATGTACATGTGCTATTGGGGATCTATCCTGTTACATTTATTAAAGTTACTCTACAAAATACAAAATAATCTAAAGTACAAAAGTTACTCTACAAAGTTACTATTATATAAAATCAATAGAACAGCTCTGAGATAAAAGTTAACAGTTGATCAGCAGTTAAGACTATAAAACTTTAGTACAACATGAAATACCAGTTGGTGAATGCTGTCAATGGCTCTGTTGTACTTGTCACACAGTCTCTGCATACTTTCAAAGCTGCAAGAAAACACAAAATAAATGACTTATCTATCATTTTCTTCTCAAATACAAGACTGAAAATTAAACTAAGCATTAAAGCAATGTCTATTTGTATTGCAAGCAGTAAATCTTGCATGGACAACACATTAAATAACTAGACTTAAGATAAACACAAAATCTATGTAAAAATATGCATTTATTTTCTAGCATATATTTATACTACTAATAGGCAAAAAAATAAAAAATAAAAAAAAGGCATAAATGTCTCTGTTTGTTGTCTTTTCAGTCTGTTTTGTGAAAATTAGAATTTCTCACCTCTTGGTGTCATAGTCAATAAGTACGTAGTTCTCCATGGCCAGTTTAAGATCTGGGATCTCCTCACATACCCAGCTGGACAAGGAATCAAGTTCAGTTTCTCAATGATAATGCATATCTTATGTACACAAAACTGACAGAGCAATCAAAACTAAACGCAAAAACAAAAGAAAAAAACTTACCGAATGGTTTCAATGATTTCGTGTGCAGCATCATGGTGTTTATCCTAGGGAGAAGAAAAGTTATAAGTAGGGTTCGAAATTACTCTGACACACTTGCCAACAGCTAAATAAAAGTTTACATACACCTTAGCCAAATACATTTAAACTCAGTTTTTCACAATTCCTGACATTTAATCATAGAAAGCATTCCCTGTCTTAGGTCAGTTAGGATCACTACTTTATTTTAAGAATGTGAAATGTCAGAATAATGGTAGAAAAAATGATTTATTTCAGCTTTTATTTCTTTCATCACATTCCTATTGGGTCAGAAGTTTACGTACACTTTGTTAGTATTTGGTAGCATTGCCTTTAAATGGTTTAACTTCGGTCAAGCGTTTTGGGTAATCTTCCATAAGCTTCTTACAATAAGTTGCTGAAATTTTGGCCCATTCCTCCAGACAGAACTGGTGTAACTGAGTCAGGTTTGTAGGCCTCCTTGCTCGCACACACTTTTTCAGTTCTGCCGACAGATTTTCTGTCAGATTGAGGTCAGGGCTTTGTGATGGCCACTCCAATACCTTGACTTTGTTGTCCATAAGCCATTTTGCCACAACTTTGGAGGTATACGTTATAATTAAAAATCCAATAACCCAGTTGATGGATAATGCACATCTTGTGTTTTTAAACAATTCTGAATGAAATTTGTGCACATATTGTGTAAAATAATTGTTTGTCTAATTTCAACATATATGTGATAATTTAATGATTGACAAATATAACCTCTACAGCTATAGCTGCATTGTACATGCAAGAGGTCGACCGATATATCGCCACCGATAGATGATTTTTGGAACTCGTTTTTTCGGCAAAAATCAATGCCGAAAGTTGAATATATAGATAGATTTTTATTTTTATTTTATTTTTTTTTTGGATTTTTCCCCTTTTTCTCCCAATTTGGAATGCCCAATTCCCAATGCGCTCTAAGTCCTCGTGGTCGCATAGTGATTCGCCTCAGTCCAGGTGGCGGAGGACGAATCCCAGTTGCCTCTGCGTCTGAGACAGTCAACCCGCGCATCTTATCACGTGGCTTGTTGAGCGCGTTGCCACGGAGACATAGCGCGTGTGGAGGCTTCACGCCATCCACCGCGGCAACCACGCTCAATTCACCATGCGCCCCACCGAGAACAAATCACATTATAGCGACCACAAGGACCCATGTGACTCTACCCTCCCTAGCAACCGGGCCAATTTGGTTGCTTAGGAGACCTGGCTGGAGTCACTCAGCACGCCCTGGGATTCGAACTAGCGAACTCCAGGGGTGGTAGCCAGCGTATTTTACCACTGAGCTACCCAGGCCCCCTGATAGATTTTTTTTAAATTATTATTATTCGTCTGTTTCTGATGCTGGAGGATTCTACAGTTAGAACTCCTTGATTCTACAGTATAACAGTGGCCTCTAGAGGTAAAATAAAAAGCATCACTGACTCTGCGTTTAGTTTGTCATGCCACGTGACTACTACTATTGATGAATTACTTCTCATACAGTTTTTATTAGCTTATGAAATGGTTTACTTTATAGTGTTTAATGAAATACATTGTAGAAGATGATTGTAAGAGTTGTAAGAGCATGTTTTGTTTTCCTTATGTGTTAGTGTGAGCTGGGAGCACATACATTTCAAAATAAGAGTCCCAATGTATTGCTGGCTTGTTCATAGCTAAGTGTCCCATGTGCACCAAAATATTTTTTTCTAGTTAATATTGTGATTTTACTTGCACAATAAACTGCATCTGGGATTATATAATATATATAATTTAGGACAGATCTGTCACAGTAAGTAAAGATGTAGTACAGTTTTTAACATTTAATAAACTGATTTTTAAAAACTATCTGCCTTTTCCACAAGCTTAGTTATTGGTATTTGCAAAATCTACTATTTGTCGACCTCTAGTACCTGCTACTCTGTTCTTTTGATATCGGTCTCAGCATCAGTCACTGAAAAGCCCATTTTGGGTTTTAGTATTTTGCATTATTTGAAGTTATAACAATAAAAGAAAAACTGCAATTCTCTCATTATACAGTTGAAATCTTTTTGATTTGTTGACTTCACTTACATCAGTGAGTGTCCTATTGTAAGGCATTGTAAACTACATGTAATGTTGCAATTCCTAAAAAAAAAAACTATCGATCCAACTAGCTAGTAACCGGTTTTATTTATTCACAAAAGGCTTTTTTTGTTTTATTTTGGATGCTCATTATAAGGCTAAAATATTTATCCATTTACAAGACAAAAGTTTGTACAACAACAACACCACCACAAATTTGACCTTTCCAGTTTGTGTTGGGTCACGGAGCACAACTTTATCGCACACACAGCCACCAGCCTGCCTTTGAGAAGGTGAAAAAGTTCCTCTCTCACACGTGCCTGGATAAGTCAAAATGTTACCACAAGCCGTCACTGTACCCTTATGTTTAAGTCTTTGAATGCATCAGCATGATCTAGAGCTTATTTCAGGGCTCTCTGCAATACTTGATTCAGGCAAATATCTTTGTATAATGACTGCTAAACTGTATAATTGACCGTTGTCCCACAAAACAAAGTTCCAACAGAAATCTCAAACCAATATTTCCAATGTTCATTTATTTATTTATTGTTAAAAGGCCATTTAATAAGTAGGAAAAGGTGCAGTCTGATGGTCACAATCACATAATAAATAACCTGCACACTTCTGTCACACTTACAGTTGTGCACAAAAGTTTGCATACCTTTGGAGAATTGGTAATATATGTACCATTTTTAAAGAAAACATGAGTGAGCAGGCAAAACACATTTATTTTATTTCTTATGGGATTCATATTCAACTGTAGGTTATAACAGAATGGCACAAACATAGAACAAAACATGGCAACAAAGAAAAAAATGAAATGACCCCTGTTCAAAAGTCTACATACCCTTATTACTTAATACTGTGTATTGCCCCCTTTAGCATCAATGACAGTGTGCAGTCTTTTGTAATAATTGTCTATGAGGCCTCAAATTTTTGCAGGTGGTATAGCTGCCCATTCGTCTTGGCAAAATGGCTCGAGGTCATGCAAAGTCTTTGGTCGTCCTGCATGAACTGCACGTTTGAGATCTCCCCAGAGTGGCTCGATGATATTAAGGTCAAGAGACTGTGATGGCCACTCCAGAACCTTCACCTTTTTCTGCTGTAACCACTGGAGGGTCAACTTGGCCTGGTGCTTAGGGTCATTGTTGTGCTGGAAAGTCCAAGAGCGTCCCATGCACAGCTTTTGTGCAGAAGAATGCAAATTGTCTGCCAGTATTTTCTGATAACATGCTGCATTCATCTTGCCATCAATTTTCACATGATTCCCCGTGCCTTTAGAGCTCACACACCCCCAAAACATCAGTGAGCCACCACCATGCTCCACAGTGGGGATGGTATTCTTTTCACTATAGGCCTTGTTGGCCCCTCTCCAACATAGCGCTTATGGTTGTGACCATAAAGCTCTATTTTGATCTCGTCACTCCAAATTACAGTGTGCCAGAAGCTGTGAGGCGTGTCAAGGTGTTGTCAGGCATATTGTAAACGGGCTTTTTTGTGGCACTGGCTCAGTAAAGGCTTCTTTCTGGCAACTCGACCATGCAGCTCATTTTTGTTCAAGTATCGTCATATTGTGCTCCTTGACACAACCACACCGTCTTTTTCCAGAGCAGCCTGTATTTCTCCTGAGGTTACCTGTGGGCTTTTCTTTGTATCCCAAACAATTCTTCTGGCAGTTGTGGCTGAAATCTTTCTTGGTCTACCTGACCTTGGCTTGGTATCAAGAGATCCCTGAATTTTCCACTTCTTAATAAGTGATTGAACAGTACAGACTGGCATTTTGAAGGCTTTGGATATCTTTTTATATCCTTTTCCATCTTTATAAAGTTCCATTACCTTGTTACGCAGGTCTTTTGATAGTTCTTTTCTGCTCCCCATGGCTCAGTATCTAGCCTGCTCAGTGCATCAAAGTGAGAGCTAACAAACTCATTGACTATTTATACACAGACACTAATTGCAATTTAAAAAGCCACAGGTGTGGGAAATTAACCTTCAATTGGCATTTAAACCTGTGTGTGTCACCTTGTGTGTCTGTAACAAGGCCAAACATTCAAGGGTATGTAAACTTTTGATCAGGGCCATTTGGGTGATTTCTGTTATTATTATGATTTAAAAAGGAGCCAAACAATTATTTGATAATAAATGGCTTCATATGATCACTATCCTTAAATCAATGCCAAAATTTCACAATTTCTACTAGGGTATGCAATCTTTTGAGCACAACTGTATAAATGCATAACTGGGACCCTTTAAGATCCCAGAGGCCATTCTGAATTATTATTGAGGCTACTTAAGCCTGGATCGTGTCTGTACTAAAGTTCTGACCCTGACGAACTCGCTCAGTCCTGCTGTAATCGAGCCTCTTGAGCTGTGTCGCTGCCTGACCCAGTGACCCACTTTCCATCAGCAGAGTCCTGAGAAGAACTCTGCCTGCCGGAGTGTGCCGCTGCTGGGCCCCTCTGCTTTGCCAAGCTCCTCCCCATTCAGCATAAAGCCGTTTTCCCACTCAGCTGTGCATACGGCGGATCTAGTGCTCTTCGGCCCAACCCACTGCTGCTCTAAAGCAAGTGTAATGTCACTGAAAAATAATGCGCCCATAGTGTGAGCTCGAACAAGTGTGCTTATTTATACTCACTCCTCTTGTAAGTCATACGAGTAAATGATGACAGAATTTAAATTTTTGGAGGAACTATCCCATCAGGACATGACTGTTTTGTGTTTTTTTTACGAAGTTAAATGAAAACACCAGCACTTCTAAGACAGATGAAGTGTGTGTACGTGCACGAGCAGACAGCCCATAGTGCATCGTGCTGAATGGGAGGGGGAGTTTGTGTAATACGTAAGAAAGAACGGGGTGTTCTGGCGGTCTTGTGCTCACAGCAACACCAATGCGACAGCTAAAAATATCACACTGGTAAGAGGAAAGGAGGGAAGGAAGACAGAGAGAGAGCAAAAAATATCAGCATCATGGGCGGCACTTTGTCACGAGTACGCTTGGCGGTTGAACTGACTCACGAATATGAAAGTGGACTCTTTACTCATCTCATGCAACCTCGGAATGAGTCACAGAGGGGGTGTGAGGGGAGGAAATTACGCCTCGTAAACATGTATCGTTTCATTGCGGAGATTACCTCATAGTACAACCCTCGTACACAAGTAGGAGGGAAGAATTAGACGTTCTTTTTGGCTGGGATAACGAAATGTCACACCTTGAATATATTACGTGAGCATTATCATGTTTAATCATGTCAGTGTTGTTTGCAACAATTCTGTACAATGTTCAGGCAGTGAGGGGGTGTCTCAACCAAAATTCCTCTTTGTTAGTTGTGTTTGCTAAGGCAAGCATCACAATTACTATTGCTCATACTACAGATACCTGGGATTGTGTGGCTTGTTGAAAAGAGATGTGGGAATGCTTTTCTAAGTGATCAGACAGCATCCACAGAGCAACTAGTGGTCGACCAATATTGGATATCGTCAATACCTCGAACTAAAGTGCCAATGAATAATAGCTAAAGAAAGCCAATAACCGACTAATCAGCAGACAGTTATAAAATCTATGTATTGAATGTGTAAAAAAAAAAAAATGTTCTTAGTCTTTCCTGGTCAGTTTCAGTGCTATTTATTGAAGTATTAGTCTCTTACCACCTAAACTAGACATGCAGAAAATGACACTTGCGTTGCGGTTGCGTTGAATTTGCAAAGATATGAAGAATGTTTATGTTTGTCTGCCTCGGTTGCATTATGTTATGAGTGTGAGCTGCTCTCTGAAGGCAAATTATTTTGTAACAAACAGGTATAAAAAAAAAAAATGCATTTTACAATAATTGCAACTGTGAGCATGCAAAGAAGTAAATTATACATTTCTGCGATTTGGGATTATAGTGTTCAAATCAGCAGCGAACGGTACCCAAGTTCACATGAACCTCCCCCCAGACCACCTTTCAGAAAACACCGTTCACATCAACTAAACTTTGATGTCAAACGAACCCGTGTGCACCAAAACGTACAATGTGAAAGTTCCCGCAGATACAGATTATTATGCAACCAAAATCTAAATAACCAGAAAATAAAAATGTGGTGCATAACAAAGAACTTTTAACTATAAACAATTCCAAAATACTTCGGGGACTCTTCTTTTAAAATGTTTGTGCTCCCAGCTGTTCACAGTAACAAAAGGGGAAATATTAACTCTATATCTTGCCCAACATGTAAGCATTCACCAAATTATGTTAATAGCTTATATATTCACCAGATGAAGGGTTTTATATTTCACCAGATGTTGTTTTTTTGATTATATATGTTGGAGATGCAATGTCTCTGCTTAGTCATTCCATAAATTAATATGGATGAATATCGTCAATGACAGATATAGAAGCAGCAAGATGTCAATGATTGTTTATACAGTACCTCCAGAGGCTTGTGTTGTACCACAGAACACTCCAACGTTGCTCACGGAAAAAAGTAAAACTATCTGTGAACTATACATTTTTGATAATAACCGATTTTTACTGATAATAGATCCCAAAGCAACTACCAGTGCCATTTAATCAGCAAATACAATAGATCAGATGACTTTAAGAGCAACAAGCGGAAAAGAAAAACCATCGTCGCTGATTTTGACTGATAATCGATTTTTGCCTATAACAGTTCCAAAAGCAGCTATTGGTGCCAAATAATTGCCAAATATGATATGTCAGTCTACTCTAACAGCAACACGCAGAATAGACACTGATGTTGCTGATAACCGATTTTTGCCAGTAATAGATCCAAAAGCATATATTGGTGGACCTCTAATAGCAACACACTAAGAACCACTCAGAACACCTTAGAAAACGTTAGCAATGGCTTAACAACACGTTAATAACCAGATCAGAATCAATCAGATCAATCAGAACACCTTAGCAACTGCAACACCCTGGCAACCACCCACAACGCACTGTGGCGGTGAGTTCCGTACAGGCAAGTGCCACTCACATTTTCTTTAGAAAATATATTACAAAAAAAAAAAAAATAAAAACTAAAACTAAAAAAAACTAAAAGGCAGTTAGCTTTTGGTGTTGCATCATATGGAAGCACTTATTGATGATCTAAGTTTCCAGATATGCACCCACACACAGTAGTTTTAATTCTGCGAAACAGGACGCAAATGTTTATATTGAGCGGTTGAGTAAGTAGTTTACAGCAAAAGTACTGCAGGGAAGAAAGAAAACAGTGAAGCTCACTGTTCGATAAAAAATCCTCTCCATTTTCCCACCCAAGGTGAGTGGGATGCTTTTGTTCAAAGCACAATGTGAAGCCGCAAGGCAAAATGGCACACTAGTGGACACGGAGCCGTCAACAGCCAATGAGACAGCGGGAGTGGAAAAATCACCTGCCTGAGTCTCTGAAAGGCAATAAAATTCAAATGAATAGAGGGGATTTAAGCTTTTTAAAATATACTGTCACAGAGAGTAAGAAATATTTTAAGGCACAGGAGAATTCCCTGATGAAGGAAGAGGAGGTAAACTAGTCAAAAACTAGTGTAGCAACAAAATATGTCATGAGGGTGAATAAATGGCAATTTACGTTTTTGGGGAAACTAGCCTATTTTTTTTTTTTAAAGGAGAGTGAAAAGGGAGGTCCAAACCAACACAGTGTACGATATATGGACAACCACCACCCAGACCCACTAATTAACAGTAGCTGCCCCTCCCTAAACAAAAACTTGCAAGGCATGTCTACAGCTTGTTAGTGGGCACTCTGTAATTCTGTTTACCCAATGGCAGGCTTTGCAGAGGGCAGAAATATGGCTCTCAGTATGTGGGGCAATCATCCCTTATCAACCAAACTCAAAGACGGAAGTCATCTGAGGCCAACAGAGGCACTAAAACTGCTAAGTTCATGACTCCTACGACACTAGAAAAGACACGTTGAATGACACATGAATGAAAGAAACTGGAGTTTTCAGTGACGCAGCAGCACTGAAAATAACAGCTTCTGAGAAACCCACCTTCTCGGTTTATGTAAAAAAAAGCCCAATTCATAGTATAATAAATGGCGGGAGGGACAAACGAGACAGTTGTCTCTGTAGTAACCACAGCCTTTAATCTGCCCCCATTTCCGTATACGATCAAAATGGCTCAATCCTTTGTGGCAACATTGGTGGCGTGATAATTACGAACTTTCGGAAGATAACAGCACTTTCCGAACATGTGTTCTCATAAAAGCAATGACACAAAGCTGTCAATGTAAACACGCTTGCCCTGTGTTTTCATTATCTTAGTTTGTGACTAATACCAAGTTTGAAAACCTCTTTCAGACAAGAAATATAATATGTAATGGTTGATCTACCATCAGCCAGTCATCAGTCAGTTGCAAAATAAGCCCTGACAGAGAAATCAGGACCTCGACGAAAAGCAGATTTTTGTTTCATCCTGAAGGGATTAATTTTTCAATAATGACAGACTTGACTGTACATTAAGGCTAGGGTATATTTTGTTTTTCTGTGTGTCATTACGTCTTGTGCATAGTTGAGCGCTCAGTCTTTCAAAGTATACTCTTGTGACCATGTTCGATACTCTTTAGGACAGTAAATGACAGGCGGCTTTACAGATGATGCTCACAGACGTGGACCGTCCACGTGTCTACAAATATTGGGCTGCGGACAGACGCACGGACTGTGGAAATGACAAAATTGACATTATGTGCACTGTGCGAGAGATGTAGTGCCATGTGGACAACCAAAGAAGCAATACTTTGGCCTTTATCCCACAAATTAGACAGCTACCTACTAAGGATGCAAACATGTTAAATCCATCAAATAACATCTTTGTTGTTTCTTTAATTAACCTTTCGGTTAATTTTTAACCGATAATATTAGTCGAACCAATTGTTAATGCCGGTTAATCGGTCAACTGTCTACATCCCTATCTACCAAATAAATTATATTTTTATTTGAGTCCAAGTGATTTTATGTCCATTTATTGATCATGTCAGAACAAAGAGACTGTAGAGTGATTCGAGAGACATGGAGGAAATTGGTTGCCAGGGACAACAATCAAATATACAGATATACAAAGAAATATGAGCGCAGAATGCCGCAATTGACTAATCGTAAACAAGTATTCCAAAGAGACGTGTAATAAGGCTGTATATTCGGAGGCTGTTTGGTGTTTTGGCATATTTAGCACTGTAACAGGGAATATTGGAGCATATGTGTGTAGTGGGGGGGCTCAGCCCACTGTCAACCATCCAATTCAGCAGCAAAGCATCACTGGAGTTAATCATGCCATGGAATCTGTGTGTTGTGTTTACTGTAAAGTTGCAGTGACTGTACAATGCTTTCAAAGACAACACAGACGGAAAAATAGTGACTGGTCAGCCCAGAACAAACCTTTAATTGCCACGGGATATCATTCTAGCAGCAATTAAGGCCCAACAGTAGGAGCAACTAAATTTTTACATTTTCATAAGACAATGTGAATTTTAATGCCACCGGTTAGCAGGGCATTGCAACGCAGTTGCTAGGCCATTCTAGGTGGTTGCTTAAATGGACCAAATCAATAGAGCCCACCCCATTCTCTGATATTCTGGTCCGTATATATGTCTGGGTTCCATCCATCAAAGTAGGATTTTATCGCCCATTTTATTGTCCACCAGGTGGAAATTGCAAGTCTGACTGCTTAGAAAAGTAACACAACCAGGGCTGCGTTTCCCAGAAGCATTGTAAGCCTAAGCAGATCATAGAAATCATTGGCGCCAATGGTCTCTCGCTTTTGGGAAACACAGCCCAGAACCTTAACAATCCACACAATTTTGAGATATCTTTCTTGACTGTGGCACACAAAGTCTAGGATGAGTTAAGCCGGCGTCACCCTAGCCAATTTTTCCAATTGTTTTCTGGTGTGAGCTTCAGTCACATAATCGCCAGCGAGCATTAGCATCTGCCAGTGGGAGATCTTTAATCACTTGACCGTCGGGACTCCCTGTTAAGGTAATGGTTCCAGAAATGGGAAATAAGGATCCAACAAGAAAAAAAAAAAACGTTCTGTCACTGGGGCATGATGTTGTTCGCTCTTTAAGTGACCAATGAGCTTCTTTTTTTTTTTTACTGAAGAACTGACAAGACGTCAAGATGATTTAAACTTTTTCCCATCGCACTCAGCAGCATATCTTCATAAACGCTAATTGTAATCCATAGCAATTGTCACTAAGCGTATTTTCCACACTAAAATGACTAATGAAAATTTTAAAGTGGAGGTATAACAGTCTGTTTTCTTTACTCAAAGAAAGCAGCACATGGACATACGCGTTTTATGACAAGCCTCGAGGGGATACATACGCAATCACACACTTTCAAATTAAAGTTACTACATTAAAGTTAATCCTACATCACTCTATTACAATTTGTTATGCTCATGCGGTATTCCTGTTGTTATTCCGGTGAGCTCCATGTAACGGAATCAGAGAGAGAGTTGTGGTAAGCTGGTATGTCTGTCACCCCTCCACCATCTTGTATCGGCAACTGTGTCATACCTCCGAATGAAGAAGAGAAAGATCTCGGCAAAACAGTCGGCAAGTGTGACACCCTTGGCCAAAATAGAGTTGTTTTGAGTCTGCTAGTGTGACGCTGGCTTTACATGCCTTACAAAAATCAAGAGATCATGGCAAATTTGCTACAAAATTGCTGTAAATTCACCAATGATCAATTTCACATGCAAATGAGCTTTGCGGCAAACTTGCGGAAAAAATGTCCATTGTTGCCAAAGGTTTGATGCAGGTTTACCACTACCGGTGAAGAGCTGCAAACTTCTGGAAAACATTTGCGGCGAATCACAAGCTTATTTGCATGTGAAAATAATGAGCAGAAAATCTGCTGTAAATTTGTGGCAAGTTTGCCAGAACTGTAGTTTTGTTTTGTTTTTTGTTAAGTTTCAGTTTCCCATCCCTTCAGTTTAATACAGACACTCCCCAAGCAAGCACAGTGTTTCCCATTAATTACCTAGACAGTGGCGGCCCGACTAATTTGTCCCGCCACAGTTTCATAATGGACCGAAAATATTTTCCCACTTCTCATAATACACAAACGCACTGGAACCAATTATCTAACATTAATGTTATTACCAGCAGCTCTGACAATGTAACTATTTTCAGCATCTGAGGAGCAAGTTCAACACAGGTAACAACTTTTGCTTCATTTCTTTGATGGCTCACAGGGCTCGACATTAATGCTTGTCCCGGACAAGTGGATTTTTGAAGGGGCAAGTGAAAGAGAATTTTACTTGCCCGACAGGACAAGACTGATTAGACGTCAATAACAAAAAAAATAATCAGCTATATTTGTAATAGCCTAGGCCTGTGTCACTAATTAGAAAGTTCATATTCTTATTCTGCTGTTGAAAGTAATGAAGAGCACGTAATTTTATAACTCGCTAGTGTTCAAGTAACAGCTGCGCCGTTTGATTGACAGGTGGTGTGTGTGTGCTGAACATGCGCTTGTGTTCTGAAAATGCTCGCGTTAATGCGCACCTGAACGGTCAAATACATTTCAAAATTCCGCCAAAATGCCCATCTTGGTGAGGTATTCATGTAAACAATGGAGAAAAAAGTGGATTTGTATTAAAATGTCGGACTTGTAAGTGTAAATGTAAGCTAATAGACCTACTGCCGTCTAGTGTGTCATTATAATAATCAAACAACCACAACAAGAAAATGAGAACACACTCACTGCTCTTGACTGAATAACTTTAATAGCTTTAAAAAATATGAATGTATCATAATCATACAGTAAAGACCAGTAGTAATTTTATGTTGCATTTCATTCTGAATGTTTACTTGAATACTTGATAGCCTACTGCTGTTAAAAACGTTTAAAGCTATTAAAAAGCATTGAATAGCACATGATAATGCTTAATGTCGAGCCCTGGCTCAAATGTATGCTCTAGTCGATTTTGTGTTTTGACCATTTGCGTTAAACTCAGTCTCATTTATGCTTTGTGGGTGTGACTTTTTGCCGTGTCATCACCATTCATATCTATACATCCAATGTGTTTATGATTAAATTACTACTAGAGCACAAAATTGTTTACAAGAGCACAAAGTTCTTCATAGATCTAGCCTCTCAATTTTGCCCTCAAAGGGCACCGGATTGATGCATTTATCTTTAAAATGTTCAACATTTTCTTATGGGGGGCATGCCCCCGGACCCCCCTAGAGTGTCTGCGGTCCACCCAGCACAGTCTCACAAAATCCTGTGGGAAACACTGAAGCACCACTAATAATGTAAATATGTTTAAACGCTCCATTTATCAAAAAGCCAATCCTCAAGTCCGGCAGGTTTTACAACCCCCCTAAATCCGCCAGTAACGACTAGTTTGTCAGTTAGTGCCAAACTTTATGTTATTTTTCAAGAGATTTCAGCCATATGGGTTAGGTTAAGAAATGTTCTGCTCCTTCAAGATGTATGCAGATGGCAACCAAAACACAGCATCATCCCAATGCAAGGGCTGCCAAATGAGCAACCACAGTTGAGCCAACAGGACACAAACCATTCTTCAATAGCCTACTTCGAATGAACTAATGTTCCAACATGTACTGTGTGCACCCTTCTAGGATCATACAAGCATTGCAAAACAAATTAAGGGAAACGTCTACACTGTAAACATAAGGCCAAAAAAGAGATATGGGACAGATATGAGAGCTGGCTGTCAATAAAAGACAAGTAACAACATGGAGATACCATCCTCTTGCTTGAGTTCACTGCTTGCCTTTGTTTAACACCCTCCATATGATATTTCGCACACAAAGCTTAAGTACACCTAATATATCCCCATTACTGTTCGTTATGGACACCTCTTACAGCCATACACTCTGTTTACGTTATCTAGAGTATGTTGACTCTTGCTGTTGGTTAAAAAGCGATAAAGTTAGCAAACCCTGCTATATAGCTGTTAGCATGACGGCTAGCGTGAGTTTCAATCTTCGTAAACCTTCATTGAAAACCGAGTCATATTAACTGATATTGTTTTTTGGCTTGATATGTGCTTTAAAATATTTTTTCCCCAAAACTATGGGTTTTTAAGTAAAAAAAATAAAATACAAATATTGGACAAATACACACTGCTGTAGTAGGTAGAGGTTAGTTAGTGGATGTATCTAAAATCCTAGTGCGCTTCCTAACTAGACAGCACTTTAGGGCATCATAGGTAGGTTCGAATTTTTGAATTGGACGCGTTGGAACGTTCGATTCGAATCTATCAAATTCGAATCGAACGTTCGAACGCCCATCAAAGCCACCCAAATGCAGTCTAGATAGGCAAATCGCTGTGTTTTGATACACAGCCTGTGTGTGAGATGGCCAACTGGGTCAGCGGGCTACAAACGGCAGCACTGTTTGTATTTCCTGCGATTCAAATATTGATTATTTAGCATCAGTGGAAAAAGTCAACAACATATATGTATTTCCAATACAACCGACTGTGTTATTTAGGTCTATTATTTAGGTGTTCAATTTATCCTATTATCACCTTTCTGAACACATACACATGTATAAAGCTATATATTGGACTTTAAGTTATACGGTCACTCTCATATGTAAATTTTTAGTGGATCCGAGCTCTTAAAACATTACTATAAAACCCCTAAAGCAGCAATAATAAAAGTCTTCACGCTATACATATACCATTCAGATACACGTTTTTCACTGCCCTCATGACCCACTTCGCCTGTTCGCAATGAAACCCGGAGTTGGTTTCGGTTTAGATTAAATATATAAGTTTAGTACTTACATATACAGGTAAGGGCCACGGGTAGCCTGCAGCTTCGGCTCCGACCGGCGACTTCAGCTTTAACTCCAGCTTCTCTCCCATTCTCCCCAGTGCAGCTAATGGACGAGACACAAACTAGAGCAGGAGCATTTTCCGTTAAAAAATCACCAGGTGTAATGCGGTAGGATCTTACGGAGGATATCCTAACGAAGCTTAGGAAAGATCGTAAATATTTGGTCGATTTCGATCCGATCTGTCCCGGTGATTTAGACAAAATGATCGATTAAGCCGAGCCGCTGCTCCGCTCCGGCAGGACCGCCGCCATCTTGACCGGCTATGAGAAAATACTTGCGCTCGTGTGGATGTGTGTGTGTGTGTGTATTTGTCAAACCGTTGAATGGCAAGCCTTTTTAACATGTATTCCTTAAAACGTAGTTGTATCTATTTCAATGTTACTACCAGGTGTTAAATGGGGATTTTGGAGGTGGGGGAACCCCCCCCCCCCCCCCACACACACACAAACAAATAGCAAAGTTTTAATAAAAATACATGTGTTTCAAAATTTAGATTTATTAAAAGGCCTGTATGGTATGTTATTCATAGAACTTTTTATTTTATTTTATTTTTTATTTCAGATGAATGAATTTTACTGGGATTCTGTTATATGTTTTATCTGTCATTATTTATGTATGCCTTTATTCAATTTAATTGTTAAAATACATAATTGCATGGAATATTTAGAATATTCGTTCCGGCCCAGTTTAACCCCTGGTTACTACTAGAAACATGTTTTATTTGACTTATTATTAATTGTCCCAATAGCATCTAGTTTTTTATTTTAATAGCCAATGACTTCAACACAACTGAGGATTTTTAAAACCAGGCATTAATTGACATTAAAAATGGAAAAAACATTAAATTGACCTAAAGTAAGCTAACATTAAATTAATTTATTACCACTGAAGTAAACATTTTAGTGGAGACATCTGCTGTTTACAATAATCAAAAAACTTCTCGGTTACACTCCTCCATCATGTTCTTTTCTATTATTTGAGTCAAATCTTTATCAAATCGGTATTTCATCTCAAATCTAGAAATGACTATTTACTGAGAAAATCAATAAATGAATGTCAGTCAGTGAGTCAGTCCACCGGAATGACCGTTAATTTTAAATTGAGTGAGTGCACAGATTTATGCGAAGGAATAAAGCGTGTGCGGGTCAAATATGCGTGCATGTATCAGACGCAGTGAGTAAGGTAGTGGGAACGTATTATGTTTGTTTTTCACATCTCTTTATTATAATACATTCAAAATCCATACACTGTGATCTTTACTTCAACATTTAATTAAATGCTGTACTGGACTAATGTCAGTCATCGTTGTCTATCGGCCTCTCTGAAATGTTTATGGTGATTAAAAAAAATGCTAAGTTTTTTTAGATTTTCCTTTGAAAACCTCCCTGCAGCATTCTGGGAAGTTTCGTTTTTTGGTTATAAAAATAAAACCTAAAAATAACCAATTAGAGAATGTTCTGTGTAGGTTCTTTTTAGGTTGTCACACAAAAACCTGCAAACATTCTGGGAATGTTAGTTTATGGTTACAAAATATAGAACCTAAAGTGAACTTTCCTAGAGCATTATTTACCAAATGGGAACCAAATGCTAACATTAAAGGAACTTTATGTGTTTGCTGGGCAACTATTCTTTAGATACCAGTCCTTATTTATTTGATACTAGTACTTATTTCAATAGTAATCATCATCTATTCCAGTTTTATTATTACTTATGTGTCTGTTCCAAGTGTTACTCATAGCAATTCTTATCACATGTGTTACAACAGCTTTTTTACTTGTCATAATGACTAGTCAGAATGGCTACAGTATAGTCCAATTAAAACCTTAGAAGTAAAATGAAAAATTTTACTGGTAACAGTTGGAAATAGACCCTACCAGATAGCACGTGTAAATCACACAGACATCAATCTGATGCTTTTTCATATGGAAGATTGTTTTTTAGGGTGTTCACTTATAGACATACATGTATGACAGATAAGAGGGTTCCTCTCGGATGTCAAAAAGACATTCAGAAGATGTATTTGAGATGTTTATGATATACAGTGTACATAAAATCTACTTTAAAGATGTTTATATACAAAAATTAGAATCCATGCTTTCCAGATGAAACTCTTATACATCTTGGAGATGTACATTTGCTGTCTGGGTAGTTTCTAATAAAGTACTTGTATCCAGAGGCAGCTCACCAGAGGAGGCAAGGGAAGCTGATCCTCCTCAAAAATTTATCCAAAATGAACGTAACAACAAAAATGATTAAATTATCAGTTGTTTTAATCAGTTTACATACTCTATTTATCTAATATAGCTAATATAACAATATAATGCCTTTAATTATTTTTTAAATATTTTTTTTCCTTTTATGCACTGTTCCCCAGGTGAGTTTTAATCACTTTATTAATTGGTATGAATGCCAAAGGAGGCTGACGGCATAAAGCCTCCTGTCACTAGTGTACTGACCAATCAAAATGATTCAAATGAAGCAACGTCATCTGTGTAATGTGGGTTTTTCAGCTACAGTGGTTCAAGCTGTAGGAATGCCGAGGTGACTGAAGAAATGTTTACAGCAAGTTTGTATAAAATATTTCATGACATTTCAATGTACAAAATGGTACAGTTCTTGTCTATTACCACCATTACCTGCTACATCTATTACTATTGCAACGTATACCAATGATGGAAATAAGTGCAGTTAGAATAGCTTAATATGTGAGAGAGCATTGCTAGAAGTGTACTATGATGTTATTGTAAAGCAATATGTAGCACTTAAATGTTTAATCTTAATACTAGTTCCACAGTGAAATTAAGCTACAAATGGATTAAAGAGAAAATGTTTAAAACAGTAAAGTCTTTGCCTACTATCATTATAAAGTTGACCCATGCCTTTTTTTATTGTGTTCATTTGTTATGTATTGTTTATTTCACTACATTCTAATTTATTCTAGGCACTGAATATAACTGCTTCCGTCAAAATTCAAAACCAAGACGAAATTAAATTTGCCTCCTTCGGCATTTATAACCAATTATTATCAGAGGTAACCATTCAAGCCAATCAGCTTTCAGTATCACATTAATGCATCAAGTCTGCTTGTAGTTCAAGCGACAAGTGAAGAGAGACTTTCAAAATTTGCCAAAATATCGATGCAAAATGTCTTATTGGAGGATCTAAAACACGTAAAAGACTGAATGATAGGATCATACATAAATTCTCAAGGAAGCAGTGGAGTATGGAGTTCCTCAACACATACTGTATTAGGTAAGTACTGTATATGTTACAGTATAAGGAATGAGGCTCTCCATTCATTTATAAATGTTTGCATGAATCGTAGATCGAAAGATTGTCTACTAGTCACGATTAGTATGCTTACTAGTAACTAAAAAAATAAGTGCTATAAACATGCAAATTAGGGCTGGGTATGCCGATACCCTACAGATCACACGGATTTCCCGATTCGGTTGGATTCCGATTCACAAGCTCTGGATTAGATTCTGATTCGATATTGATTCATATGGATATATTTAAGATATAATATCCCTTTTGCTTACATATGAAAGAAATTATCTCCTAGCTAATGCTGTTAAATATACAGGAAACCTTCTAGCTAGGTACAGTACATTACGAAAATATGAATTTAGTATTTTTTTTTTGTTTTTCATCATTTTGGTCACTTTTGGCCTTTTATAAATGAACAAATCCATGTATTCAACCAATAGATAATATATTATATTTTATATATTGTTTTTTTGTAATATTTTAATTGTTTAATTGCATTATTTGTACTATTTACAAGTTTTTAAATTTTCCATTGATTTGTTGAAGACATGCTAAAATCAGTACTGCCTTTTTTTTGGGGGGGGGGGGGGGATAATGCCCAATTCCCAGTGCGCTCTAGGTCCTCGTGGTGGCGTAGTGACTCGCCTCAGTCCGGGTGGAGGGAGGACAAATTTCAGTTGCCTCCACATCTGAGACCGTCAATCCGCGCATCTTATCATGTGGCTTGTTGAGTGCATTACCGCAGAGACCTAGCACGTGTGGAGGCTTCACACTATTCTTCGCAGCATCCATGCACAACTCACCACACGGCCCACCAAGAGCGAGAACCACATTATAGCGACCACAAGGAGGTTAATCCAACATGACTCTACCCACCCTAGCAACCGGGCCAAGTGGTTGCTTAGGAAGCCTAAGTGGAGTCACTCAGCATGCCCTGGATTTGAACTTGCGACTCCAGGTGTGGTAGTCAGTGTCTTTTACTTGCTAAGCTAACCAGGCCCCTCAGTACTGTCTCTTTAACAAAACCGGCATTTTTGTAAAGAGCGTTTGTAGATGAGTGCATGTTAACGACAGAGAATCGAATGGATTTTTCTCATCTGTGCTATGCATGATTTGAATTGAATTTTTTATTTTATATTTTTTTATCGACAGCTGACTGTAGAGAACAGAAAAGGCATTAAACGAGACATTATTCAATGACAAATCAGTTGCGTGGATCTCGTCTTTGTATACGCATTACATGGAACAACTTTTACTCTCAACACGCAGTGAAAGGATCTCGCTGCTGAATACTCCACCACTATGCCACACAATCACTAGTGAGTTAAAGCTAAAAATGTACCAGCCAGTTGCCAAATATATACGTTTTAGTCACATAGCACCAAATTTGGTTACAAATGTGAGTGATTTTGTCTCAGAGTTATAGAGGTGAAGATCATTCATGGGATTTAAGAATCCCCAGATAGCAAGGAGACATCGATTCAATGTCTATTTTTAGTTGTAAATGTTGGGATCGTTGATCAATTTTCAGTGTTGAATCAACATTCACTATTTGGTCGGTACATCAGAACGTTGTTAGGTCGAAAATAGAACATATATTCAACGTCGAAATGAAGTTAATTCATCAACATGTACAGCCGACTGATTTGTTCTATGATGAAACTTGGTTAAGGAAATCGGAGTTTTGCACATGCACATTTTTGAATCTTCAAGGGGCCAACCATCAGTGGATGCGTCGCTAGAAAAAGGTAAGAATAAATGTATTTTTATTCATCATTTCACACAATGGTTTGGCAGTCTATCATTGAATATCACTTTAAATTTGAATTGTTTTATCCTTCAGTGTATTAAAAACATTCCCGTTTGGTAAATGCTCTGTTTGCGCACTGCCCAGTTTTCTGTGAGGCAGCTGGTTACTGAGGAAAATTTAGATAATTCACCATGTTGGACTCATTTCAGTTGTTGTAGATGGTCAAATTCAACATGATAAATTTCACTCATATTTTCTAAACTAACTTTAGTTCAATAATTTATCTGTCTTCCGCTCGCGAATGTCCTTTGACGCGCGCATGAGCCTCCAGTGGTGCCATGCGCACCATACTGAGTCAATAATACACTAGGTGAATAAATGTTAAAACTGTCATTACTTTCTCAAAGACTGTTTTAATTTTAGGGACAAACCTTGTGGCATTTTCTGCACTAATGTTCACCACAGAGGTCCAAATGAGCATGTTTTTTTTATTTTTTTTATTCAAAATAGAATAACCTGTTATTTCTTTATAATTCTAGAATTTACATTCATAAGACTTGAGTTTATTATGGAATGACCCACTATTTAAATGCAGTTTCACTGTGATTGATGGCTTTTCTTTTACCTTTAGGGAGGAACTCCTCAACAGAGCCACATCACAGCACATCACTAAATGGTAAAGGCTTGCTCATTACTGATTATAATTTTCCACCTTTGCAAATTTTGTGTCTTATCAGAGGGGGGTTTGCAAATGCATGGATGAAGCATACATGGTGCAGACCAAAAAACAGATGTCAGTGGAAATAAATATTGCCTGTACACTTACTGATGCAAATGAATTACTCCAGAAAAAAGTACTTATAAAATATTTTGTAAGTCTGCTGATAATTAACCCTTAAAAGGGCAAGACCATAAAAATACCTCATAAATTAATTTATGAAAACAAATACATTTATTGTTATTTCCTAACATATTACTGCCCAAATATTACATGTTCAAGTTTTTGCAGCATGTAGCCTATTTTTCATGAAAACAACATGTAAAAGAAAGGAACTTCTCACAATGCTGCTATGTTACTTTAAATTAAGAGTGTGAATTGATGCCAGAGTTTTAATACAAAGTCACATGACCTCAGTATTTGCAGGGACTCTTTTTTCAAAAATTTTCACAGAAATTTGGCCAACTTACTCACTGCTCCTTGCTTCAGCCTCTAAAATGCTGTATCGCCCAGGACACAAAAACTTGTATAGGGTTTTAAAGGCATCATAAGAGTTGTTATAGTATTGGGAATATTCCTGTGACCAGATAAGGTTTGATACTGAATTGGGTAATATGGCAATTTTTACTGCAGGTCTTCTGTTTTTCTGTGAGCCCCAGTTGAAAACAGAGAACATACAGATGTTAGCCTTATCTAGTCAACCTAGACAGATGTCTATTCCAGTCTTCCTTACACCACACAAGACTTTTTTATGTTTTTATATGGATGGCTGTCTACTTGCAAGTTCTCTTCAAAATTAGATGTATGCAAATATAACTTGAACTTGAACTGCAAGAGCAAAGAACTTGATCCAGTTGCAGAAAATCCCTTTAATTAAAGGGATAGTTCACACAAAAATGAAAATTCTCTCATAATTTTCTCACCCTCATTCCATCCCAGATGTGTGACTTTCTTTCTTTTGCAGAACACAAAAAATTTTTTTTAGAAGAATATACTGGATCAGCTCTGTACGTTCATAGAATGCAAGTGAATGGTGGCCAGACATTTGAAGCTCCAAAAAGCAGATAAAAGCAGCATAAAAGTAATCAATCTGACTCCAGTAGTATAATCAATGTCTTCTGAAGTGATCCAGTCATTTTGGGTGATAACAGACCAAAATGTAACTCCTTTTTCACTGTACATCTTGCCATTGCAGTCTCTAGGCACGATAATAATTTCTATCTCTATTACACTTCCTAGTGCTTGACACATGCACAGAGCGCTAGATGGTTCTAGGAAGTGTAATCGAACTTGGAATCATGATCGTCAAGGAGGCTGCTGATGTCATGATTTATAATGAAAAAGGAGTTATATTTTGGTCTGTTCTCACCCAAAACCAGTTGGATTGCTTCAGTAGACATGGATTAAACCACTCTAGTCTTATGGATTAATTTTATGCTGCTTTTATGTGCTTTTCTGGAGCTTAAAAGTTTTGGTCACCATTCACTTACATTGTATGGACCAGCAGAGCTGAGGTATTCCTCTAAAAATCTTCCTTTGTATTCTGCAGATAAAGGAAAGTTATACACACCTGGGATGGTATGAGGGTGAGCAAAAGATGAGAGAATTAAAAATTTTGGGTGAACTAACCCTTCAAGAAAACATTTAGATATAATTGTAAGCATATTGTCACTAAGGGTTTGCTTAACGTAAAGGGTTAGTTCACCTAAAAATGAAAATTCTCTCATCATTTACTCACCCTCGTGCCATCCCAGATATGTATGACTTTCTTTCTTCTGTAGAACACATTTGAAGAAAAATAGTAAAATATCTTTGCTCAGTAGGTCCTTAAAATTTAAGTGGACAGTAATCCGACTTTTGAAACTCCAAAAATCACTGACAGTCAGCATACACGTTATCCATATGACACCAGCGGTTAAATGTATGTCTTCTAAAGTGACACAATCCCTTTTGGTGCAAAAAAGGTCTATATTTAAGTTATTTTTGACCATAAACCATCGCTTCCGGGCAGCAGCAGTATACGCATTCATGAGAGCACTGCGGACATGTCTTGTGTGATGAATTTGCGTTGGCATGTTACGGGCATAATCTCATGTTTTTATCTTGGTTTAGACATCCAGGATAAGAACACAAATGCACCAAACAGATACAAATACAGATCTAAACCAAAACCAACAAAGCTCCTGTACAGTGTTCCTCCAACTCAGCTGTAAACAGCGCTGCTCTTCTGCGTGTGTCGCACACGCATCAGTTCTTGTGTGAACATTCCAGCGTGATTATGTCACATGCCCATACTGCTGCTGACCGGAAGCAATGCTTTAAAGTTAAAAAAATATTTAAATATTGATCTTTTTCGCACCAAAAGCAATCATGTCGCTTTAGAAGACATTAATTTAACCGCTGGAGTCGTATGGATGACATTTATGCTGGAGCTTTAAAAGTTGAATCACCATCCACTTGGATTTTAAGGACCTACTGAGCTGAGATATTTGACTATTTTTCTTCAAATATGTTCAGCAGAAGAAAGAAAGTCAAACACATCTGGGATATCATGCGGGTGAGTAAATGATGAGAAAATGTTCATTTTTGGGTGAACTAACCCTTTATTATTGCTCCCTCGCAATAAATGTACTTTAGTAAAATTTTAGCAAACTTGACTTTCGTAACCATGGTAAATCCTGTAGTAATATTTTTCAAATACCATGGTTAAACAAAAATTTCTGTAGTAAAACAAGGTTTAATTTTTATAACGGTTAATTTTTTTTTTCAGCAGTAAAAATAGTTTAATTATAGTAGTAATACCAGAGGAATGACAAAATTCTAATTTCTAAATTTCTAAGTTACCAAACTTTTCATTGTCCTGTGATATTACACAGTGGTTTCACTACAAGTTTCATGGTTAAAATATGGTTACAACTAAAACCATGGTAAGATTTGTGGTTATGGTTTTACTACAAATACAATTGTTAAATTATGGTCACTATACAAAAACCACAGTTATTTTTTGCAAGGAATGCAAAGCTATTGGGGGATCTTAGGGGGCTCCATATGTTACAAATCTGTATGTTATCATTTGGTGAAACACAAATGAAGATATTGCAATATTGAATTTCAGTCAACAACTCACTTAAATAGAAAAGAAATATGCAATGAAAGAAAATGGTGACTGAGAATGTCAGTACCAAATGCGTTGCCTTATATCTCCTTTTTTGTTCCAAAGAATAAAAAAATTCTAAGGTTTAGAACAACATTAGGGTGTGTATATGATGAAAGTATTTTAATTTTATGGATGAGCTATCTCTTAATATCTGTAAAATTGACACTACCTTTAATTTAGCCTGTAATTTGTTGTTATACATCAATTTGTGAATGCAACAGCGTGAAGGCATTTTTCTATAATTGGCTGTTAAGTATTAAGATTTATATACTGTAGAAAAAGTTAACTCCAAAGAATTATGTATTTGTATATATTCTGAATAAATATAATAATTTGTAACTGAATGTGCTGTGTGTTTAATGAAGGGTAAATATATAGGGTGATTTATTCATTTTTAAGTATTTGGGATTTTAAAAACAAAAGTATAAAATACATTGATTGTATAACGTAGATTCACCCAACTGAAATCACCATCGTTTCAATGTCAGGTAAGCAAACCAATTAGGTCGATTTTATGTTAGTTTTCGGGTGGCGTGAACGACGTAGATTCAATGTGACTTCGATAAGCAAAAAGATGTGGCATAAACGTCGGAGATCAACGTCGTTTCAATGCCACGAGAGACATCGATTCTACGTTGATTCTATGTCTGTTTGCTATCTGGGTCGATATCGATCAAAGATCGTGATGCATCGGTAAATCAATATTTTTACCCACCCCTAATATAAATACATACTAGTGAGTTTGAAGGAATAAATGTTTAAACGGCATGCCATATTATGAGTGTGTATCCGCAGGCCGTACCAACAAAACAGAAACCAAAGGGAGAGTGGAAAACGGTTTGTATTAAACGAGAGGGGCGAGGCGTCCGTACTCTGACGCACACACAGCGGGGATTTCTTCTCGGCAACTCTCTTACATTGGCTGGGTAACGATGACATGGATCGACAATAAAACCGGGCAGTTTGAATCAGAATGCCGGTGCCAATAACCGTCGAATAGGCGGGACGTACCATTTTCCCCCATGTGCCAAATGTGAAGGATCCATCATTACTATACTGGTGAAGATCACTTTGCCTTTTTATTTATTTATTTTCTGTTAACGGCCTACATTTAGGATGGTAACACGTAGTATTAAGTAAAACTAAAAACAAATTTCTGCATTTTTATGGGAAGATTTGAGAGCAGATAGACAGCTGTGTGTGAGACAGCTCACGTAGTGTATATGAAACAGGAAGAGAATAGAAAAGTCAAGTTTTATTTGTATAGCGCTTTTCACAACACACATCGTTTAAACTGCTTTACAGAAAATCATGCATTAACAGAAAATGAAACCGTAATATCTATAAAGTCTTAGAGTAATCATTGTGTAGTTTGATCAAATATGATCGTAAAGTGTATAAAAATTAAATAAATAAATAATAATTGTATTTAGAACTCCTGTGAGCAAGCTGAAGGCGACTGTGGCAAGGAACACAAATCTCCATTAGATAAATAACCTTGGGATAAACCAGGCCTACTGTGATGCAGGCAGAGATCAGTGAGGTGTATCGCTGTTCAACCGGCAGGTCATTTCGGTGAGGTCTATCCTAAGTCTAAAGTTCAGGCAGTGGCATATGAAGTATCCCATGTCTTATGGTTGAAGTTGACATCAGTTCATCCCCTAAAGTCCATCGTAATAGACTGAAGTGTTGTCCGGCTGCATTTAGTTGTCATTTCTCAGCGACACGTAGCAGTGGAGTACGGCACCAAGCAGGAACAGAGCTGGATCTGGCCTAATCTGGTAACCACGGGACATGAATCCCGAGGTTGAGACAGGGAAACAAATAGGATAATATTAGCGTAGATGCCATTCAATTTATTTGCAGTTATAGATCATGATAAATGTTTCTGGTTCTGGCAGACCTAACTAAAGCAGCCTAATTGTGAGTTGATGGATAAATTAGGTGTATGCCTGGCTAAATAGATGAGTCTTTAATCTAGACTTAAACTGAGTGAGTGTGTCTGCATCCCGAACAGTGTTAGGGAGACTATTCCATAGTTTAGGAGCCAAATAGGAAAAGGATCTACCTCCTTTTGTGGATTTTGATATTCTAGGAACTATTAACAGGCCAGAGTTTTGCGATCGTAATGAACGTGATGGAATATAGTGTGGTAGAAAGTCACTTAAGTACTGCGGAGCTAGACCATTCAAAGCTTTGTACATAGTTAACAAAATGTTAAAATTAATAAAAAATTTAACAGGTAGCCAATGTAACGATGATAAAATGGGGCTAATATGATCATATTTCTTGGTTCTAGTTAGCACTCTGGCTGCTGCATTTTGAACCAATTTAATTTAATTTTTTGAACTTGCTTTACATCCTCCCAGTAATGCATTACAATAATCTAGTCTTGAGGTCATGAACGCATTAATTAGTTTTTTTGGCATCAGAAACAGAGAGCATGTGTTGTAACTTAGCAATATTTCTGAGGTAGAAGAATACTGTTCTACAAACATTGGTAATTTGATTTTCAAAGGACAGATTGGTATCAAATAAAACACCTAAGTTCTTCGCTGTAGAAGACGATGTAACAGTACATCAATCAAGAGTCAAATTATATTTTAGCGGCTTATTTTTAGAGGTTTTTGGTCCAATAATTAGTACCTCTGTTTTGTCGGAATTGAGTAGAAGGAAATTTCTTGCCATCCAATCATTGATTTCATTGATACACTCTGCTAATTTGGAGAATTGTGAGATTTTGTTGGGTTTCGAAGAAATATAAAGTTGGGTATCGTCGGCATAACAGAGGAAACTTATTCCATGATTCCTGATAATATCTCCCAGGGGAAGCATATACAAGGAGAAAAGCAGAGGCCCTAAAACTGATCCCTGTGGAACTTCATACTTTGTTTGATTTGACAATTCCTCGTTTACACAGACAAAGTGGTAGCGGTCTGCTAAATAGGATCTAAACCACAAACTTCCGATAAAAGGTCTATACACAGAGTACGTAAAAAAATAAAAAGGAAAAACAATATCACCCCTGTACATTAGGCGGCACTGTTGCTGTTCTACAGTCATTTACCAACCAGTCTCCTGCCCAGCTGTCAGTGCTAGAGATTAATATATTGAACGCTGTTAAAGCATTTATTTACCTAATTTGGCATTAACTGTTTCATTATGTTCTTTCCATGGTGTTAATGCATTCTGAGGAGTATATAATCTGTGTTTTTGTGCGAGTGAGATGAGTAAAGAGCGCTGTTGCATAAATATACGTCCTATTTATATTTGCACATGTATTTTGCAACGAGTATATTCCAAACAGACTCCCGAAGCCAACTACTCTTTTATATATATATATATATATATATATTTATGTATATATAATGCCTGGATTAATGCCTGGATCATATAACACAAGGTACTGTGATACAAATACACGTGGAATACTGCACAATAAGAATAACACTGTACAAAAAATAAAAATAAACAAATAATAAAAAAATAATAATAATAATTTAGGCATAGCCTAATATTCAAAATAATTTATAAGAAAACACTGGCTTACGGCCTTTTCTTTATTGAAATTATTGCAATACTTTGTTATATTATCCTTAAGAACAATAACAATATTAATGCTAATAGGTCTAATAATTGAATCTGTAGTTAGAGGCAGTGCAGTTGACTCGCATGGAGGACATGGAGATCCAGATTCTACATTAAAGGTTTTTTCCTCTTTTTCTCCAGCAGGCAAAGTTGTGTAGTTTTGTGTATCTGTATCAAACAAAATGTTCATAATTGTTTGAATAAATAAAACGGGCTACTAATACTGAGAAAAAATAATAATTAAAAAAAGTTTAATAATAAAAACAACAATAGTAGTAGTAATAATAATAATAATAATAGCAGCACAAACACTTTGTCATTACATCAAGGACCGTGGCCCTTGACTTTATATTGTTGACAGAATTTGGCCCTTGGTGAAAACTAATTGGGGAACCCTGACCTAAACCATGCTAATGCAACTCCACAAACGGCAACATAATTCTCTAGCCTATTCAAGAGAATGTCGTGATCTATCGTGTCGAATGCAGCACTAAGATCTAAAAGCACTAGAAGTGAAATGCAGCCGCAATCAGATGATAAGAGAAAGTCATCCTGACTGAAATTCCTGACTGAAATTGTTCATATATTCCATTTCTCTGTAGAAATTAACATATTTGGGAGGATACTGCCTTTTCTAGTATTTTTGACTTAAACGGGAGATTTGAAATCGGTCTATAATTAGCCAGTTCAAGTTGTGGCTTCTTAATAAGCGGTATGATATGCCATTTTAAAGTTTCTTGGGACATGTCCTAAGGATAGCGAGGAGTTAATAATATTAAGAAGAGGTTCTGAGATTACAGGGAATACCTCTTTTAAGAGTTTGGTTGGTATTGGATCTAACATACGTATATGTTGTGGCTTTTGATGTTTCAATAAGTTTTGTTAGCTCTTCATGACCTATGACAGCAAAGGATTGAAGTTGCTTGTGAGGAAAATTATGAGACACTGTTTTCTGAGGTACTGTGACAGACAATTTCATAATTCCAATTTTATTTCTGATGATTTCAGTTTTATCAGTAAAGAAATTCATGAAGTCATTACTATTGTGCTGTGACGGAATATCTAGCTCAGTCGAGGCTTTATTCCTAAGCAATTTAGCCACAGTACTGAATAAACACCTAGGATTGTTGTGGTTATTTTCTGAGTTTGCTAAAATATGCTGACCTAAAATATCTGTAGCTATAGACACTATTCTTCCATGCACCGCGAAATACCTCTAATTTTGTATTCTTCCACTTACGCTCCATTTTCCGAGCTGCCCTCGAGAGCATGACTGTGATCATTGTACCATGGTGCGGGGCTTTTTTCTTTAATCGAAGGGGGGTGACACTATCAAGAGTGCTAGAGAAGACTGTATTTATATTTTCTGTTATTACTTCAAGTTCTTCTAGACTTTTTGGCTTACTGAGTATATAAGATAAATCTGGAAGATTATTAGTGAAGCTATCTTTAGTGGTCGAAAGAATAGTTCTACCTGAACGATAGCATAGTGTAGAATGAGTAACATTAGCTGATCGCAACATACAAGAGACGAGGTAATGATCTGAGATGTCATCGCTCTGCGGAAGAATTTCTATAGTATTACGATCAAGTCCATATGACAGAATTAAATCTAGCGTATGATTATGGCGATGAGTTGGTCCTGTCACATTTTGTCTGACTTCAAGAGAGTTGAGAATATCGATAAATGCTAATCCCAATGTGTCATTTTCATTGTCTTTGTGAATGTTGAAGACACCAACAATTAAAGCTCTATCCACAGTAACTACTAGGTCTGACAGAAAATGTGCAAATTCACCAAGGAAATCAGAATACGGCCCAGGTGATCTATATACTGTTGCAAGGGCAAGAGAAGACAGAGATTTTTATTTATATCTGATGATGTCACATTAAGCATTATCAGTTCAAAAGACTTAAACTTATATCCTGTCCCCTGAGTAACAACAAAAACGTCACTGTAAATTGCAGCAACACCTCCTCCTCGACCCTTCAGACGATGCTCATGTTTATAACAATAACCTGGGGGAGTAGATTAATTTAAACTAATATATTCATCTGGTTTAAGCCAGGTTTCAGTCAAACAGAGCGCATCCAAACTACGATCTGTAATCATTTCATTTACAATTAGTGCTTTGGTTGAAAGAGATCTAATGTTTAGTAGCCCTACCTTTATATATTTATCTTAATTTTTTTTGTTATTTATGTTATCAAGTTTTACCTTAATAACAAAACATTTCTAAATGATTTGGTGAGGGGTTTGTGTTTGGTAGTTCGGGGAACAGACACAGTCTCTATGTAATATCTAGGTGATACATTCTCTATGTGTTGTAGTTTAGGTGACCTGTGTGACGTCTCAAGGCAGCTAGCAGACGTTTGGATAAGCCAGTTTGTCTGCTTCCTGACCTGGACCCCAGTTAGTCAAATACTATCACTATTAAGACTATGAGCCAAATTATTAGAGAGGAGAGCCGCACCTTCCCTGGAGAAATGGAGTCCATCTCTCTTTAGCAGGTCAGGTCTACCCCAAAAACTCTTTCAATTGTCTATAAATCCTATGCTATTCTCTGGACACCACTCAGACATCCAGCCATTTAGTGACACTAATCTAACATAAACCTCATCACTGTGACAAGTAGGGAGGGGGCCAGAGCATATTACAGTGTCTGACATCGTTTTTGCAATTTCACACACCTCTTTAACATTATCTCAAGTGATCTCCACGACTGGGGAAGCCAGACATCGTTTGTGCCGACATGAATAACAATTTTAGAAAATCTACATTTAGCATTAGCCAGCACTTGTAAATTTGATCTGATGTCAGACGCCCGAGCCCCCGAAATGCATTTAACAATAGTGGCTGTAGTCTCTATTTCCACGTTCCTTACAATAGAATCACCTGTAACCAGGGTGCTTTCAACATGATTATCAGTGGGTGCATCACTGAGTGGGGAGAATCGATTGGAAATCCTAATAGGAATGGGAGAGTGGTGTCGCTTTACTGAGCGAGTATGCCGCCGAGACGTCACCCAGACACCCTGCTGCCGGGGCTCTACAGCCGAAACCATAGTGTGTGTGTTGCTCGCTGTTCTACCCACATCGAAACAGTATCTACTGGCTTCTCTTTCTCAATGACCTTCACTAGCGTTCGGATGTGTGCCTCTAACTCATTAACCTTCTCCATCAGCCTGATTAATTGCTTACATTTATCACATGTAAATCCCTCACTGCTGATGGAAGAAACTATAGTAAACATGTAGCATGCAATGCAGGAAGCAATAACATTAACGGATGCCATGACTTACCGCAATTGTTTGTTGTTGTTATGTTTGTTGTTGTTGTTGTTAAGTTAACATACAAAATTTTGAAACCATTCTTTTGGCCAACAGACATGATAAATAACAAATTGTTTTAAATGACAAAAATAAAAATAAAAATGCATGACAACTTGCCCCAACCTGACATTCATGGAAAATGCCTTAACTGTGTAGTTTTATTGTGTTCATTTGTTATGTTTTATTTATTTTTTTATTATTTCACGACATTCTATTTTATAGGCACTGAATATGTCTGTAAATATAACTTATTAACCGAGATCAAATTTAATGGGGTACAAATTTATGGTGCTCCCTGTTCCCCCAGACTAGGGCTGCTGGCACCAGAGGGATACAACAGTTTGTAACTTTATCGTCAGAGAGCAAGCTGAAATGTATGTAACAAAAGGGGAATTCATTTTAATTGGCTAATGGTTTGACATCATCTTCTATAATCTTTTGTTTTATATAGGAGCAGTCAATGTACCCAGACTCTTTTACAGTTTAAACTAGTTTTAGTCTCAACCATTCTTAAAGGATTGATCACATGTTTCCATTTTTAATCCTTAAAATCAGATAGGACACACATACAATATACAGTATATGCAGTAAATACAGTATAATACACAGAGAACAGTACAGGATGTGTTTAGCTGTTTGTATTTCAGAATTATACTAAATACATTGTAAAAAGTTAAATTAAGCAAGAGTTTCACTCAGTAACCAGGATGTAATGATGTTACCTAGACAACATTAGCATGTAGTTCAGTGGGACTTATCTAGTGAGATCAACTGCTCTGTGTATTAATCTGATTATAGTAATGGAGTATTTTTGTACTGTGTTTGTAATATAGAGCAGTCCTTTACAGACTGAACTCAAATGGCACTCTATTGTCCCTGGCAGTGTATATAACATTTTAGTTACATAGCCATTTCATTAAATTTAGTTAATAAAACACTAAGACATGGTTTCAAAAGGTAATACCACGGTAAATTGATTAATACTATGGCACTGAATGATTTCCATATTCATGGACCTTAATTCTTGTATTTACATAGTATTACTATGGTACCACACTCAAAAAAATAAAAATCACTTTCATTGTCCGTTTTACTCAATCCTCCCATGTTCATACTACTCAAAAAATTATGTAACCAATGGAAGGTAAATTAACTGTGTTGATTCAAATAAAAAAAGTATCTTGTCAGCTTTACTTGCCTTATGTACCTTTGTGCAAGATGAATATAAAGGGGGATACTTGTTAGTGGTGTATTGTTATGTTGAGATTTAGACGAATTTCTATTATGTTGTAGTTTTGGGGGTTGCCATCATGGTGAAGAGTGGAGCTTGAGCCTGGGTTGAGGACCAAAACATTTTAAAGTATTCCACTTTTTACTTTATCCTCTTTTTTAATTCCAATTTTATCCATTGAGCAATTTCTGTGCCAACCGTAGCATAGTGACCAAGTTGAACTCAGTAGTGCTTCCCACCAGCATGTTTTTTAGCATGCTAACATTTCCTGTCACTAGCTAGCATTTCACTAAAAGAGTTTCAGTTGAGTTATTTTGATACGTTAAACTTGGTTGGGTTTACTTAATTTATTTAGGTTGAAGTATTTAAGTTGAAATTCATTTTAATTTGAAGCATATGGAACCACTGTCAATGATTGAATCAAGTTCAGCCAGAATTCTTTTTTTGAGTGCATATCCAAAAACCATGGTACTTTGTGTTGGTGGTAAAACCCCAATTATATTATTTTAGTCATTTTAGACATAGTTATTACAGATACCAAGAGATATACTCAAATAACCCATGAATGGACTGACATACAAAATGACAAAAAGTTTTTCATGCTGCTTTGCTACTTGTTGTTTGTTTGTTTGTTTGTATCCTTTGTCTCTAAATCCATTCTTTCAAATTAGGTCTGACTTGGAAAAAGTAGAAATCATCACATACTGTAGAAAACAAAGCCCTGTGACCTGTATGTTAAAGATACCATACTACGTACTCAAAAGTAGTCTGTATTTTTATAGACAGGGATTCATTCAGGAACCTTACACCCACAGACGGAAACATCTATAAATAGAGCAATATATGTATGCCACCATAACTAAAATTTTTCATGGAAAACTTTTTATACTGAAGGAAGGAATTCAAGTCATAAACAAAGGCAGTTATTCTTCTTCATTCTAGAGTGTTTAATGCAAATATTCCAAGTAGCTACAACTACTGACTGCCAAACAACTTGTCTATGAATAGTAAGCCCATTCTAACCCTGGACAAGCCATTTAAAAATGCATTCCCACAATCTTGAGGGGAATGCAAATGTGGACATTAGTATGTAATTTGTGGGCCTAAGAAAACAGGAAGGAAAGCTTTTAAATCTTGAGGGCGTTATCTAACTGTCAGGGGGGTTCAGTGTGTGTTGTAACGGGATGAACGAGGACAGGGCCGACGCATATGAGCCAGGAACGAGAGGCTAGCATGGTGCCAGACTGAACTCGCTGACTTGCCTCCAGGGTAGGGTTGCACCAGCTGTGTGTAGGGTCTTACTTAAATTAAGAGGTAAAGTTCACACTAAGGGCTTAGTAACTAAGACCCTGTCCCAATACCCACACTTGCCACTTGAGTGCACGTGCACACGACAGGAAGTAAGTGTTCAAGACTGTCCCATGTCTAAAACATGCTAAAGCTCAGTGCACTTAACCCGCACTAGCGCGAACAGGCTAAGTGTATCCCAGAGTTCATCACGATCAGGAGCCACACCCTGCCTACCCGAGCGATCGGCATATTTTCGCCATGATGACGTCAAGGGAAGCTTTTCAATGCAAGTTATTTATTATAATCAGATAGTGAAACGTAAGTGATGCATATATTTATTTTAGTATAAATGAATATATTCAACATTATATGATGTGTTTGGGATGACTTAATAGCAGCATCATAATTACAAAATATTATTTATGTGTATATTTAGATACCTCTTTGTTATCCTTCTTGCCCAGTAATCAGTGTTGGGTTAGTTACTCTAAAAAAGTAATTAATTACTAAATACTAATTACATCTTCTACAGTGTAATTACATTACTGTACTAATTACTCTGTGTGAAAGTAATTGCATTACATTTTACTAATTACTTTCTAAAACCCTTATCAACCTCAACCAGATGAAAAATACAAGGATAGACATGAAATTGTTCTTTTAATTCTTTCAAATACATCATATAAAATCTAATACATTATTCATGAACTGGCCAAAGAATTTAAGGGTGCTGCATTAAATTAGAAAACATAAATTTTAACATTAGACGTTACACGTTTCTCTGTTAAATTCACTATTGTTTTATATAGAATTGTTCTATAGTCTATACAGTATTTAACACAATTACAACAGAAGTAACTGTAACTAAATAACTGAAAAATTAAAAGTAATCCCTTTACTTTTTTCAATGAAAAAGTAATTTAATTACAGTAATTGATTACTTAGTAATGCATTACACCCAACACTGTCAATAATCACCTTATTTTGTTTGTTCTTGCCTAATACGGTTGGTGATTTTGGTAATTTATCAGCCAGTGTGGCATACAATATGTGGTCTAGTAAATGTTGTTTTAAAATAAACAATTTATTAACTACTACCACGGTTTCTTTCTCATCTTTATGTCTGTGGTCGTCTTATATAAATGACAAGCCAAAGCATATCATTTAAATGGTTTGTATTAGTAGCTATTAATGGACCACACAGGTTTATAGATTAAAGTTTTTTATTTTAATTTTTAATTAAGTTTTATGCAGTGTATTGAGAAACAACATAGAAAGAATTGGCTTATATTTCATATTTTACAGCAGTTATGGATGGCACAATTTTACAGTTAAAAATTTTTTAATGTGCAAAGTATTGAAAATCAAAATTAGTCAAAATAATTAACTTTTACAATTATTTTCACTCAATAAAAACATAAAAACAAATTCATATTTTCTACAGCACAATACACCTCCAACAACCAGTAGTGTATTAATAAATGAAAAGATGGGTAAAATGTTCAGTTATTTATTATTTTAAGTATGCTATAACAGTCACTGCTACCAGAAACAATCAGTCTTCAGCCAAGTCATCCGCACACTCGCAGTCTTCACGTGTACTTACGTAACACCGGAAATACGTAAGACAAGTGGGTAAGTAGGCAAGACCAAAACCGCAAGTGTGGGTATTGGGACAGAGCCTTAGTCAGTGCTTAATTTGGTTGCACCACCTGTTCTGAAGGCAAGACTGAACTAGTAGGTCGTAAGCTCTCCGTAAAGTAATGCAAAGTCGCATATTATGACGTTTACCTGTTCTGATCCAATAAACAGCCTTCAAATTTGTACACAGAACTGTTAAAAAGCCATCAGTTTCAGTTTGAGCTTGTTCAAACCTTGTTTGCTCACATAACTGTCAGCTGTAATAAATGAAACAAGATTTTATTAATGGTATAATTAGCCTATGTAAATAACAATATTTAATTACTGTAGCTAAAATGAATAAAGGGCAATAAATAAATAAATACTAATACAATAGGCTGGAAAAATAGACATTTATTAATTTTAATATCTTATATATTTCGGATATGTTGAAACTTGACACCAGGTGGAGTACACAGGAAAGTGCACCGTTAGATCGGGTTCATGCTGAAGAAATTTTTAACAATGTTTTCGCCCGTAAATGTAAACAAGTGCAAATGCCAACATCATATATGTCGAAAGTACTGACGCCTGTTAACCAAAACATGAGCTCATTGATGTCATTAAGCGAGTCTGCTTCTTTATTCCATCCGTTACTCCTGGTCGGAGTCTTCCGTAAATATTTAGTTTATACGTAGGGTTACGTCATACTTAAGTTTAATGGTGCAACGCTCAAATATTTAATAGTGCGTAAATTGTGACTTAGTGCCCATTTACGCCACAACTAGGCTAAGTTGTAACTTACCTATAGCTGGTGCAGCCGGCCCCTGCTCCCCTAAAAGTGAGGCCAACCCTAAAGCCAAACGTGGTGGATAACAGCTATGGATTTCACACATGGTGTTCAGACCATGTCATCTTTATGGTGTCCAAATCTCTCCCACTCTCAGTTTAGTATTTCTTATAGATGCGTTTATAAAGCACAGAGAAGTTCCAGTATCAAGATTTAAAAAAAAAAAAAAAAAAAAAACCCCTGCAAGGATTAGTATACATTGTGCCATTTTTTTTGTGTGTGTTTTTGTATTCTATGAGAGTCTGTTAGCAGTTAAACTGTCCCGGACTCCACTAGTGGTAAATACAGTGACAACAGTTATGTTGCATGATGAATGAAACCACAGTAATCAAAGTATGTGCTGCCATCTATTGGTCATTGACTAAACAGGAGATTCACTAATAGTTAGAAGTACAAAACAATTATGGCAAGCTGAATTGACATTTAATCGTGCAGGATATGAATTACAGATTAACAATTCAGATATTCACTAGTTTAAATGCTAATTCTTGATATCTATAAATGTGTTTCAACATGTTAGATGTGGTATTTCAAGTATCTGGAAATGGATTTCAGATATCAATAACGTGGAGAGTAATTAAAAATATATAAAAGGCTTTCTTACCAGCAACAATCACATTACTTAACACTGCCACTAGCGAAAACAAAATAAAATAACCATTTTTATTAGTAAGAACTGCATTGCTGAAATTTCAATTTCAACTAGTAAGAAATTAAGATATCTGCTAATTGTGTTGAATAGGAGTGAATAGATATTAGTGAAATTCTACTAGTGAAAATGAATTTACAGATAATTACATTTTTAATAGTTGAAATTCCATGTTTGATATAAAGAATGTGTATTTCTGCGAGTTGTCATTTTTGATGAATTAACATTTTTATTAGTGTAAATGTAATTACTGATAAAATTATTTGTACATTTTCACTAGTAATTTCAATCTTGATATCAAGAATTAGCATGTTAACTAGTAAAAATGTAATTATTGATCCCTAGAATTCATTTCTTGCACGTGATTAAAAGTTAAATGACTTCCGATAAAACAATATCGTCGAATGACCTTTTCAACTAAAGGTTTTATAAAAGTCAAAGCAATTCATAGTTGATAGACCTTAATGAGGGTAAATTGCATTTTTAACAAGTTATTTTGCAAGGTCTAATTCAACTTTGTGTAAAAACGTCTTACTTTTAGCAGTACGAATCTCAAAGATGATTCTATTGATGCGCACTGCATTGTACCTAATGTGTGCTCTGTTGTATACTGCAGTCGTGGTAGTTAGCAAAGCTAATATATTACAACAAAAACAAAAACCATCAGTTTGAATCGCAAGAGAGAAGTTTTCCAAGAATTTTATTGAAATACCAAGATAGTTTTCAGTCCCATACCCTTGTTTCAAAAAGCGCTTTGGGTTTTAGCGTTGACATCCCAACACTTCATTCCAAAGTGCAGCAACACCCCCCCCCCTTTTTATTTTCTGTTTTGCTAAAACAGCAACAGATTTCATTGATGCAAACCTATACAACAGGTCATTTGGCACTCTTTCCCCCCCACCCCCCCCAATAGTTCTAAATCCAAACAAACGTCATTCACATTCTCCGTTGAATTGTTGCTTCATTTTCAGACTGTTCTTTTTTTTTTTTTTTTCTTCAGGTAATGTAAAAGACCACAACCAAAGCAGATTGTGACAAAATATTTTATGGTACTCATGACTAAAATTTGTTGTTTAGTGTCATATAAATCCAGACTCTATCTGGTAAATTGAAAAACTTTGTATGTTTTTCAGTTATTTATTAATTCAATTTTGAAGTCAAATTTTGTATTTTTTAAAGCCAAAGCTTATAGCTAAAGATTGACAGCTTCAACACTGAACCAATGCTGGAACCAGGTAAGGACAAATGGGTCAGTAAGAAATATTTGGACTCTGTTTGGCTTTGAATGTTCTTGAACATTGAACAGCAGTGTAAAACCACTGAAAACACAGGTCTTTTTTCCTTTTCTCATCTTTAAACAGTCAGAAGCATGCATAAACAGACAGACAAGGCAAGTGTCTCCTTGCAACAAAACCCAGGAAAGAATTAACAGCAAGAAGCTGAGCAAAGTGCTGAATTTTTATATTTAAACATAAGAGTTGAGAAATCAGAAGTACAGCTGATGCTTCAAGACCTGACAGATGAGCAATGTGTGGTTGAGCTTCCATGAGGTGAATTCCACAGTAATGTGAGGATGATTCTATTGGAATATGTCAGAGTACACTGGATTGTGATTGCTCCCCGATGGGATACCATGAGTGGCCAAAGCCTTAATGAAATTTAACAGTCATCTCTGAACGTGAAGGACGCGGTTTGGAAAAAATACTGTCTATAGTCAGAAATGATCAAAAAACCCATAAATACTCAGTATTCATGCAAGCATTGGATTGCTAAAGGGTTAAGATGGTAGAAGACATTGTTTAATGAGTGTATAAGGTTGCGTTCCTTGTGTTTCGGGTATTCTTTACCAACCAGCCCTATGTGTTTACAACAGGGCTACATTAAAGGGATACAATCATTATTTTCTGGAAGAATGGCATCATAAATTTGTCCGCAAGTGTACGGACCTGACATATGTTATCGTCACACTCATAACTAGCAATACTGAATTACAGTAGATACAGGAGGGATGAACCACAGCTTGGGAGAGGCACATGTTTGCAAAAATTGGCCACACCTTAAATCACAACTGATTCCATTATTCAGATTTGAATCAGCCAGATCTTGATGCAGTTTCAGTTAAAAACTCTATTGCAATGAACAAAGGAATAGTTCACCTAAAAATGAAAATTCTCTCATGATTTACTCACCCTCCTGGCATCTCAGATGTGTATGACTTTCTTTCTTCTGCAGAACATTTCAGCTCTGTAGGTCCATACAATGCAAGTGAATGGATGCCAAAATGTTGAAGTTCCAAAATCCACATAAAGGCAGCATAAAAGTAATCCATAAGACTCCTGTGGTTAAATCCATGTATTCAGATACAATATGATAGGTGTGGGTAAGAAACAGATCAATATTTAAGTTATTTTAGGTCATAAATTCTCCTCCCTACCCAGTAGGGGGGCGATATGCACGAAGAATTTGATTCATTAAAAGCAGGAGGAGAAAGTGAAAGTGAAGGAAAAAGGACTTAAATATTGATCTGTTTCTCGCACACACCTATCATATCGCTTCAGAAGATATGGATTTAACCACCAGAGTCATCTGGAGTACTTTTATGTCGCCCTTATGTGGATTTTGGAGCTTCAAAATTTTGGCACCCATTCACTTGCACTGTATGGACTTACAGAGCATAAATATTCTTCTAAAAATCTTCATTTCAGTTCAGCAGATGAAAGAAAGTCATACACATCAGGGATGGCATAAGGGTGAGTAAATGATAAGAACATTTTATTTTTTGGGTTAACTAACCCTTTAACTGAACTTGGGCCAATGGGTAAGCTTATTCGATTCTGATAGCCATCTACAGAGCTTTGGTACGAAACTCTAAAACAAAGCATTGTAACATGGAGCATAGATGCACCTAATCTGTAGCACTCTCTCACATCTGGAATGGAAAGTCCAACTGAACAAGCTCAGACAGGGACCATTTCATAGTATGAGTTCAGTTCTACCATAGCTGCTCAAATAAATGGGTCTCAATTGTAGCATAATACTGTCAAAGCAACTGTATAGAGATCTTCTTCGATAGGCATCCAATTTATGTCCATTGCACATGGCCTAGCGCACTGCACAAAATAAAAGACCAGAGAATCCAAATAGTGCTACTTCAGACAATACAGCACTCTAAAAAAATAAAAAAATAAAATGTTCAAATCGATAGGGGAAAACTGTACCGCAATAGGGATCTCTTGAAATCCAAGGCAGCATTTTGCATAAAATACTGACAGATATTAAGGAAATAAAGACCAAAGGGGCAGGAAAAGATGTTTAGCACTCATACCTAGAAGTGTGAATATTATAAATCAGACTGATGTATCCCTATGGAAGACAAAAATGCAGGAAAAAAAATAAATAAAAAATAAAATAGTTTATCTTTAGAACCTTCCATTTTAGTACATAGAGAAAAAAAATATGTTTTTTTTTTTTTTTCCTTCCTTTTTCTAAAACCTTAACTATGAGAAACTGGGATTGGGATTTGCCAGATCCATTTCAGTGTCTGTTATCCCTGTTTGGCAAACAAGGGCAAGATCTCCACAGAACGATTTTCGGAGGCCTCTGAAAAGGGAAGGTAGCAACCAATGCCACACGTGGCTATCCCTTAATGAAGTAGGCTACACAGGTAAGTATGGCCAGGCATGCCCATCTCCCAAGTCCCATAAAAAAACAATAATGAAAATGAAATTCATGGGTCTGCATTGTCCTCACTAGAGCTCTGGGCTCACTTTAGGAGAAAAGATCAGTTTCCTGGCATTTTACAGAGCAACTTGTTTTTAGAGCAAGCCAAGAAAAACAAAAAATAATCCAGATTCTTTCACTCTCAAAAGAGAAGGAAAGTTAAAGAGAAAAATGTTGTGTCATTAGTGCCAGTTTTGCAGTTGCTGTTGATCATATTCTGCTATCAGTTTTTTTATATGTGCCAGTTTGTTGTGTAGATATTCACAGCGGTTCTTCTCTTGGCTATATATTGGATTAATCTGTGAGAAAAAAAAAAAAAGAGAACATAATCACAATTTTGAAAAGATCTCCATCTGTGTGGAGTAATAAAACAAATATTGGGAGAGATGTTCATCTTACCTTTTTTATTTTGCGATACTCTTCAAGTATCTGGTTGTGGATTGTCTGTGAAAAGAGAAAACAGATCTTCACAACTGTTTCCATAAGCAGCATTTTCAAGATGTGCATCAATGAGAGTGAGAAGAGCCGTAATGCCTCCCTTTATTTGACTGGCCATGTAGTTTGAAGAATTAAAGGATGTAAAGTTCTATTTAAGAAAATTAAGACACGTTTATGCTTAGTTTTTGCCTGCATACTATGGTGCAAAACATCCCTCTGACACAGGAAAACCAGCTCAACCCGATGGCATGAGTTTGGGGCTGGACCATCAGTTTGTACAACCAATACCAGTAGAGTTTTCTGCAATCTGTTTGAAAATACAGATTATTTTTGCCATTTGCTGATGGTTTGACTACGACTGCTTTGTGATAAACAGTAGATAGTACAGTAGATGCATGCGCCGACAACATGGAAAAACGGGGACTGTCCACCTGTCTAAAAAAGTAGTACTGAGATTCACTCGCACTGTGACGAAACGGCACATGGAAAAACAAAGTATATTTTGGCCTTAGGGGTCACTTTCCTTAAAGGAATATTCCAGGTTCAATACAAGTTAAGTTCAATCTACAGCATTTGTGGCATAATGTTGATTACGACAAAAGTTGATTTTGACTCATCCGTCCTTTTCTTTAAAAACAGAAAAATCGAAGTTACAGTGAGGCACTTTCAATGAAAGTGAATGTGGCCAATTATTGGGGGATTTAAACAGAAATATGAAGCTTATAATCTTATAAAAACACTTACATGAATTCTTCTGTTAAAACTCATTATTTGAGCTGTAAAGTTAAATTGTCATTTTTACAGTCATATTAGGGGTTGTTGACATCACAACGTCATGGCAATGAGGTTGTAAAATTGGCTATAACTTTACACAGAAAAGGTTAGTAAGTGATGTTATCACACTAAAATAATTTCAACACACATATGGTTTATGTCTTGTGGCTAAACTTTTAAAAATGTATAATAAAAATTTAAATATATTCTAATGTTCAAAAATTGGCCCCATTCACTTCCATTGTAAGTGCCGCACTGTAACTCGGACTTTTGTTTTTTCTGAAGAAAAGGAGGGATGAGTCAAATTGTTTTTTTTGTGGTAATCAATATTATGCCACAAATGCTGTAGAATGAGCTTAACTTTTATTGAACCCGGACCATTCCTTTAAGAACAATTCTTATGTCATACAGCAGCTTGTGTGAGAAGCGTATTCATTTTTAATCATGTTATAACAAAACCAGAGATTACTGTAGACTAACAGGATTATAACATGTTCTATGTACTACTTTATAAATGTATGCATAAAACAAACAGTTCCGGCTGTAGAGTTTGATTAGATGAGCCACGGTTGATACTAATATTCTTTGATATTAAGTTGCATCAATCCATTAAAAATCACAGTGCTATGTTAATATATATATATATATATATATATATATATATATATATATATATCACACATACTAATATATATATATGTGAACATGACTGTGGTCAGGTGAGAGGGCCACACTAACAAACGATACCTGCTCAGATTATTGAACATTGTTGGCATTAGTCAGTTTGTTGCTAGTGTGGTTTATTTATTTTTTTATTATTAAGCATCTTCACAAGGTTAGATTGCTTCCTGTTCCATTTTCATATCAACATTTTCAAATTTATTAAGCGACTCGCTTTTGACGTACAAACTCCGCTGGAGCCCTAGATGAGTCAACCGCACTCTTATTTCTTGTTTTCCAGAGGAAGATGACTACTGGGATCAAGCAGGAGCTGACAGCATATTACAAATTAATAAAAGATGAGAAAGTTGTAGTAATATGCATGGATGGGTGTAGTGTGTTTTTGGCTGAAAGATTGATTCGGGTAAAGACCAGAGCCAGAAGGATTCTGTTAAAGCAGAGATTCCTACACCCTCATTTGTAGCTGAGAGCATAATCAAAATGGCAAGGATGAAGGTCAACAACATGAGGGTGAATAAATGACAACAATTTTCACATTTGGGTGACCTATCCAATTCTGCGGGAGCAGATTCTGTGTGGCCCTGATAATGACCAAGTGCAGTTGGTGTGCCAGTGGAGTTTATAATGAAGATAAATGGTTACCTTGTACTTGTCTGTGCCTTGTTGGAGCTGTTTGAGCTCTGAGTCGAGTATAGTGAACTGTCGGGTTATGCTCTCTATCCGTGCATGGAGGCCCCGGTATTCACTGTACTCTGCGTTAAAGTCATTCTTGTAACTCTGACGCTGCTCTTGTGAGCTTATCACTGTGTACTTTCTGTTGAGGAAACAAAAAAAAAAAAAATCTTTTAATACTTAAACAAGTTACGTTTTCTTTAAAGGAACAAAACTTGATAGTTTGTTCTTAGATATGTTCTAAACTCTTGACGTCAAATAATTTGTGCTTTTCTATTAAGATGCAGAGAGGTGCTTACAATAAATAGTCTGCAGTCTCCGACGAAGATGCAGGAATACTGGAGCTGTCGCACGTTCCGTTCAGACCTGAAAAGAAATATATGGTGAACTCAAGGACACTTTCATCCTACAGACTGGAAAAGAGGAACTAGGACACTATGCCATGATGTCAGTGTGCGATGAGATTTTAAGAAGAAAGAAAAACAACTGACATTGCTCTAGTAGAAATCTGAAAAGAGGTATGCGGAACTACACATTTTCAAAATATGTCAGAACAACTTGTCAACTAATCAGTCTAAAGAAACCCCTGTATAACTATGCTGGTTAAGGGTCATCTCCACCAGACAGCTTAAATGTTTCTTAATGGACGTTCACATAGGACGCATTCTTGGGTTTGTGGCAGGACTATCGGGAAACTCATTTGAAAACAGTCATTATTTTTGAAGCTCTGTTTGATCCTGATAGAGGAGCAGAAATTATTTAACCCATAAAGTTAAAACCTAGTCAACCTCACTAACGCTGCATTCCATTCAACTTGGAAAGCCAGAATTTCCAACTTTTTCCAAAGAAAAGTGCAATGGAACTCCATTTGAAGTCAGAATTCCAACTTGGAAACTCATTATTTAATCTTCAATTCTGATTTTGCCAAGATGCTGGTGCGTCACTTCAAACAAACATGTCGGCACACAGGGAGATGTACAAAGTAAGCGATAAAAGTTAACTTTTATGAAATATAGTCAAGGTTCCTACAGTTGAAGTCAGAAGTTTACATACATATTAGCCAAATACATTTAAACTCAGTTTTTTCACAATTCCTGACATTTAATCGTATAAAACATTCCCTGTCTTAGGTCAGTTAGGGTCACTTCCTTGTTTTAAGAATGTGAAATATCAGAGACATTTCGAATAGTAGAGAATTATTTATTTGAGCTTTTATTTCTTTCATCGTATTCCCAGTGGGTCAAAAGTTTACATGCACTTTGTTAGTATTTGGTAGCATTGCCTTTAAATTGTTTAAATTGAGTCAAATGTCATTCCTCCAGACAGAACTGGTGTAACGGAGTCAGGTTTGTAGGCCTCCTTGTTCACACATGCTTTTTCAGTTCTGCCCACAAATTTTCTATCGGATTGAGGTCAGGGCTTTGTGATGGCCACTCCAATACCTTGACTTTGTTGTCCATAAGCCATTTTGCCACAAATTTGGAGGTATGTTTGGGGTCATTGTCCATATGGAAGACCCATTTGTGACCGAGCTTTAACTTCCTGGCTGATGTCTTGAGATGTTGCTTCAATATATGCACATAATTCTCCTTCCTCATGATGCCATCTATACTGTGAAGTGCACTAGTCCCTCCTGCAGCAAAGCACCCCCACAACATGATGCTGCCACCCCCATGCTTCACGGTTGGGATGGTGTTCTTCGGCTTTCGAGCCTCACCCTTTTTCCTCCAAACATAACGATGGTCGTTATGGCCAAAGAGTTAAATTTTTGTTTCATTAGACAAGAGGACATTTCTCCAAAAAGTAAAGAACTTTGTCCCTGTGTGCACTTGCAAACTGTAGTCTGGCTTTTTATGGCAGTTTTGGAGCAGTGTCTTCTTCCTTGCTGAGCAGCCTTTCAGGTTATGTCGATATAGGACTCGTTTGACTGTGGATATAGATACTTGTCTACCTGTTTCCTCCAGCATCTTCACAAGGTCCTTTGCTGTTGCTCTGGGATTGATTTGGACCTTTCGCACCAAACTACGTTCATCTCTAGGAGACAGAATGCGTCTCCTTCCTAAACTGTATGATGGCGGTGTGGTCCCATGGTGTTTATACTTGTGTACTATTGTTTGTCCAGATGAACGTGGTACCTTCAGGCATTTGGAAATTGCTCCCAAGGATGAACCAGACTTGTGGAGGTCCACAATTTTTTTTCTGAGGTCTTGGCTGATTTATTTTGATACTCCCATGTCAAGCAAAGAGGCACTGAGTTTGGAGGTAGGCCTTAAAATACATCCACAGGTACACCTCCAATCAGAAGCTAATTGTCTAAAGGCTTCACATCATTTTTTTGAATTTTCCAAGCTGCTTAAAGGCACAGTTAACAGTGTATGTAAATGTCTGACCCACTGAAATTGTGATATAGTCAATTAAAAGTGAAACAATCTGTCTGTAAACAATTGTTGGGAAAATGACTCGTGTCATGCACAAAGTAGATGTCCTAAATGACTTGATGAAACTATAGTTTGCTCATATTTGTGGAGTGGTTAAAAAAAAAAAAAAAGAGTTTTAATGACTTCAACCTAAGTGTATGTAAACTTCTGACTTCAACTCTACATTACATGATTTTAAAGCTTGTTTAACAAATGTTTGCACAGGGACAGATAAAAAAAAAAAAAAAGGTAAATTATACTCTCTTTTGATAAGTGTACACCTATAGCACAAATGCTAGCATTGCAGCATTATCAACTGGGTTGTTAGGAGACATCTCTGGTGACAGTCGAACACCTGCTAAAGCCCAAAGTAAATTTCGTCATCAGCAGAGTTTGTGCACTGAACGTGCACAGCCCAATTTTTCTAACCGAGAGTTTCTGAACGCACAGAATGCGCATGCGCCTGGAATTATTTGCACTAATTAGTGGGTCCACAAGGTGGCAACACTCACAGTCGAGCTGTTGCTGTCACAGTGTAGCAGAAGATGCGATCGGCACTAAACAGGAGATGAAGGTGGAAACAGCAACTGTCGATGTTTAAGTCAAGAGAGTGTGTAAGGAGGTCAGGAGATACCTGCATTTAAATAACTTGAGTCTGAAGGAATATAAAAACATATTTATGCCTATTTATTTAAACTCCAGAAGAGAAATAGTTCAGTATAGCAGTCATAGCGCACATGCGCCAACCGCCTGTGTATGCATGCACAGTCAAATGTACTATACTTTGAAAGGCTAGCATTTGACTGTAAGCAGATGCTCAACATTCACGTCAAAACCGAAGTATATTTTGGGCTTAAGCTAACGGGAGCATTGCGGTTTTGTTTCCTTACACATCATCTTCTGAGCATCTGGCAATGGAATGGTATGACTATCTCACATCTGACCTTGAATGGAATGCAGCATTACCTAATCGGTTGATAAAAGCTGAATTGTTCAGCTTAGTTAAGCCTGCACATTTCAGTGACTGGAAAAACACCTGAGATCAGTATAAATGAAATATCTTCAAACAAACAAAGCACTATTTGCTCCTCACAGATTGCTAAAGAACATCCTCACTCATCTGGTTGAGGCAAAGAACTAGATTCAAACGGGGACAAAAGTTCACATGTTGCATTCTTAGGTAGTTTCTAAACTCATGACCTTTGACATCCTTCAGAGTTACATAAATTATTCAGAGAAACTGATCCCCCACCTGTGCTCCTACCACTCATCGTGACTTCACAGGTTTTCCTCTGATCCGAGCCACGTTCTTCCTTGATTTTACTCTCCTTCTTGATATCCTTCCCTCTGTCCCTGTCTTTTTCCTTAGACTTGTCTTTGTCCTTGTGTTTTTTGGACTTCTTCTTTGACTTGCCGTGCAGGGAGGGCAGATTCGTCCGACCCTGAGACCCACCTAGGCTGCCGTGGGCTGGGGACGTAGACCCTGGCCCTTCGGCTTGTGTCGTGGAATGAGGCGCAAGTGACGGAGGTTGACTTAGTCTCTCTGCCACCGCCGCCTCTTGACTCTCACAGTCTCGGCCGTTGGAGTCATTACTAACGTCTGAAAGCGGGTCAAATGGTCGGGGGATCTCCAACACAGGGAGTTGAGAGCTCGAGGATGTCTCTCCTGCTTGAGAACTAGATGAGTCCTTCCCATTGGAGGAGCTCAGTTTGCCGTTGATGGGCCCTGTAGACTTGCTGGCCAGATGCGATATTCTAGGCTTCTTGTTGGCCAGAGGGTCTATGAACTCTGCTGCAGGCCTTTTATGCTGGATGAGAACAATGACGGATCATAAATTAGGGTCAGCTTTAATATGACCAAACATTAAAGATGCGTTCACACTGACAGCAGTTACATTGTTGGAGGTTGCCAAGTCTGCACTCCCACTGGTCGCATTAAGTTTAACTCTGCTCAGTTTTGTAGCATCACCAACAACCACTGTTGTTTACATTGCCTCAAATCGGCAACTCTCACTGAAAACTAATGACTTCCAGTCACTTTGTTGCTGCAAAGCGCTCACAGTATACATTGCTTAATATTCAAGGTTAGGGAGAATGTTGATTAGATAGTGACAGATGGGTATTGATATTTGTTCAAATTTTTCATTGTCCAAATGGCTTAGGTTATGTGGATAGAAGTGTTGTTTTTGACAAAGTTAACATTTTGATAAAAGATTAAGGAAAAACTAACTTTAGATTAACATGTGTTAGAATATATTGTGTGCAATAACACCACTGACATTAAGAAGCTAAAGTCAACATGAAACGGTGTTCATGAAAAATAAGAGCTTGATGATATCAGATGAAAAGTCAATGCAGAGACGGAGCAAGTATTACATTTGATGAAAGTTTATCAAGACAAAATTTTTTTTTTTTTGTGCACAATAAGACCAGGGACATTCGTTGAGTTAGTAAACAGGGTCAATTTTGATTTCATGTTATCTTTAAAATAATTACAGTGAAGTATAAGCAGTATGTCTTTCCTCATAACATTACTTTTGTGGCAAATCTGTCCTAACTATTTTTGGCCAGGCTTTAACAAGTCTATAGAGAGCAGGCAAAAGCTGACCTGTGAGGGTGAGCTGCTGGCCTGCTCTTTGTGTGGGCTGACCGGGCTCTCCCCAGAAGCAGGAGTGCTGCATTGAGGCTTACACAGTTTTCTGTTGAGAATGAGAGACACATAAAAGAGAAAGAATGATCAGTTTAAAAAGAGCCAAAGAAATGCTTACTGCATGTCAACAGTAACATAAAAAGCTGCCTTGGAGAGAAGTTAAAGAATCTAATCCAGAAAAGTGAAGAACATTTTTGAAGAGCATTAAATTACTTGCACTTGTAACAGAAGAATGAATAAAAAAAAAAAAATGCAGGTGGTGTGGATGTACTGGTAGGGATGCTTTTGTCAGTCAACAGATTTAAAAGAAACTACAATCTCACAAATTCTTACAGCATGGTTTTACTAATCTTACGGAAACATTGCAGCACATCTGTGGCAACAGTTTCTGTGCAATTAACCACACTGTATCTACTGTACAGAGAGCAAACAAAGTCTCATTGTTAACATAATAATAATTACCTTTTAAGCATACAAGTTCTTCCAGGGGTGGAAGATTAGGCTCCATTTACACCTGGTATTAAAATGTGTTTTGGGTAACCCAATCACAAATGGACAGGAGAGACCCATCGCCATTTACACATGGTCGTAATATGCATCGCGTTTGACCACTTGTGTTCGGATTTTGAATGGAGCGTCTCTGATTTCATGATGAAAGACATTAAATACTACGCCAGTGAATTAATGCATTATTATAGAAGCGCAAAAAACGACAAACTGTTTCTCCTAATTATCTTTGCAATTAATCTAAGAACAAACATGACATTCAGTTCCATTACGCACGTTCATGTGTGCGCTTCCCCCCCCCCCTCCAATCGGACAGTTATTTCCTTATAAAAATTTATATAACGGACAAAAGTTTCAACTTCTTGTTTTAACGTAGCAGTTGACTGACAGGTAAAATGTTTGCCCTTGCAATTGAGCAAAGGAAACAATACAAAGCTTAAATACAGTCAGCAGCAATTTAGCTTTTGATATTTCCTACCTGTTGAACTTGGGTGACTAATACATTTTACAGTAGAAACAAACTTTTGTTAAAAGTCCATCTAGATTTCATTTATAAATAAATTTACCATTAAGAAGGACTTTCTCTAAGAGAGTTTCTTCATTTATTGATAAACAAGGGGCCGGCAATGGGAACATGAACACAGACACCTGTCTGTCATATTGGGTAAATGCGTTAACTGCTCCAAATAAATTGAACCGTGTTAAATATACTTAATTTACCTCAAAAGTTAACGTTAACTTTCACAGCCATAATGGATAAATAATTTAAAGCAAGACACGATTTTGCAGACTCTCATCAGCATTACTTGAGGTGAAGTGCACTTAGAGATGTGAGGGAGTTTGTGGGTGTGCCAACAGAGGGCAGTATGACACTGGGCGAATTCAACCCAAGCATTGCCCCCACCTCCATCAGGGTTGCACGACTGGAGGACTGTGTTTGCAAGTAGAGGGAAGCTGGGTGGCCAAGAGCTGCTACGCTCTCCATCTAACTGCGTGTGCCCATGCACGGCCGGACCTTGGACCTGTGCCACCCACACACATGCATGTATCAGCATGTGCTGGAATAGGGCTGATTCACTAACCTCCTGACTACACACAGCCCGGTGTTGGCAACCAGATGGAAATGTGGGTGGTTGCGATAGTGGGGTGCGTGGACATAAAAAGGCCCATCATTTGATAAGCGTCGACCTAGTGCGCAAAGTGCAAGTCAGTGGATGGGCAATTTCAGCATGATTTGTCATTTTGACGTGACACACCTGCATTCTCGGAGTTTGTTTCCGACAAATATTGTGAAGGTGTTATGTTATCAGCTCAAACTATGTTTTTTTGCCAGCCCAGCATGCAGGAAAGCATCTCTAATTTTAGGCTGTAGGGGCCAGTCTTCCACTCTCAGAGTTCCTGAGACTGCAGATTTTCCACGTAGAGCCAAAGAGCAGAACAACTGTGTGAAGTGTCTTACTGAGAGTGCAACAGCAGTACCAAAATCAAGGCTTTCAAAACCAATTGAAACCAACTGATACAATAAACCAGTAGAAATGTCTAGCAATATACTGCAAGTTTGAATTTAGTTTCAAATATGCAAAGAAAAAGAGAATGGGTGTCCCAATCTCTTGATATTCAGATTTTTTTGAATGACTTTTCCATAGATGCGTATATATTGCGTAGAGATCAACCGATATTCTTCTTTCACAACAGAAACTGATACCAATTACTTTTAAGTCTCCAGCAAGTCTGTGTTTTGGCACAATAACAACTAATTAGGTCCCACATAATATTAGGTGGCTAACTACCTCATACTAAAATACATACAATACAATGTACTTCTTGTGTAACTGCATGTTGTTCTGCAAAATTCTCAAACGATTCACATTTGCTGCAACAGAGGTTGAGGTACGGGTAGGGGTAGGTTTAGGGGTAAGGTCAACAGTGTAACTACAAATGTAACAATGCAGGTACATTAAATGTACAATGCAACAAAATGTATGTACAGAAGTACATTGTATCAAATGCTTAAGTACACAGTCATTAGGTACTACTTTATACTAGATGTATTTAACTACTGTGTACTAACATTAAAATACATACAATGTACTTGTGCTTTTTTTCTTGTAATCTTTTATTTTCTTTATAATTTCCATGTAAAGCATTTTGAATTACAACTGTGTATGAAATATGCTTTATAAATAAACTTACCTTGCCTTAAAGACACCTATTTTAAAGTTGGTCTACTAAGCATTAAACAAGAACAATAAAAACACAATATGCATTTTGAATAATTTAATAATAATGATAAATTAAGTGATGTAATTGTGTTGTTGGGTGCTATTCTTTACTTAGCATGGGATTTACAGGTAGACCCGATATTAAAGAACAGACAACTGATTAAGTGTGGATATCAGTTAAATATTCGTCAATCTCTAATAACTTAAATTTCATTATCCACAAAACACTCTTAAGAATCTCATTGATAATTGTATAATTATTTTATTTATCAAAAATTTTTTGCATATGAATTGACAACTGAGATGACAGAATGATAAGGTCCTTGTTTTCTTTAATAAAACAACCAAAGTGAACCCATATGCTCATTTTGAATGCAGACATCATTGCTACAGTATGGTTAACCTTTGACTCCACTACTTTCATATCATATCTTTCAAATAGGTGAAGAGAATGTTTATGGTGCATAATATATTACAGAAGCAATACAAAAGCATTTTGTTCGAAGTGGCAAAAAAATCTACACTTGCTGTGAGTGTATGGATTCAATAGCTTATAAAAGCTGATTGTTATTTTTAGTGCACAATGTACCTGTACTTACATACATCTGAAGAGGGAGTTGGTACACAAACAAAAACACTATGGACATGAAACTCTGCGTACTTACCGTACAAGAATTCTCTTCAGAATCTGCTGGTCCACCTCAGTGTAACCAGGCCAGTCTTTCTGAACTTCCTTAAACAAACAATCCTTCAATGTGAAGGTGTTATCCTTACTATTCAGGTTAGCCACCTACAAACGGCCAAAAAAAAAAAAAAGGGCAAAAAATTATTTAGAAGGCTCAAGTTCAATACAGAAAAACTAACAACCATTACAATGCCATGTCAATGGCCTCTGTCTAATCTATGCACTGGCTTTATGCAGGACTGAATTTATATCATGAGAAATGTGTCATTGAGCCACTATGTCCAAGTTAAGATCAAAAACATGATTACAAATGATCAAATAGACTAAATCATTCCTAAATAAACCTTAACTTTGAAGGAAGGGTCCTGGTACATTGGCTATGCTCGGAAAAGCATACTACCATATCACCATATATACTGTTTTTGTTATATGTATACTGTGCAAATACAGCAAAGTCCATGCATCAGTTACCTGCGCCACTACCAAATCTACAGGGCCACGGATGAATTGAATTCGATAAGATATTAAGACTGGGTACTATGAAATAATTTGTCATTCCAAACACAGCAACATCGCCTGGACTAATGGATTACGTTCCAAGTTTCAGTCCTTATGGCTCTGTATTGATCCGAATAATTATAATCAACGTATCTGTTATTAAAACAATGCATCACTAGTCACAAACCCGTTGCAAGACCACTGGTTACGCACCTGTTGCAGGAGGCTGTCCAGTGTCTCCTTGTCCTGAGGAGAGAGGCCGTCTTTGGTGAGCCGCACCAGTAGTTCGGCTTTGCGGTAGGGTTTTAGGGCCAGTAAATGCACCAGCCGTTCCCTCAGCGGCCGCGGCGGGCTCTTTTTCTGACTGCTGGAGATGATAACGGGTCGTGAGGTCTGTCGCGATGGAGCTACGTCAGATACACCCGTTTTGGGCTTCCAGATTTTTACCCGCTTACCTAATCAGCACAGAAAACAATTTGTTTTTTCAATGATTTGAATTACATTTAACATTGCTATTTGACGATAAATCAACATGGAAGTAAACTATAGCAAGTACAACACTTGAACAGTATATGGTTATTGACATTTGAGTGTGCAACTGAAATTCTGTAAGTTCATTGTATGTCTAATTACTCAATAAGTGCCTGAGAACATACATGTTTGTAACTTGTGTAGTTAATATGTTAAGTGTAGCTCAATATGCGTTTGAGAGAATTAAATTTAACCAGCTGAGGGCTAAAACGAGGCTCGATTAATTGGATTCAAAACACTTTGAAAAAGGTTGTCATTTAATATCTTCTCCAAATTTCTTCTACAAACTAAGTACAAACTGAAGTGCCCATACCCGGCTACTTAATAATTACATTTGTTTTCAAATACTTTCATCATCATTTTATGGATTATTTGTTGAAGTGCTAGAGTTTTGGGCTGGGGGATATATAGAATATTAACAATATAATAGAGATAATTTTGCTGACTATCTAACACTGACCAATATCGTGAATATCGCAAACAATTTAATGTGCTTTCATTTGGCCATTAAGTTTCATAAAGAGAGCATCAGTAGACTAATTTCACAATCCTTCAGGGCTGCACAATTAATCAAAATAACATCAAAATGGTGAGTTGGTCATATGTGATTATTAATCCACAAAAGGCAGTGATTTAAAGACAGAAACATGGTCTGATTCAGAACAAACCGGTGATGCGCTGATCTCAAATCAAATCACTTTTATTGTCACACAGCCATATACACAAGTGCAATGGTGTGTGAAATTCTTGGGTGCAGTTCCGATCAACATAGCAGTCGTGACATTGATGAGACATATACAAATTAACAATAAACATCAGATTTACACAACACAAAAGTCTAATATACACATAATTACACACAACACAATATACAAACAATAACATACACTGTACAGTATACAATACACACAATATAGATACACATTATTCAATAAAATAAAAAATAAAAAAGTATATATTATATATAGAATGTACAGTAGGTTGTATTGTACTGTATTGACATTCAGGCTGTCAGTTGATAGTAAGTTGTTAAGAGAGAATATAATATAATAATAATAATTTATGACAGTCCGGTGTGAGATATAAGAGTAATAAAGTGCAGTGCTGATATATTTTGATCGTGGGAGATCAAGAGTTCAAAAGTCTGATTGCTTGGGGGAAGAAGCTATCATGGAGTCGGCTGGTGCGGGTCCTGATGCTGCGATACCGCCTGCCTGATGGTAGCAGTGAGAACAGCCCATGGCTCGGGTGGCTGGAGTCTCTGATGATCCTCCGAGCTTTTTTTACACACCGCCTGGTATATATGTCCTGGAGGGAGGGAAGCTCACCTCCGATGATGTGTCTGGCAGTTTGCACCACCCTTTGCAGTGCTTTGCGGTTGTGGGCTGTGCTATTGCCGTACTAGGTAGAGATGCAGCCAGTCAGGATGCTCTCTACACTGCAGGTGTAGAACCGTGTGAGGATGTGGCGGTTCATTCCAAACTTCCTCAGCTGTCTCAGGAAGAAGAGGCGCTGATGAGCCTTCTTCACAACGACTTCAGTGTGGATGGACCATGTGAATTCCTCAGTGATGTGGACACCCAGGAACTTGAAGCTGCTGACTCTCTCCACTGGTGCTCCATTGATGGCGATGGGACTATGTTCTCTGTCTTTTCTTCTGAAGTCCACCACAAGCTCCTTTGTCTTACTGACGTTGAGGGAGAGGTTGTACTCCTGACACCAGTGTGTCAGAGTGTGCACCTCCTCTCTGTAGGCTGTGTCATCATTGTCAGTGATCAGACCTACCACCGTCGTGTCATCAGTAAACTTGATGGCATTGGAGCTATGTGTTGCCACACAGTCATGTGTGTACAAGGAATACAAGAGTGGGCTGAGAACACAGCCCTGTGGGGCTCCAGTGTTGAGGGTCAGTGATGATGAGATGTTGCTGCCTATTCTAACCACCTGGCGTCTGCTTGACAGGAAGTCCAGGATCCAGCTGCACAGCGAGCTGTTTAAGCCCAGAGCCCGGAGTTTCTCATCTAGCTTGGAGGGCAATATGGTGTTGAATGCTGAGCTGTAGTCTACAAACAGCATTCTCACATAAGTGTTCTTTTTTTCCAGGTGGGAGAGAGCAGTATGTATTGTAGATGCAATGGCATCATCAGTGGAGTGGTTGTTGCAGTAAGCAAACTGCAATGGGTCTAGAGAGAGAGGCAGCACAGAGCAGATGTGATCTCTGATTAGTCTCTCAAAGCATTTGCTGATGATGGGGGTCAGAGCAACAGGACGCCAGTCATTTAAGCAAGTGATTTTTGATTGCTTTGGAACAGGCACAATGATGGACATTTTAAAGCATGTGGGGACTACAGACAAAGAGAGGGAAAGGTTGAAAATGTCCGTAAAAACACCAGCCTGCTGGTTCGCGCACACTGATGACGCGGCCCGGAATGCCGTCTGGGCCCGCGGCTTTGTGGATATTCACCCGTCGGAAGGATGGAGAGTGAACTAACCTCTGTAGCTTCGGCCGCGAGAGCTCTCTCCGCGAGGGCGGTGTTATTTCCCTCAAAACGAACATAAAAAGTATTTAGCTCATCCGGGAGAGAGGCAGCGGTGTTCATGGCGGAGTTTTTATTCCCTTTAAAGTCCGTGATGATGTTAATTCCCTGCCACATGCTTCTAGAGTTGGTGGTGTTAAACTGTCCTTCAATCTTGTTCCTGTACTGGCATTTTGCTGTTCTGATAGTTTTTCGGAGGGCATAACTGGCTTGTTTATGCTCCTCCGCGTTCCCGGAATTAAAAGCGGAGTTCCGCACATTAAGTGCCGCGCGAACATCGCTATTAATCCATGGCTTCTGGTTCGGATAGATCCATGTTGTTCTGGTCGGAACTACGTCCTCTACGCACTGATGAAACACATTACGCTATCAGCGTAAAGCTCGATGTCATCATCAGAGGCGGACCGGAACATCTCCCAGTCCGTGTGATCAAAACAGTCCTGTAGCGTAGAGTCTGATTGGTCCGACCAGCACTGGATCGTTCTGAGAGTGGGTGCTTCCCGTTTCAGTTTCTGCCTGTAAGCGGGCAGAAGCAGAATGGAAGAGTGGTCCGATTTGCCAAATGGTGGGTGGGGGAGGGATTTGTAGCCATCCCGGAAGGGAGAGTAGCAATGGTCCAAAACCCAGTCCCCTCGTGTGTTAAAACTAATGTGTTGGTGGTATTTTGGTGCGACTGATTTGAAACTGGCTTTATTAAAGTCCCCGGTCACAATGAACGCGGCCTCGGGGTGCGCGGTTTCCTACTTGCTTATAATCCCGTACAGTTCCTTGAGTGCCCGGTCTGTGTCGGCTTGTGGCGGAATGTACACGGCTGTGATAATGACCGCTGTGAATTCCCTCAGTAGCCAGAATGGTCGACACAGAAGCATGAGAAATTCCAGATCAGGAGAGCAGAAAGACTTGATAGAATGTACGTTCTTCTGATCACACCAGGATTTGTTGATGATAAAACATACACCACCACCTCTGCTTTTACCTGAGAGGTCTTTCGCTTTGTCCGCTCAGTGCACGGAGAACCCCGCGGGTTCAATGGCTGAGTCTGGAATCTCCACAGACATCAAGTAGGTGATGATATCTCATTCCGTTCAAGAGTTTTAACCATTTAAGCCACCCCCACTTTGTATGTTTTGGTGTACTGTTGCAACGGTGCATCGAAAGTTCAATTTTTTTTTAATAATTATTGGGATTGGGACTCCAGAGAACCTTTCTGCATTGATTTGGTTCCGATCGGGTGAACGGCCTAGGACTAGTTCAAATAGCTGCTTAGAAGTTGATTGGTCGATGGCGGCCATGTTTTTCAAGATATGCGACTGTCCTCATAGATGGCAACTTGGACAAAGACACTGCATGCAAAATTTCAAATCGATCAGACCAACGGTTCCATAGTTAGAGCCATTGTTAGAATTTTTTATTATTATAGCACCACCAAGAGACAGAGATATAAAAAAAAATTGTGTCCTCAGAATGACCCCATACATATGTGTACCAAATTTGGTGATAAAATATTGCGACTCCAGAGAATCTTTCTGCACTGGTTTGGTTCCAATCGGGCAAACGGCCTAGGACTAGTTCGAAAAAGTAGTTTTGTTAAATAATCTCTAATATCTAACAAACAATTTGATTCACACCAATGATTCTTGAGGCAAAGTTGTTCAGAAAGAGGAGGTCTATCATATATTTTAATAACGTGTTTCTTTGTTAAAGACAGCCGTATATACATCGATTTGCACACATTTAAATTGTGATAGTGCCTCCCGGTGGCCAATTTGTTTTAAAATTTTGCACAGACCTCTTGGGCCAAGAGACAAATAGGCCTACCACGTTTCGTTTTGATACGGCTTTTTTAACCTTGTCAAATAGCTGCTGAAGCTGATTGATCGATATCGGCCATGTTTTTCAAGATATGCAACTGTCCAAATAGACCTTGATGGGACCCTGGACAAAGACACTGCATGCATAAAGTCGATCAGACCAACGGTTCCATAGTTGGAGCCATTTTTATTTTTTAAATTATTATAGCGCCACCAAGAGACAGAGATATGCACATTTTTGTGTGTGTCGTCAGAATGACAAAATTGTACCAAATTTGGTGATCTCAATCAGTCCAAAAGTTATAAATGTTTTGACAATAAAAAGTTCAAATTTCCTTTAATAACTTTTCATATTGTGACTCTGCTGAATCTTTCTGCAATGGTTTGGTTCTGATCGGGCGAATGGCCTAGGAAGAGTTAGTTTAGATTTTTTTTTCCAAACAATTTGTTTCTAGCCCTAACGGTTCAAGAGTTATGGCCCAAAATGTGTTTTTTTGTTCACTAAAGCACCACCAACGGGCCAATTCCATGCATATGGCTAGCCAGCGGGAGTACTACCATCCCTGAAAGTTTCAAGTCTCTAGGCCAGGGGTACTCAATAGGCGGACTCTGGTCCGGATCCGGACCAAAGGACAGTTCAATCCAGACCGAGAACTAAATCTTTGTGCCAAGTGATTAAGCATACGTGTATACGCGTGCGGAGAGTAAATAAAGCACGCTTATCACTAGAGAGAAATATTTCTCTCTAGAGCGGGAATATAGCGCGTCCAGCGCTACACGAGTATTCCCTAGTGCTAAATGCGCTTTTATTCCTGCTCTCCACGCGTTGCCTCTCTCCCCGCTAAAGAGGCGCAGCTTAAAGCCTAATTTACTGTACGTAGTTGCAGTCGTGATTATTTTAACAACATTATCAGAGACAACGCTGCAGATACTGGCATGTTTCACTTAAACACACTGCAGAAAACAAAAATGAAGCAATGTGAAACTAACTTCATCTGTCTGAAATGTGATTCAGACAGTTCAGCTAAGCCAGGTCTGTGTCAGGACAAGTTACAGTAACGTGGCGCCTTTAGACATTAATGTATTTTTCTGTCTAAATTCAGCTTTATTAATCAGCATGTTCCGAGCCTTTCATAATAAACAATCAGATTTTTGTTTTAATTTTGTGAAAATTAATCAGGTATCATGGCATGGGTGGCAAGGAAAGCCTATTTATACTTAAAGCAAACAGTATTTTTCACTCCAAAGGAAAAATGGTCCATTCAGACCATTTATAAAATATAAAAAAAATCAGGAGGCACCCCTGAACCCCCATACAGTGTTTTTATCTGTCAAAAGGACTCCTATATCCCATATATTCTAAATGTATATAGCTACAGGACAACGTGTAAGCTACGTACTATTATCCAGATCTTGTAGAGAAATGTAGAGACCCGACCTCTTCGAACTTTGAGTACCCCTGCTCTAGGCCTTATGGTTTGGTCTGCACGATCAGTTTTAGGGCAGAAAAATTATAATAAAAATCCTGACAAAAGCAATAGGGTTTCTAGCCCTTCAGGCTTGAAACCCTAATGATAATTCAGCATTATATTATATTAATAAACCTGATGTGTCCCACAGTAATAATTTAGTATTATGTAATGTTCAACTGGGGTTTCAAAAATAAGTCAGTGAAGTAGCATTGCACACCTTGTTCATTCACAAAAAATGTATTAGTAAAAACATTAAGGAAAATAATGCTTTTTATTAAGCTACTATATATCATTGTATATGAAATATAAAGTGCATATCAATGAAAATTATTGAATTTCATTCTCTCTTGTGTTTATTTAATGAAAAACTAATTCTAATATTTTAATTTAATGTCTTTAAAATATTGAATCTACTTGGCTACAATGGCTGTTTGGATGAAATTATGGTTCCTCTGATAAAAAAACAACAACACTTTTAAGCCATTTTAGAGCAAATACATAATTATCGAGATATATATCGAATATCGTCAATAGGCTGAAAAATATTGAGATATAATTTAAGATGCATCTCTCAGCCCTACAAGATTTTAGGCGATTTAGAGCAAATTAAAAGGAAAATATGCACAATTTTGAAGAATGAATTTTAAATTTGTTAACCAAAATAGAGTACTACACTCTTATTGGTCACTGAAACATAATTTTGCCAAAATAATAAACATGCAAGGGGGTTGAAGATGCACAGAACTATACAAAAGACTGGCATTCTATTTCTCTGGAATTTTGTGGTTGAAGATTCCATGTAGGCCAGGTCATAAACCACATGCTTTCATAAACTGTGGCCACCAAAGAATTCAAGAACTTACCCACATATCTCCCACCAGGCTTGATGACGATGGCTCCACGGCTGCGGATCTCCTCCTCAGCATGAGCCATGCTTTGCCTGGCTTTCTGGTAGGAGTCGTCTGTGGCACGCACTGTGATTTTGTCCTGGATCCCACCCAGGCAGTCCAGCTGTATGCTCCCTTCACTGAACAGTTACCAAGACAGGCAGACACTCACCAAAAAGGACTACGCCACTTCTTTCTCCCACATTAACAACTCCATTTACAAAAATGTGCTGCCATGGCTCAATTATAACCCAGGTGGTTGTATGGGTGTCCTCTAAAGGGCCATTAAGTATAACATCTAAATACCTTTTTCATGCTAGCGCCATCTTTGATTTTTAATGGGAATAACAATGAGGCTGTGAGGGATAGACTTACAGTCTCTTCAATGGGCTGTCGTTCCACAGACAAAACATTGATAAAATATCTGTCCAAGAACATTCAGTGTACAAAGAACTCCAGACAACATGAGTTGTGGAAAATCAGATGTGATCTAGGAGCTTTATTCCGTTCATGCCATTAAAGAGACTTAAAGAGTCTATCCCTCACAGCCTCATTGTCATTCCAATTAAAAATCAAAGATGGCGCTAGCATGAATAAGATCTATAGTAGCACACATATAGTAGTTCCTCATGACCGGCTCATCCCCCCGAAACCTGGCCAACAGCCTGAGCTGCTTGCCCTAAGCCTGGCAATATTGAGAGTCAAACATCTGATCACAGTTAAGGCACGTAATGTTTTACCACCATGCCTGTACACATATTTTGACACTTAACAGCTGAATCTCACAAAGCCTGTCAAGGACATGTTAGGGTCACATTTTAACCAAAAATCTAATAATTTTGTCTTTTTTTTTTTTGCATTAGGGCTGTGCGATTTAGACAAAATCATATTTGTTGATTATTTCCCTTGATATTATGATTGCAATTAATTTAGATTAATATAAATGTATTTTATATATAATAATAAATATCTGAATGCCAAATTCTTAATGTAGGCAACATATCTAATACAAGCTGAATGGGGTCTTGGGTAGCTCAGCGAGTACTGACACTGACTACCACCCCTGGAGTCACGAGTTCGAATCCAGGGTGTGCTGAGTGACTCCAGTCAGGTCTCCTAAGCAACCAAATTGGCCCGGTTGCTAGGGAGGGTGGAGTCACATGGGGTAACCTCCTCGTGGTCGCGATTAAGTGATTCTCGCTCTCAATGGGGCACGTGGTAAGTTGTGCGTGGATTGCGGAAAGTAGCATGAGCCTCCACATGCTACAAGTCTCCGCAGTGTCATGCACAGCAAGCCACAGGATAAGATGCACGGATTGACGGTCTCAGAAGTGGAGGCAACTGAGACTTATCCTCCGTCACCCGGATTGAGTTGAGTAACAGCGCCACCACGAGGACCTACTAAGTAGTGGGAATTGGGCATTCCAAATTGGGAGAAAAGGGGAGAAAAATAAATAAATAAAACAAGCTGAATATGGTGTTTCTGGATTACATTAATTCTGTTTTATACAGCAATATGTAAACAAACGACACTGCCTAAATGGTCAACTTTACATTGCCCATCATAGCAGCATGAAAAACAAAACTGCTATTCAAATATTTAATAAATTAAATGCAAATCTGCATCAATATCAAATAACCGTAATTGATTATTCGATTAATTGTGGAGCCCTATTTTGCAAAAACTTTTCTTTTTAAAACTGATTAAAAAATTAGACATTGTAATATTTGTTGTACTGTCTTTAATTTATGCTGATTTCAATAAAAAGAAATCATTGTGTCAAGATTATTTTCAATACTTTACAATAGTATTTAGCAGAATATTTTTCGCATTAACCGTAATAAGAATTTGGGATAAACTGTTCTTAATTGTCATGAAAAATGTCAATGCAAAAATAATCATGGTCCCAAAACAAGCTTCATTTTCTTAATGAAAACTATACTTCATAATAACAAATATGTTCATTATTATTATTATGACCCCAAAATTTTCACAAAATGGTGGCAGCATAGCCTAGTGGTGAAAGATACATGATGGTAGCTAAAAGGCAGTGGGTTCACACCCCGAGGGGCGATTCATGAATCAAGCCAATGTCACTGTACAATAGGGCTGGGCGAAAGGACGATGATATCGGATATCGACAATATCTTACAAAGATCCCGATGCTGACTGCGACACTCAGTTGACAGACGATGATCGACAATATCAGGAAATAGCAAAACCATGGATCTGGGAAGTCGCCAAATTTATTAAACAGTGGCCAGGGTGTGGAATTAGCAACCGCCACCCGCAAAATGTGACGAGACTAAATCCAGTTTGCAAGCTCCTCGTCCAAATGTATTTCATGCGTGAGTAATTTTGCTCATATAACCGCAACAGGCGGGCGATCTGTAAGACGTCTCGGAGTGACGCATGACAAGAAATGCTGTTAGTCACAAAGACACGTGCTTGAAGAAACACAATTTATTATATTTTTAAGAACAGAAAAGAAAAGCCGTCAATGCTCATGTCTGCTTTGCTGTTTGTTCAGAGGCATTCAGCATTAGCCTGTCTTGTGGAACAGGCACATGTAAAGAGTTATCACCTCTTTTTTTTTTCTGTTTTATTTGATCATCTCAGGAGGCGCTGTGAGTTTAGTTCACTTAATGTCCACGGACCAGTTCACGGTTAACATGCATTGTGAATGCAACTCTGCAGGTTCAGTCATATGTAGGGCTGCAACTAACGATTATTTTGATAAATCGCTTAATCATTGCTTAAAAAAGAACATATCCTGTATTTTATTCAAATGTTATTTAAGAAACAAAAATGATTTAAGCCGTAAAGATTTGGTTTGGTTCGATATACTGAATGATTCTATACTAACAAAACTTTGAACAAAGCCTAAATCATGACTAGTTATGTTTGATTTTATTATTATTATTACTACTACTACTACTACTACTACTACTACTACTACTACATTCAGGAAATACGCAAAACAGTTCCTTTCCTTTACTGGTAAAACTTAAAAGGTACTGATTATTAAAGAGTAAAATGATTCATCAGGGATGGAGTGGAACAAACAAAATCAGCCCAGAAGAGGGCAATGGTAATACCAGAATATAAATATTAATAATTCTGCCCAGCTGAAAAATACATAATTATGTTAGATACACATGCTTTTACACTGTCACTGATTACATACATGTTAAGTATTTTAAATTAATACTGTAAGTTTTAAAACCATATTGTCACTGATTACATGTTTCTAAAGTATTCTTTTCAAAAATAGATTTTTAAGTGTAGTGCATGCATATCCAGTAAAATAATATTTGCTATAGAATACATTTACTGGTGAAATCAGTCATTACATTTGGCACTATCAGGACTATCAAATATTAGGACCCTTAGCATTAGCATAATAATACATTATATTCAGTATTATATACAGTTTAATATAGTACAATCATCTGTAAATACAGTGCAGATTCACTCGTGCTGAAAAGTCTCATCCCGGTGCTCAATGTATTACATGCGCTCATATGATGAGAAACGATCTAAAACACTTTAAACCGCACACTTTGACCTCAGAGACATCAGCGTGACATCCATGAAAGCTGCATGATTGATTACATTGAAACTGAAAGTTGCAGTATGATGTTGCACGAGTTTAATCAAAGTGACTGCACTCCCTTTCTTCATTGCGATCGATTTGATTGAAGCATATGCGTGTGCTTGTTTGCACAGTGAAGTTTAACGGACACTCACGTGGTAAAAACAAACAGTTTTGCAAAACACACGGTAATACTCGCCTGACTTTGAATTCATATGTATACATTATAAAACATAGAAAATAGCAGTAAAATGTAAGTTATGCGCTGGAGAGAAACAACTCTTAAGCGCATGAAACAGCACACGCAGTCACGCAGCACTCTTTCAATGCACCTAACGTATCAACCGCTCCACATTAAACTGTTCGCTTATTATGATCTTCTTTAAAGTGTTTATAAAGTGCTCTCCTGCGCTGGACAGCTTGGGTCATGTTTTTTCCACTTCAATTTGTCTCTGTCATTTTTCAAAGGAGTTTCATCATGCAACACATTTTCACTGGGCTATAAAGAGACGTCACTGACTAAGCTTCTCCATGCTTGCTGCATAAATCCAACTAATTGATAATGAAATTCGTTGTCGATGATTTTCATTGCCGATAATTATTATTTTCAATATCAATAATTTTATCGCTTTGTTGTTGCAGCCCTAGTCATATGTATCTTTGTATTAAAGAAACAAAGACGAAAGTGATAACATCATAAAAGTAATACAAGACACGTTTACCTTGAACCTAAAATTGAGTTCTATTTTCTTTTCTTTAGGCAGCATAAACTGTATTAACAAAATGCAATAAAAACACATTCGATAAGAACACACATTTGGCAGCATTATTTTGGGAACACAAGGGAATATTAGGCTTTATTATGATTATTATCTTTACATTTTTAATTGTCTTTAGTTCTTAATCTGTAGGCTATTAGTAATTTTCCACCTGTTGTCATTGACGGATGCTTGCGTGATTGCAAATGGGCCGTTGGAAACGGTAAATGTTTGCATTTGGGGAGGTGGTTAAATACGATTTTTTGATCACTTCGTTATTTTATTGCTTTTTTCGTTTAAGTGCGATTTGAATTTAGAAATTTCTTTTATGCTTTTCGTGTTACAATAAATGAATTTATATTTTAAAGCAAAATCAATGAAGGAAAAAATATTCACCGACCTTCGGCAGGGGGGTTGACGACACAATCGTATAGCGCAATATTTTTTAAGGCGATTATCGACTAAATATTTTTTACATATAGCCAGACCTATTGTACAAGTACAACAAACGATCACAATTGCAGCCTTGAGTAAGCACTTAACCTCAGGTGACTCCAGGGAGGGCTGTCCATATAATAATAAGTGCACTTTTGGATAAAAGTGCAAACTAAATGGCAAATTAGCTAATTACTTGGTGTAACTGACTCCAGCCAGGTCTCCTAAGCAACCAAATTGGCCCGGTTGCTAGGGAGGGTAGAGTCACACGGGGTAACCTCCTTGTGATTGCGTGATGAGTTGTGCGATGAGTTGTGCGTGGATGCCGCGGTGGATGGCGTGAAGCCTCTACACGCGCTATATCTCCGTGGTAACGTGCTCAACAAGCCACGTGATAAAATGCGCGGGTTGACCGTCTCAGACGTGGAGGCAGCTGGGATTCGTCCTCCGCCACCCGGATTGAGGCGAGTCACTATGCCATCACGAGGACTTAGAGCACATTAGGAATTGGGCATTCCAAATTGGGAGAAAAATAAATACATTTGGTGTAACTGACTGAAGATTGTCGGACTAATTATTTGAGAGAGCAGCTAACGAAATATTAACAATGATCTAAAATAAATGGCCAATTCAAAAGGAAAAAGCACAGCAACATTGTACAACATTCCACAGCTTAGACATTATACAAATTAAAAAATGTTAACAGGTTTCATCTCACTATGATGTCACAATGCTTTTCTAAAGAATTTGGCATGAGTTAAAATACCACAATACTTGTTTTGTGCTTCACTTTTGTAGAGAATTAGTGATTCAACTTTAACTGAACCCCCTGATAACAAACACTGGAGGACATTAACGTTTCAAGTATGCATTTGGATTCAGATGTTTCTTCCTCTTTTGATTGGACAATTGGCCAAATTGAATTTATTCTCTCTGTTCTGGTGTTCAGCCAGAGCCGAACAGTAGTGGGAACACAGAAAGGAACAGATGGCACTCATAATGATGCCATGGATGCAATCACAAAGAGATTTTAACATTAGACAAACTCAGATAACATCAAACAACCATGATTTCATAGCAACACTCTGTATTCAAAAGAAACATTTCCTCAAGAACACTTTTACACTTACATCTGAAATTATTAAGCTACCTTGAGAGTTCAGGAATCTGTCTATATGTTTGAATAAAGACAGGATTTGTTTTTCTGCTTACCTTGTAATGTACTGCTGAATGCAGTCGAAGCTGCCCTGGGGGTTGTCCTTCCCCACATTGGACAAGTAGAACGTAAACGTTCGCAGCTCATTTGGATTCTCTGACTGCGGTATTGAGATTTTCTGTTGACATAGATGAGAGAAGTAGCCAATATAAGCATGGATTCAAAGAAAAGGAGGATCGACCATTAAAAGCAGTAGGATTAGTTCAAACTGGATAATGCACAAATAACGTTTGTTAGCTATATTAAAAGGAACACAAAGTATTTTCTTCTTTTGTTTTATACCTAAAGAAATGAATAACTTAAGCTGAACACTTTAGAATAATCAGAGGCCTAGAAAAAGTAGTTTTATTTATTTATTTATTTTTAAAGACGACAAACAAGAGAGCGGGCAAACAAATTACTCGGCACCTTTAGCACACAAATAATTTAAAGGATCATCAAAACAGCAGTTAAATTCTGGGCTACTATGACGTTTTTTTTTTTTTTTAAACACAATAGGGCTGCATCTAACGATTATTAACGGGGGAGATCTTCGCCCCTGTATATAAATGTATTTTTTCACTTGTTCATACTTCTGCCAGTGCAGTAAAGACAAAACATACTTTAAAATATAGTCTTAATATCTTATATGATGCTTTTCACATAAATGTATCTTGTTATAAGGATTTTTATGTTTTAAAATATTAAAATATGTTAAATAATATATTCAACATTCTCCAATAACCATTTTTTCTTCCGCAGTATAGCTCCTAAAGTAAATGTACGTAAGGAGTTTTAGATATTTATATTGGAAAACAAACCAATATTGTACACTGTATAATGGGCTAAGACTACACTCTCTCACCTTTTTGTTAACTTCAATCCATCTTTAACTCACAAAAAACTCTTCTTAATAGATCTGTGTATCTCCAATTTTTTTACGATAAGATACACACTGTGACACATTTACTTTCGATTGAGTTTCAAATATGGTTGTATTTGAGGTACTGCACGAAGTTAGCCAACCAGAACAGTGGGCGTTTACACTGAAGTCTTAAAGGGCCAGATAGCTTTAAAATCGAGCTTTTCAGACAGAGAGCAAGAGACAGGGTGGAAAAAGATCTTATATCATTAAATTATGACTGTTTTGGTGCAAAAAAAAAAAAAAACTTTACTGACATTATAAGTGGACCTCAGGGAAGATAATAAAATGATTAAATTTTTTTTTAATAATAATAAAAAAAAAAGAAAAAAAGTCATGACCACTTTAAGCTGTTTTTGTCTGTGAAATATCTAGCCTATTTTTTTATTATTTACTGTATATCTACGAACGCCATCGCGTTGATATTATGAGCAGCTATGCGTAATGTTACCCACACACTGTTTTTGGCATTCTGTGTGTTATTATTTGTTCTATTGTTTTTACTTCGTTTATTTTGAAATGTATGAATTTTATTAATAAATGTAATCAAGACACAAACAACAAAAGGTATTGGCAAAACCTGCATTTAAGGGTGAAAACTAGGGATGTCCTGATACCGATACTGGTATCAGGTCCGATACCATGGTCATGTACTGGTGAAATGTCATTACATAAACATTCAGCCAACAAATGAAAATAACTATGTCCTATAGTGAGATTATTTAACTGTAATATCTTTAATGAGATAAATATATAGTTTGCATGTAATGCAAATGTGAGCACTTGTGAATGTGTGAAGACAGTGCTGTGTTGAGGCCGACTGCACATACCTGTTAAAGCTCTTTCTTGGCTCATACAGGGAAAACACTGTCATTAATATTACACTCACTGTTTGTAGCACATGACCATAAACAGAGTGCAAATTCACGTTGTAGCGCAAGGCACATACAGAGTACATACTAATTTAATTAAATAGCAGCCTTTTGTGGTTTAATAATCACTTTGAGTCACGTAGCCACTGACTTTTCCAGAGTGGAAATCTGCCGTCATAACGTCAGAGCTCCTTGGTCAAAACAACACAGAAACGTGTCAAAATAAAAGCTCCGTCAAAATAAAAGCTACATTTATAAGAAAAAAGTATGACAGAAATATCACTACAGTAAAGTTATGTAGTATTCACTGTACTACTACTACTACTACTAAATCAGTAGTAATTGTATAATACTTAAGCAGTATCTAACATCTGTGATGCTGTGTTATGCAGCACTTCATTAGACAAAATATAACTCCAATGTTGTATTTTGGATTTTACGGTGAGGTTCTGTATACAAGCACTTCATTTTACCCAGTGATGGGACAAATAAAGTATAATCAATCAATCATTTGATGAAAAAATACAATATTTAAATTAAATTAATTGTTATATTTTCGTTTGATTAAATTTTTTATTAACTTGTTTAACCATCATATTTTGATGATTAAATCGAAAAACTATTGATATTGAGTTCAGAAAAAAAAAAAAAAAAAAAAAGGGATCGGACTCGGTATCGGCGAGCACCAAAAATAAAGTATTGGTACTCGTACTCAAAAAAAAAAAAAAAAATGGTATCGGGGCATCCCTAGTGAAAACAGCTACAGCAAACAAAGTGCCACAACAATATTTAACATCAGACTTTTCGGCTCAGAGCAATGTTCCTGTTGTTTCATACATAATCCGTAAATCTCTGTTTTGATGCCTTTGACAGTTTTGTGCACACAAATGTTATAGTTATTAAGCTCATTTATTTTTTAATAGCCTATCTGTTATACTATTGAGGTGATGTGCTTAGCATCTATAGCCTATTATTAAGAAACGCATCTGATTGGTGTTGTGGAAATTACTCCAGCCTAATTACACAGGGCTTTATTGACCGACTAGTCGACTAACCATCGGCATAACCGATTTTGAAATTATGTCGTTTTGCACATTCCTACTCAATAGGTTTATATAATGAAAATCGCAGCCTTTGCTGGTTTGATAAGCACATTAAATCATACGGCAAACTGCTTAGCTGATAGAGGGAAGCTGTTGTAATAAAATAAAAACATACAAACTAAATGTCCTTACAGTTACAGTGGTTCCAGAAACTTGTTTTGTTTGAGTGGCAACTGTGCCTGCCTTGTTAAAATATTATTATTTTTTTTTTTTTAAATACACTTCCTCCCAAGCAGGAACAAGAGCGCTGGGACTTGGTATCCACACAACCGTGCAAGTTTGTAGACATAAAAAGCAGCATTATGTAAGTGGCAGGTAATCTCTTTCATGCAACCAAGTACTAAGCACTATAATGGTGGTCATGCTGCCAGAAATCGCTCCTCTCATTGAAGATGAATGAGATTATGTCTCTGTTGCTGCTCTGTGTAAATGGGGCTTAAAGTAAAGAGGTCAAAAACTTCCTATGAATTTTAACATAGTCCCATTATTAAGTGACCTAGTGTTAGAAGCGCCTAAAGCATGGAGAGAGGGGCATGATTTGTGCAAAATATTTCTGATGGGTGCAAGCTGACCACTGCTCTCACACATGCACACACAAACAACACTGACGTGCACTGAGCTATGGCTCTGTTTACCCAAGGTTCCTCACACATGTGTGGCCTGCAGGTGGCCGACTATAAATAACAGCCAGCGTCCAAACCTCGCTGCAAGCTTGAGGGCTCCCTCTGCTCAAAGCTTCTCTTCGCTGGCTCAGACACCACTTTTCACACTTCCACATGAGAGATTCAACAAGCAACGCCATGTAGAGTACGATCACGCATTGGTGCAGCGATAAAAGCTGTTGATTTATATTAGCACAGTCACAGCTTTTTATTTTCATGTTGAATTGTTTACCTAAAAAAAGGTTGTTGACCACAATTTTGCGGTTTCATTCATTTAACGGAATTCTGTCAGGCAGTGTGCAGGATTTTTCATCTTTTTTTCCCTATGCATTGTATTTTTTTGCAATTACAGGGTTCGCAGTATAGTATAGTAACTAGTATTTTAAACTATTCCACAGTAATATAACACAAAGCATAATGTTAAAAAGATTGCTAGATTTATGCTGCAAAATAAAGTGGAATCACTCAGTCTGTGAAAAAGGTCTAAACTTCTAACTTAGCGCATTATGAAAATATAAATTTTAAATTAACAACCGTGCCCAAATCATGCTGTGCAATTGCTATTTCTTGAACATTTACATAACACAACCAAAACTGAAGTAAAATTAAAGTAAACTTTAAAGTTAACTTTGAAGTAAAAACTGTTCTTGGGATTTTAAGAATGGACATTAAGATTGTTCAAATGCAGATTGCGATTCACTGGAAAATTTATATTTTTACCTAGCCAATATTTTTTGTATATGTATGCTGTCACTGACAGGAAAAAAAAAAAAAAAAATAAAAAAACCACAGGAGAGAGGAAATGCTCTTACAGGAAGAGCATGTTTCACAAGGCAAAAAAACATGACGCACTTCAAAGTATGACATCCAATATAATCAACAGTCTTTGCAAAAAAACTTCTGAAGGGAAGTGACAAAGGAGATGAATTACAGAAGCCAGATAGACTGGCCCTAGCAAAACTACAGCTTGAATTTGTTGTTTTACCAACATACTGAACAACCGGTCACACTAATAGTGATTTGAGGATGTTATTTTGTCAGTGTGAACACTCCTTAAAAAGTGTGTAATTTCTGCAGCACTAGCACCACCAAACGGAATTGCTAAATAATGATCGTAGAGGCAGTCAAGATGCATAGTTGGGATGTACCATGTAAAGTTCATGGAGGCACCTGTCCTTTGGACAAAGGTCAAATTCTGAAGCTGTGCAAATTTCAAACAGGCCAAGCAAATAGGCAGCCTTATCACACACATGATGCAGTGAACCGTGGGAGTGTGAACGTGCAGTTCCTGCACACAGCTGATGAGTCACAGTAAATACACTCTGATAGTGAATTCCTGATGATGAAACACTTCCAAAAATTATTGACAAAGACATTTTGGTTAAGACATTGCATGTTCCACCTTATAGCTGAAATACCAAGCATCCAGTGGCAATTTCTGTGAGGCGGCAAAGGAGGCTGTGCCTCCTCAAATTCAGGTGAGAAATAAAAACAGTTGTACATAAATATAAATGTAAAAAAACAAAAACAAAATGTAAGCTCAAATAATGTCTCTAGTAGTCATATTTCTGAAGTCACTCTGACAAAACAGCGACATTAACGGATAAAGTTTCAGAGAGAGGCAGCGTTTCTGAAGCCTCCCCCAACTCACTGCAATATCATTAAGCTCCTAAAGCGTGGCATAAGTATGAGGGAGGTAACCGCAGAATATACAGAATACAAAAAGTCATGTGAGGGGAGATATTGACTTCAATTAGCACTGATTCGCTCAATACACTGTAGTATAAACAATGCATTAATGCTGTCTCCCATGCCCTCGTCCTCGCAGCGGGTCTCCGCATATCGCTATGAATGGGACAAACTGATGTAATTGGAGAAACTGGCCTGTCTGCACAGCAAACAACTAACCGACATGGACAACAGCACTTTTGGTCACGACCAAATCCAAATGAACTTGAAATGACTTAAAACATGAAATGGTGTGCTAGTGAGTCGCTTGTGTGTGGCAGCTCGTGCCTTCATGAAACCTGCGGTGTTTACCAAGGAGATGACAAATTATACAAAAATAATTTGACTATAAAAATAAGGGGCAGTGGGTCTTGCTGATCAGAAGGTCAGGGGTTCAAGCCCCAGTACTGCCAAAATGCCACTGTTGGGCCTTTGAGCAAGGCCCTTGACCCTCTCTGCTCCAGGGGCGCCATATCATGGCTGACCCTGCACTCTGACCCCAGCTTAGCCCCCACATATCCCAATATGTGAAAAAAAAAAAAAAAAGAATTTCACTGTATATGTGCAAATGTGTGATAAATAATTACAATTTAATAATAAGACAAACATGAAATATGCTTGTTGCTGTATTCTTGTACAGCAATTGACTGGCCACCCCTCCAGGGTGTTTCCCTGCCTTCGGCCCAATACAACTGGGATAGGCTCCAGGATTCCCCGCGACCCTACATAGAACAAGCAGCAATAGAAAATGGATGGATGTATTCATGTAGATATTGTTTTTGATTGTGTTACTATGAACATATAAGTAAATTTAGGCTATGTTCAGACTGCCAATAAAAATCAGATTTTTTTGCATATCCAGATGAGTTTTGATAGTCTGGACAGCAAAAAACCAAATGAAATCAGATTTTTCTGAATCCGATTCAAACCACATCGGAAGGAGGTTTCAAATGCGATTGAAATCTGCTTTTTTCAGATGCATCTCAGTCCGGATGCTCTGGCTGCTCAAATTGGATTTCAAATGGTCTTTTGCGTCACTCTTAATGAGACACGATGATGTCAGAAATCAGTGACGGAAATGCCGGAAGTATTCATAAGCCGGCCGTGACTGCAGCACGGAACATCACAATATTTACCAGTCTCCTCCATTGCAGAGTTGTCCATTGCCATTTCACTGCTCAACGGACATGTCTGTAATTGGTTAGAATACTCAAGCGCTGCAAAAACACATTGTAAATAAAAACCATTGATGTAATAGGGACAGACTTAAATTGAATGCTGTAATCGTTAATTTTCACGATTACATGATTGTTGCAGCCAAAATCGCGATTCTTTTTTGGATCAATTATGCAGCCCTAGTGGACTTAAAAAAAAAAAGAAAAAAAAAGAAGAAAAAAAATGCTGAGATGTCACTCTGCCTCCTCATTTCAAAATTACACCACACGCCACAGAAAGCATCTTTAACATGTACTAACAAAAAAGTGACATGGTATTTCCATGGTTTTTGGACCTGGAACCATGATATTCTTAGAGTATCGTGTAAATACCATGATATACTTTCAATATGGTGGGCCAAGGCGTGTCGCACCATGTTTGGTATCAGTTATGTAAAACACCTTTGGCTTTTGCATGTCTCCAAATTGTTTGCATCATAGTAAGTTTGAATATGCAAAATTGTGAACAAGATTTGAAAGTAACAGGAGAGGATGATTTTCATTGAATAAAAGTGAATAAATCTGCTCCACACACAAAGCTTTTATATGGCATCAGATGACTTAAAATATACAGTACGAGTCATATGAACAGCTTTTATGGTGAATTGGTCCCATTTTTGGGGCTCCAAAGTCTGTCCCCAATCACTTTTATTAAAAAGAGAAGCATGATCATTCTACAAAATATCTATGGGTGGACTGACCCAAGGCTGAAGTGAAATTTCATTTCTGGGTGAGCAGTCCCTTTTAGTTTCGGAAATGCATGCCTTGAAGTCATCTCTTGTAATGACAAAACTGGTGGTATACTTTGAATACAATGTAAAAGTTGCATTCGTGTTTCTGCATGTATACAAAATACGAGTGTGCAACAGAAGATCGTTTAAAATCGGTGAGAAGCAGACAATTTAAATTCTTCAACACAGGATGTAGTTAACAGCAACATGAACATTTATGAGGTTGCTAGCTGTCAGGTCTGGGTTTGGAGAGAGAGTACACATGTACATAAAATAAACATCTGAAATAGGGATGTGCAAGACGAAATTTTCAAAAATCGACTAGTCAACTATTGTGGGTCTTAAAGGAATTTTACAGGTTCAAGTTCATCTCAGTTGACAGCATTTGTGGCCTAATGTTCATTACCAAAAAAAAAAAAAACAAACACATACATACAGTATATACATATACATATATATATATATATATATATATATATATATATAAATTGACTTGTTCCTCCTTTAAGAAAAAAAAAAAAAGAAAAATTAAGGTTACAGTGAGGCACTAACAATGGAAGTGAATGGTGCCAATTTTGAGGGTTTAAAATGGCAGAAATACTAAGCTTATAATTTTATGAAAGCACTTGCATTAATTTTCTGTTAAAACTTGTGTATATTAGCTGTAATTTATAAATTGTCGTTTTTAAAGTCATTTTAGGGTTTTAGAGTTTACGGCGTTACACCGTCATGGCAACAAATTTATAAATTTGGATATACTGTATCTTTACACAGAGAAGGCTAGTAAGTGATTTTCACACACTAAAATTATGTTAACACGCATATTGTGTATGTAATCTGGCTATGCTTTTGAAAGAGTGAGTATTTTAACGTTTACAGATTGGCCCCATTTACTTTCATTGTAAGTGTCTCATTGTAAGTGTCTCACTGTAACGCAGATTTTGGCTTGTTTTAAATACTAATTTAAAAAAATACAATATGTGGCGGAACACACCAAAAAAAAAAAAAAAAAAAAAAAAAAGCAAGGACGCAACACATTGTCCCAAGATGTCTATTTGCATGTGTAGGCTGTAGCAGTTTTGATTTAAAGGGGACATATGTACTTCTCTGAGAGGGATTTACCATGCAAATTAGGCAAAAAATAAAAAACCCTGAAAAGCATGTTAATTAAAACACTGGTGCTAAAACAAACTAAACAATAAAAAATAAAAATCTAGATAAACTAGACATTAAATTCACTTGCTGGGTGTTTGAAAACCATTGTGGCCTTTCTTTATCCGAAATGCAATTAGTGTTTTTCTTTTTTTTTAAATTAATTAATTTATTTTTACGATACAAGGTCACCTTGACGGAAATCCATTTTAACGTTGCTGCTAAATTTGGTGCCCAATGCCACCATGGAGTGTGTGATCTAGGGCTGGGTATTGCCAACCACCTCATGATACGATACGTTTCATGATACATATGCAGTGCTGAGTAGTAACAGATTACATGTAATCTGGATTATGTAATAAGATTACAAAAATCAAGTACCTGAATATGGATTACATTACACTTTAAAATACTTGTAATAGGACTACCATTAATTTTTATAGATTACATGATTTTATATTAACAAGGCAACAGCAGTAAATTGTAAATCATTTATTGATCATCCTAATCATTCTCTTTTTTCAATCTTTTAACTTTTTCCATTCTAAATCAACACACCGCTGATATAAATTCGGTAAGTCTTCAAGTGTTTTTCGTAAGAGGGGGAGGGTTGTGTGTATTGCACTCAGAACTGATACTTGCTACTAGCCAGCCAGGTGAAGATGGAGTGGTCTGCCTCAGCATTTAACCACTGAATCTATAATTTCATTTTTAAGAATGAAATTACACCAATGGTGTGCAGCTCACACATTGAACTTAATTGCTTTGGAGAATCTAGTAGTGTATACCATCTCTACGGGTCCTGCCCGCAGGGTACACAATAGTTCAACTGCAAAATGTGCAGCAATATGGAACAAAGCCCATCGCTCTACTGTTGCTACTGATGCGATGGAGTCTACTGCATGAAACTTCGCATAAAATTTGACACAAATGTTCTTTGTGTGACTCGGTGGAACTCTGCTGTTCTAAAATATTCTGCTCTTTTAGAATATTCTTGCAGTTCAAAAGATAATATCTTGCACCTCAGGTTTGGAAAGGTGCTGGACTATCAGTACGCAGTAAGGGTTAAAAGTGTTGCAGTGTTTTTAGATGAAAGCTTTGACCTAGCAATGTTGCTGGTGATTTTTTTATGGTTAATGTTGCTATGGTTAGATGCACTTAAAATGAACTTGATGTCTCAGTGTTTTGAATTATATACTTTGGCCATGCACTGTCATTGCTGTTAGATTGAATGTTAATTTCATTCATGTAATGTTTAATGCACTTTTTAAAAATGTCATAAGGAGCTCTTTTTGTGAGGCTCTTTTTGTTAGTAATAAAGAATGTAACACATTTTCTTCTTTGTACTTTAATGTTAAAATGATTATCCTACTCAAATGCATGTGACATAAAATAGAATTAGGTTGAAAGTAATCCATAAGTAATCAGATTAGATTACCCCCAAATGTAATCTACAAGATTACATTACTGATTGCATTTCTGGTCATGTAATTTGTAATCGCCCAGCACTGTACACGTCACGATACAATATACTGCTTTACATCGCAATATCATGGTTCAATTTCCTAATGTTACACATGCTCTCAATTTTATTCCAATAAATATTGGTATATTTCAGTTCCATTTGACCATTTTGCTTACAAATGAAAGAAATTCTCTCAGATAGTTGTTTATCAGTAGATTCATCATCACTTTGGTCACATTTTAGCTTTTAAAAATATAAACATTTAATTTATTCTTTCAATAAATATGATGTTAAAAAATTGCGTGTTTGTGTGCATTTACCAGCGTGTCCACAAGAGATGGAGTTTCTCTCGCGCCTCATAAAAGCGTCTCTGACTGCACTGAGAAACGCTGCTCTGAGTTTGCACTTATTTAGACGGCCTGCTTCATCTTTATTAACTGTTGGACATGATGTGAATGCACAAATAGTTGAATAAAAATATTGATATGGGGATCTAAAGTATTGATACAATATCATGAGGAAAAGTAATCGCAATATATCGACATTTGATAGTATTTGGCACAGCCCTAGTGTGATCAGAGCTGAATGAACGCACTGACTGTCGGCCACTTCCTGTCTTGCATGTAGTCGAGACAGACATGCAAGAAAAATGGCATTGACCACTTGTGTTTTAAAATGTTCTGAATCAGCACCTAAAGGTAGCTGCCTATGTAGGCAGTAGATGGCAAGTATGCTCACTAGGTTTTGGGCCCACACTGATAGCCGCCTGCTAATTTTGCAATAGAGGATGGAGGATATGGTGGTTGCTGTCAAGGGTGACTGTGCAGCAGGAAGTCATCACTAACTTACTGCCTTTCTATTACCTACACATATCCAGAATGACTCAGGGGAAGTTCCAGGTTCACAAAAGTTCTGTGGCTCCATGATGCAACCTGACAATCAGTGCTTCTAGTGGTTTAGGGGAACATTATGACCACAACACTACATAAACAGTCAAACAGACAGAGGCTACAACAGAAGCAGACCCCAACCAAAGGTAAAAATTTAAAAAATAATTCACTCACCCCTTGGTTTCCCGTGAATCTTATTAGTGGTTGAGCAGTCAGGCCCTGCAAAAGAAACAAGATACATTAATCATGTGACAAATTAACAGTGCAGTAAAAAAAAGAAAGTGTCCGAGCTCTTTTGAAACAGGAATGATCAAAATAAATTAAGTCTAGTGTGACCTCAGAAAAGGGAAATGAAAAAAGTGCAGCATGATCTGCACCCAAAAACAAGCAAGGGGAGATTTCATATACCAAATACAGGGTCTACAAGTGCAATAAGAGAGTACTTTAGGAGGTAATTCCTCCTAATGGCCTGTTTCCCAATACAAAGAGCTTCAACAGCAGCCCAACAGACCAGAGCTTGAGCCAAGAAAAAGGACGAAACAACGCAGCATGTCAACAAATCAGCCCCATGACGCTCCGTGTAAAGTCTACAACTAGTGTTTATAGTCTCTTATGACGTTTAAATAGACCATTTGAGTAATTTCTTACAGGAGCTTACTTCATACACTACTTACCCATGAGTTGTGCAGACTGAGCTTCGGCTAATCATGCCACCTACAACCCCCACTTCATACTAAATTAACAGTCTTTCATAGACAAACATTCATCGACATCAAAGTAATTTCAGATGCATCTGGGGCAGACTGATCAATGCCAGTGTGAGTAGAATATGACTGTAAATTTAGTATTAATTTGCTCCGTTCATCTTTTGCTCCAGCGTAATGATTTAGAGCTTGGTGCTTGAGACACTTTTACATTAATGTTAGGGTGGAAAGGCTGAAGAGTGCCAATTGTTCAGACCCATTCAATCAGCCAATCAAATGTCTGAATCTCAAACAAGGAGCTTTAGTGCTAATTAGTGAGACTGTCTGGCTGGATTTTCCAGAAGGATAATATCACAAAACACATTTTTTATTTATTTTTTTTACTATAAAATCTCCAATTGAAATGAATCCATATACAGTGCATTCATAAAGTATTCAGACCGCTTCATTTTTTTCACATTTTGTTATGTTGCAGCCTTATGCTAAAATGCTTTAAATTATTTTTTTCACATCAATCTACACTCCATACCCCATAATGACAAAGCAAAAAACAGATTTTCCATAACTTTGTAAATTTATTAAAAATAAAAAACTGAAATATCACATTGACATAAGTATTCAGACCATTAACTCAGCACTTGGTTGAAGCACCTTTGGCAGCGATTACAGCCTCAAGTATTTTTGGGTATGATGCGACAAGCTTTGCACACCTGGATTTGGGGATTTTTTGCCATTCTTCTCTGCGGATCCTCTCAAGCTCTGTCAGGTTGGATGAGGACCCTCGGTGGACAGCCATTTTCAGGTCTCTCCAGAGATGTTCAATTGGGTTCAAGTCCAGGCTCTGGCTGGGCCACTCAAGGACATTCACAGAGTTGTCCCTATGCCACTCTTGCATTGTCTTGGCTGTGTGCTTAGGATCACTGTCCTGTGGGAAGGTGAAGCTTTGGCCCAGTCTGAGGTCCCGAGCGCTCTGGACCAGGTTTTCATGAAGGATATCTCTGTATTTTGCTGCGTTCAGCTTTCCTTCAACCCTGACCAGTCCCCCAGTCCCTACTGCTGAAAAACACCCCCATAGCATGATGCTACCACCACAATACTTCATCGTTGGGATGGTGTTAAGCAGGTGCTGAGCGGTGCCTGGTTTCCTCCAGACATGACACTTGAAATTGAGGCCAAACAGTTCGATCTTCATTTCATCAGACCAGAGAATCTTGTTTCTCACAGTCTGAGAGTACTTTAGGTGCTTTTTTGCCAATTTCAAGCAGGCTTTCATTTGCCTTGCACTGAGGAGAGGCTTCCGTCTGGCCACTCTGCCATAAAGCCCAGATCGGTGGAGTGTTGCAGTGATGATTGTCCTTCTGGAGCTCAACCAGAGTGACCATTGGGTTCTTGGTCACCTCTCTTACCAATGCCCTTCTCCCCCGATTGCTCAGTTTGGCGGGGCGGCCATTTCTAGGAAGAGTCTTGGTTGTTCCAAACTTCTTTCATTTAAGAATTATGGAGGCCACTGTGCTCTTGGGAACCTACAATGCAATTGAATTTTTTTTTTGTAGCCTTCTCCAGATCTGCGCCTCGACACAATCCTGTCTCTGAGCTCTGCAGGCAGTTCCTTTGACCTCATGGCTTGGTTTTTGCTCTGATATGCATTTTCAGCTGTGAGACCTTATATAGACAGGTGTGTGCATTTCCAAATCATGTCCAATCAATTGAATTTGCCACAGGTGGACTACAATTAAAGTGTAGAAACATCTCAAAGATGATCCAGAGAAATGGGATGCACCTGAGCTAAATTTCAAGTGTCATAACAAAGGGTCTGAATACTTGTCAATGTGATATTTCACACCACGGGGGAGTGGTGGCTCAGCGGTTAAGGCTCTGGGTTACTGATCAGAAGGTCAGGGGTTCAAGCCCCAGCACCGCCAAGATGCCACTGTTGGGCCCTTGAGCAAGGCCCTTGACCCTATCTGCTCCAGGGGCACTGTATCATGGCTGACCCTGCACTCTGACCCCAGCTTAGCTGGGATATGTGAAAAAAAAGAATTTCACTGTATATGTGCAAATGTATATGTGTGATAAATAAATATAATTATTATAATTATTAATTATAAATTATTATTATTTTCTTTTTTTTCTTTTTAATACATTTGCAAAGACATCAAAAATCATTTTTTTACTTTTTCATTATGGGGTATGGAGTGTAGATTGATGTTTTTTTTTTAAGCATTTAGCATAAGGCTGCAACATAACAAAATGTGAAAAAAATGAAGGGGTCTGAATACTTTATGAATGCACTGTATATTTAACAAATGTGTGTATCTATCTATCTGCCTACCTACCCACACACACACACATTTGTTCGTTAGTGAAACGGACTACACAGGTCCCACTTTGTTTATTTTTGTGTGCAACCAGTGAAGACAATGCAACTGAAAGATGTGCTGTCTCTCATAGTTTTTCTTTTCACCCCATAGAGAGCTTAACAACAATCTCATCTTCATAACAGTCTGGTTAGCCAGACCAGTCACTGAGGACAAATTTTTTGTAAAGACACCTTTCTTAAACCACTAAATGTAAACACAATGTGTTGGATTTCCTTCCTCATAATGGCATTGAGGAAAAAAGGGAAACAGTAAGAAAAAGAGGAAGATCACACCAGCAAAGAGGTCTTTGCAATATATAGACCTATTTAGTTTTTCCAAAATCCTTATATTAACTGGTATATTTTAATCCTAACGCCTTACAAAATTTTGTCTGACAGGTTGGGTTAAGGGTTAGGCGCAGGAAGTAGTGGTTAATAAAATATGTATTCCTGTTGACTGCTTTACATCAATAGCCGCATGTCCACTGTCAGGCCAAATGAGGGCGTGCTATTGCGTGCCAGGGCCAGTTGTGTTCCCACTGTCACTTCTGGGGCTTGATCGTGCATCCTCTGGGCTTCCTCAGGAACTTCCTGCCAATTACTCTAGGGCCACAGAAGGCCAACTTGAGGCGGGGTCAATGTCAGAGGCAGAGTTCTGATACTCATGCGTTCCATTCAATTTAGATATGGGATATTGATGTGAGAAATTTAATTCTCTGATCTTGGACCATAAAGGAATTCCACTGCCAGATGCTCGGAAAATGACGTTATACAAACAAAACACCAAAGCTCCCGTTAGCTTAACAGGGGTTTGACTGTCACCAGAGACGTCTCCTAGCAACCCAACTGATAAACAATGCTGCTATGCTAGAATTTGTGCTACAGGTGTACGATCATCAAAAGAGTTTAATTTACTGTGTTTTGCCTCTCAAAGATTTTAAAGAGTTAAACTCAATATAATTTAATAAAAGTGACTGTTTATCACTAACTTTGTACATCTCTCTGGGTGCCGACATGTTTGTGTGACATCACACACCTGCATCTCGGTGATAAAAAAAATTGCGGACATAGTACATAAGATGCACAATGGACAAAGCGGTGCCCAAAGGAAGAACTTTCCAAGGTTCAAGATCATGGACGGTGTTCTGGGATATCGTCCCGCTGTTAGTGGGGAGACCACTCTGGACACCATGGCAGTTAAAGTCAGTGAGTTGTCAATGGTAACTTATCTTGCTAGCTAGCCAACATTTACATACTATATAAACTTGATATTCTAGATAAATAGATAACATGCATATTTGGTTAGGCTTGCGAAATGGGCAGCGTATTAAGAGTGGGTTTTAGGGAAATGCTGCAGGGCTTTTGGCCCGATGGTGGGAATGCAGATCGATTTTGGTCTCAAGGCCACTGGACCCGGCTGACCAGTTTATGGCCCTGGCTCGCAGTGGCCTGATAGTGGAAAAGTGGCTAGTTACAACTAAAAATACAACTCACTTTTGATGCCACACTGTGAACATTTCACCTCCACTAGACTTTCGGCTTCAGCCACTGGGGGAGTGGTTGGAATTTCAGTAAGCACAGACTTCCAGAACTTTCGACCTCCTGTTGTCAAATTCACAGTGTAATCAGTATGGTTTTCCACTGGCATGTGGCACTCACATTTTCTTAAGGTAAATATCTAGTTTTAACTACACTTAATCATATCCGCTAAAAAGGTCAAGTTAAATCAGATGTTTAAATTAAATATATATTCACAGTATCCATACAAATTAAGCTTTTCCCATTTATTTATTTTTTTCAGTCAGAATGTCAGTGTCAACGTCACGACTTAAGTAACAGGAACCGTTAAGTCACAATGCAGATAATACAAACTCGTACATTTCTAGCTTTCTATATAATATCAAAGAAAAAACACAAAATATCCAAAAATGTTCACAATCTCAACCTATTGTGAGCCTCCAGTAGCATGTTATCATGGATCATTTCATCTAGCTAGGCAAATTGTGTAAATGCAATGAAGCGTTGTGCTCACATCAGGAAATGAATAAATCATCCTTCTGATTCCATCTGCGACTAAGATAGGCGTACATAATGGAGACAGTATACTACGGGCCCAGGCTGTGTACGTCAAATCCAATGCACTTGTAATTACTGGCATCTTTACATTCAAAGAAGCCAGAAATGTTACTTAATGTTCATGCTATAGAGCAATGGGTTGTGACCCAAAAACAAGTGCATTTAAACAAATTAAAAAGGCTTATCTGCTTTTATAAGGGAGGACAGAATGATTTCCAGTTCAGAATAAAATGTACTTAAATAGGATCATTATTAATTGCGTTACTGTTCAATGTAAAATAAATGTAAAAAATTAACATGATGATCTAAATCAGATCTCATTAAAAGTGTTATAAATAAAAGGCATCAAAAGACTAAAAAAAGCACTAAAAAGAGTGCAACCCTCAGCCTGTTCATTTGAATGGGCTGCTGACATGTCACTATTCACTGGGACAAGAGCCCAGAACGTTCCACAGAGCTAACCTTGGGACAGAGGGTGGCTCCTGACCAACGCTCACTGCTGGAACCCCAGTAGCTCACACGACAGAAGAGATCTAGACAGAGTGCCACAACTAGTGATGTTAAAAGTACCGGTATTTCCATGGCTACTTTTGTACTAAGTCAATACTAATATATGTAACAATACCAGTAATACAGAGCACCAACTCGATTCGGTCTGACACACGGCTGCTTTCAAACACTCACACACTCATTTGAGCACGTGTTCTTATACTTCTGTTTCACATAAAAGGAAAATTAATCAAATGAAAATTGTGATGTTCTAGTGTGATTATTAAACTGCAAAATTATGTGATTTTAATAAATACACATTCTGCATGTGCTGCACAGTGCAAAGTGAATGTGTGTAGACACACATATGCTGAAGACACCACATTTTATGGGCACTGCGCGCTGTTTATGGCTGTCACTATCGATTAATCTAACAATTTTTATAACGATTAATCATGTAATTGGAAGAATGATTTAATGACTCAGATGGTGGTCACGTTTGGCTAAAATGCATAAATGTTTGCATTAAATTAACGCATTAAAGTTTTGATGTATTTCACGATTGAATAACAACAACAAAACAATTGTGCAAACAATATCTATAGCCAACAGACACCCAAAGCAGATCTATAATATAAAAAGATGTATATTCAAGCTGACAGAGATGGGCTTCTTCAGGTGTGCCTAACTTTTTAAATGCAAGATCTACTTTTTTCTTTAACTAGTTCAACATGATCTACCCATTTCAATTTAGAACTCAAGTATGGGAAAACAGGCCATGGAAATAAAATATTTTATCTTTTCAGAAACAATGTCTGCCCACCAATCTTGTTTATTGAGGATAAGTTATATGGTTAAACTATTTTATAGCGACATAAAAGCCATTTTATTTGTTTGTTGTAGCTATCACTTGCATGTAAAACGGAATGCAAGATTCACAGTATTTACGAGATACATTTTATCACTCTCACATTGAGATGCAGCAGTTGCGGGCATTGTTGCACGTGTGCTACATGCAGATCGCAAAAGCTTGTCACTTGCCACGTATCGTGTAAAATGCCCTTAAGCATCTGGAAATTCAGTTCCTTACTGAATAAAAACTTAATTTCACATGCGGAGATAGCCATTTCTCCCTCAGGTAAGCCAAAGATTTATATTGCATCTGTGGGGCACGAGAAGCACAGCTGTGGCTTTAACAGCAGACTCACATTGAGGTTTGACTGACAGCATACAGACACACCTGTGTTTTTATTCAGTAAATAAAGTTCTCTGGATTCCCATCTTGAGTTTTACCTGTAATAATGGCCATAAACTATAAAATATTTATCAGAAGTGGGGCATTGCGATCTATTTTTTAAACAATCATCACAAAATCTAATTTATATGAGAAAGATTGCATTACATTCAAATGGCAATTAATTCACACAGAACAGAACTCAAACGATAACTGGCTGAAAATAACCTTCTTAGATTGTCTGGATTCAGTCAGATTTATTGAACAATGTGTTTGTGCATCCGTAACTGTGTGTGTAATTTTAATCAAGTCGTATGCAGACGAGCTTACCACGTGTGTGTGTCCGGCGGGTTTGTGAAAACTTGATGTCATCTTTTCAAGTGCTGCTGCATTGCTGAAGTGATGTTTTTTAGGTCCTACATTGTTTTACAAATCTAAAGTGAAGCGCTGTCACACAGCTGACACCTCTTGTCATTATGTGTTCGCACCCTCGTCCATGGACTGCATCACTTCTGTAATCGAATTAAATCGAGTAATCGTGACAGCTCTACTGTGCTTATAGTAGATGCGAGGCAAAGCATTTATTCACTGTGACACACGCAGCTCCTGCAGACTATATACTATATTTATATAAATTGCAGCATTTTGCACTTCATTACTCACACTGGGTTATATAACCAGCGTCTTGCCCAGAAGTTTGAAACTACAGCCAAAAACACAGAACCAGAAACTCTTTCATGGCAAAATAGAAGTTCAAATTCAAAATAAAAGCTTGGCATGTCAAATTTAAGAAATTGCGACAAATATTACACTAGTATTTAGTAAAATGCATTTTATTGTTGTTTTGTTGAACCTGTATCTTACAAGCAAGAGTGCTGTTATACTGAATAGAAGTTTATCAATGTTTACATTTATGTGATGCTCTGTTGCGCAGCTCTTTATTTGATAAGACCAATGTTGCGTTTTAGATTAGATACAATTTTGATCATGAAACTGAATTAAACTTTAATACATGAAATGGAAAACGTGGAATTTGGGAATAAATTAGATAGAATTTAGAGAAAAAAAACCCAGATTTCATAGGGTACGACTTAATCTTTAAGCAATGTTTATTTAATTGAGAAACACTCAAAGAAATCATGCCGTTACAATTTACTAGGTGCCAAGCACTAAAAGTGTATAGGCACCTATTGTAATCGTTAGTGTTCTTTTTATTATTATTCTTCCGCCATTGAGTCTATGGCAGCCCATAGAACTGTATGCTGGAAAGTTGTGAACATTAACTGGAGCAAATTTGGAGTCTCTAACTCAAACCCTCTAGTGCCACCAACTGCCCAAAATGTCATACATGTTTATGGTAATAACATTTGAACCGTAAGAATCATCAACATTTTTTTCTCTGATCCCTTAGCTCGAGACGAATCGATTGAACCCTATGTCATCATTTTCCATCTTGAAAATGTTTCCGCCATTTTGAAAAACCTACTTTTTCTAACTCCTCCTAGATCGTTTGTCCAATTTGCATGAATTTAAATCAGATCATCTTCAGACCAGGCTGACAAAAAGTTATGGAATTCAAGTTGATTAGTCTAACGGTTCTCGAATACTGTGCAGATTCGACGTAGAGCACGCCAAATTGGACATGAGGCTATATCTCCACAATGCTTTAGCGTATTCACACCAAACTTGGTGTGTTATGACACCCATGACCTGAGGGAACCAGTTTCGGCACAGCGCCACCTAGTGGTCACAAGATATAAAAAATGCATATTTTTGCTTATAACTTCTGAACATTTTCACCTAAAATCACAAATCTGGTCTTGTTAGATTCTGTGCGGGATGCCGAGTCGGAAGATACCAAATTTTCCTATGTCGGACATTTTGGGTGTCGCCCATTTTGAATTTTGTTGTAAAATGCTTTCAAACGCATTGACATATCGTTAGGAAACTCGTGTGTCATTGGCACAATGCCCTAAAGGTACTCAAAGTTTTGGGACAGCGCCACCTTCTGGTCAAAAGTTATACCAAATTTTCATAAAATGCTAATAACTTTTGATTACTTTGTGCTATTTTCATGAGACCAGTCTTGGTAGATTTCGTGGGTCATGCCGAGAACGTGAATACCAATTATGCCATGATCGATCGAACTTCCTGTCCACCATTTTGAAATCCTTTAAAAACCTACTTTTTCGAACTCCTCCAAGAGCGTTTGTCAGATTTCAACCAAAATTGAATCAGACCACCTTCAGTCCATAGCAACAAAAAGTTATGGATTTCGTGTTGACAGACCAAACTGTTTTCGTTTAACACAACAATGAATTTGATGGCACAGAGCCTGAAAACCATTCTGGCACCATCTCGGCAACGCATTGGCGTATTGACATGAAACTTTGTGTCATCATGACCGCACCTTGACCACACCAAATCAATTTGGTGATGGCGCCACCTGATGGTCAAAAGTAATAAGCTTTTATGTCCCAATACAATTGATAGTATTCATGGATTTTCAACCATCTGGCCTAAAATCATGACCAGATTGCTTTACTTATTTTTTGCCATTGTCATGCCTAATAATGGTTGATGTGCTTGGCCCCTTAATTGCTGCTTGCAGCTATATTTAATTACATTGAAAGTTAACATTTTAAAAGGTGAGTTCAATAGCATATGATCTATGTTTTCTGTAGTATCAAATTTTGAAATTTTATTGGTATCGGTACACACTAATATTTTGGTATCGTGACAACACTAGCCACGAGTATGGCCACTATATACAGTATTCGCATGTATATTACATAGGGGTGGGCAATATACCAGTAGAGATGATAATCTGATAGAAATTTGGCAATCGGTATACATTATCATCCATATCGCAGTTACGCAAAACCGCCACCGCGTCCAAGAAATGTGCACTTCATTCCACTCACATAACACATGCAGTACACAAGCAAAATTTCGGGCTGCTGAAGCAAATTCAATTACATTAATCTTGCGTTCTGAATATGCTTCTGAACATGCTTCTCATCAGACACACGCAGCTGTGTTTCACGTGATTTTCGCAAGCGCTGTCTCTGAAGCATGAAAGTGCGTGCAAGTCCAGCAGGCTTCCAGATTGGGCTCCACAGAGACTTGCACAACTCAACCCGGTTTCTATTGTGGCACAAATTTCAAAATTTGCATGACCCATTTTAATTCTACTGAGTTTTTTACCTTAAAGCGCTATGGAGGAAGATAAACATCTCAAACGGCGAAGGAGCCTGACATTCTAACCAACACGGAGGAGGAAAACGACTAAAATATGCGCCAACAACTGTGTCATCTGTCATGCATATTTTTTTTAATTACACATCACAACATACACGTTACAACGTCCATTCATAAGACAAACAAACAACATAAAATACAGAATCAATTATATACATTAACCCCCCACCCCAAACAAACACACACTACAGTGGTCACCATCAATTACAACAAAAATAAAAAAAACAAACATTTAAAAGTATACTTTCAAAAAACAACAAGAATGCACATACACATCTAAACTAGAAATCCCTCTCAACTGCCTCTCCCTGAGAACCCTCCAAAAAAGCCAAATATCCACCCCACTTCCTATCAAACAAATCTCATTTTCCCAGCCTTCTAAAAATCACCTCCTCGAATGCTACCACCCTGCCCATCTCCACGCACCACTCCCGAAATGAGGTTGCCCCAGCCGACTTCCATCACCTGAAGATAATTCGTCTGCTGATCATAACTCCAGCTAGGACCCAACTTTTTAAATGACTATCCCCAATATTAATGGCCACCCCATCACCTAAGATACAGAGTCTGGGGCAAAATGAAAATTAAGTGTCCAATACATCACATAAAGCTCTGAACCCTCAACCAAAATTCTTGGATCTTAACACATCCCCAAAAAACACGGGTTGTGTCCCATGTGGGTGTGTCTTTAAGATCAAGCCTATACAGTCTAGAGGGTGTCCAATAGACTTGATGTAAAATCTTAAATTGCATCAGACGTACCATTGCATCTCTAGATGTAGACTTGATATTTTTTAGAATCCTAGCCCACACTCCCTCCTCCAATACCAAGTTTAAATCTTTCTCCCATAATCTCGAGAGAAGTTGAAGCTCCGTCCCCCAGACTCTGAATTAACGGAGTAATACACTGATGCCTCATAACCTTTTCCAAAAGCAGTAATTACCACTTCCAGAGTATGCTACTCCCAAAAATAGTAGAAAGCAGGTGGTGCAGCTGTAAATACCTAAAGAACTGAAAGAACCTAAACTGTTGAACCATATTTTCAAAGGATCTCAACATTCCACTCTTATATAGGTCACCGAGCGTATTAACTTCCCTCACAATCCACTCTGACCAGTTGAAAAGGGACTTATTAATACATAACTTTGGGTTCAGCCATATGGTCGAGGCAACATTTAAATAAATGTCAGAATTAAACACTCTGGACACTTTTGTCCATAAGGCGTGCAAATGCGAGATAACGGGGTGTAACTTAACTGCTCCGGTTAGTTTAATAGAAAGGCTTTGCAATGACAAAATAGGGGCAAGAACTTTGTTCAATACAAAACCAGGGAGGGGCTCTTTCAGGTGGAAGTGACCAACAAGCCAAATGTCTGAGACCAAATGCATAATAATAAAACAAAATCTTGGGTAGGCCTAGCCCACCTTTGTCAATTGGCCTATGTAACTTATTGAAATGTAATCTGGGATGCTTACCATTCCAAATGAAGGACTTCGCAATGCTATTAAATTGCTTGAAATAAGAGAGGGAGACATCTACAGGGAGAGATTGTAGCAGGTAGCTGAATGTTGGAATACAATTCATTTTAAAACATTAACCTTCCCAATCATAGATAAATGTAATGAAGCCCACCTGCCCACATCGCTCGAAAACCTTTTTATTAAAGGGTCAAATTTAACAAACTAAATCAGACAAATTTGCTGGGAATAAAATGCCGAAATACTTAATGCCCTGTTTGGGCCACTGGAAGGCGCCCAGCTGCAAAGCCATTACTGGGCAGTACGCTGTCAGAGCCAAAGCTTCCGATTTAGACCAATTGACTCTGTATCCTGAGAATTTAGAAAAGGAATTAATAATTCTGTTGAGGAAAGGCATAGATCTAGTGGGGTCAAAGACGAATAATAAAATATAATCTGCGTAAAGCAAAAGCTTATGCGCCATACATCCTGCCACCACCCCGGAAAATCATCTTCCTTTCTTATTGTAGCTGCTAATGGTTCCAGGGCAAGACAGAACAATGGGGAAAGAGGTGCTGGATGCCCCTATCCAGAGTAAAATAATCTCCAATTAATTTGTTTATACCGCCACTACCGGGTGTCTATAAAGTAACTTAATCCAATCCAATTATTAATTAATCCAATAAAAGTATTCCCGAACCCATATATTTCCAAAATCTTAAAAAGATAATCCCATTCTACCATATCAAACGCCTTTTCGGCGTCAAGAGAGATGGCAGCGACCGGAGTCTGATCATTCGCCACTGACCACATAATATTGATGAAACGCCTAATGTTATCAGAAGAGCTGCAGCCTCGAATAAACCCTACCTGATCTATATGTATAAGAGATGTCATAACTTTACTTAATCGGTTAGCCAAAATTTTTGACAATAGTTTTACGTCTATTGGACAGTATCTCTTACACTCGCTTGGATCTTTGTCCTTTTTAAGAATCAGACTGATTCGGCTTGTGTCATGGTTGGCGGAAGCTTTCCATTCTTTAATGATTCCGTATAAACTTCTAACAAAAGTGGAGCCAGTTCTGTAGCATAAGATCTAAAAAAATTCAGCAGCAAAGCCGTCTGGCCCCGGTGCTTTGCCTGTAGGCAAGGCCTTAATTACCTCACCAAGCTCCTCCAAGGTTATCTCAGAATCAGAACGTTTTTGCTCAGTTGTCAGTTTAGGGTGTTCTAATGGTTCCACAAAGTTTAGAATATCTTCATCAGTAGACGAAGACGTGGAACTACAGAGATCAAGATAGAATTCTTTAAAAGCATTATTAATATCAATGGCCAAGGAAATTATTTCACCACCAGCAGATTTCACTGAGGGAATGGTAGAAAAAGACTCTCTCTGCTTTATATATCTAGCCAAAAGCTTCCCTGCTTTGTCCCCCGACTCAAAGTATGACTGTCTTGCCCTGAATAGCCAAAACTCCACCTTCCATGACAAAAAGTATTATATCTGTATTTCAATCGGGTGAATTCTCTGAGCCCATCAGACGTCATTCGGCGCTTCAGCTCTGCCTCAGCACATTTAATATTTCCTTCCAACTCCATGAGTTCTCGTGCTTTGGATTTTTCGATGAATGAGGCATACTGTATGATCCAACCCCTAAGAACTGCCTTAAGTGCCTCCCAAGCCACGCCCACAGAGGATACTGAGGACCAGTTTGTCTCCATATAAACATTGATTTCAGCCTTTAACATTTGTTGGAATTCAGGATTTTGCAAAAGGGATACATTAAAGCGCCAACTATATGATTTCTTTTTCTCTGTATGTAGCAACACCTCTAAACACACCAGGGTGTGATCTGAGACTAAGATGTTTCCACTTGAGCAATAAACAACAGATTAAATGAGGGACTTAAAAAAAATATTTTCTAGAAAACATTTTGATGGGTTCAAAAGTCTCCAAATATCTGTAAGACCAAGATCTTTACACATCCTGTAAAGCATCAATGTTGCTCTAGGGGGCTTACACACTTTTGCTTCACTATGATCAAGGACTGAGTCCATCAATAGATTAAAGTCTCCTCCCAATATTATATCATGAGGGGTGCCAGCAGCTTGCAACATCCCTTCAAGATCTATAAAAAATCCCTGATCATCAGTGTTAGGTGCGTAAATTAGCCAAAATCAAACTTGAATACCACTTACTGTTTCTTTTTCTTTTTTTACTCTATGTTTGTCAAGTTCCAAATAAAGAGAAAATTACATAAGAGGAAGTACTTTCCATTTATAAAGCATTTAATTTATTGACTGGATTTTTCAAAAAATAGGCATTACCTATGGTTAGCTATTTAATATATAAACCAATTTTTACAGATTTGTTTTTATTTTTTTAACTATATCGTGATATATATTGTTATCGTGATATAAAATCACTGATATCGTGATAAGATTTTGGTCATCTCGCCCACCCTTAATATGATATATATGGGTAGACAAGAATTTATCATGCATGCAGATTTTATGACATATATTAAGAGACTACATGGAATCTTTGTACTTTAAAAAAATTCCTTTGTCACATCACAGAACCAGTTAACAAACAAGGACAAAAGGCGACAAATTTTTTTTTTTTTTTTACAAGAAATGGTGTAAGATGTAACATTAAAAAAAAAGAAAAAAAGTCCACTGACACATTATGCGTCATCTACCTACATGTATACACCAATCAGCCACAACATTAAAACCACCTGCCTAATATCATGTAGGTCCCCCTCATGCCACCAAAACAGCTTCGACCGTCAATGCATGGACTCCACAACACCTCTGAAGGTGTCCTGTTGTATCTGGCACAAAGGCATCAGCAGCAGATCCTTTAAGTTCTGTAAGTTGCGAGGTGGGGCCTCCATGGATGGGACTTGTTGGTCAAGCACATCCCATAGATGCTCAATCAGATTGATATCTGGGGAATCTGGAGGCCAAGTCAACACCTTGAACTCTTTGTCATGTTCCTCAAACCATTCCTGAACAATTTTTGCTGTGTGGCAGGGAGCATTATCCTGCTGAAAGAGGCCACTGCCATCAGAGAATACCATTGCCATGAAGGGGTGTACGTGGTCTGCAACAATCTTTAGGTAGGTGGTACTGGTCAAAGTAACATCCACATGAATGCCAGGACCCAATGTTTCCCAGCAGAACATTGCCCAGAGCATCACACTGCCTCCGCCAGCCACACTTTCCCGGCCGTACACATGATCTAAAAGAAAACGTTATTAATCAGACCAGGCCACCTTCTTCCATTGCTCCATGGTCCAGTTCTGATGCTTGTGCCTAATGTAGGCATTTTCGTCAGTGGACAGGGGTCAGCATGGGCACTCTGACTGGTCTGCGGCAACGTAGCCCCATACACTGCAAGCTGCGATGCACTGTGTGAACGACACCTTTCTATCACGGCCAGCATTAAGTTTTTCAGCAATTTGTGCTACAGTAGCTCTTCTGTGGGATCGGACCAGACGGGCTAGCCTTCACTCCCCATGCGCATCAGTGAGCCTTGGGCACCCATAACCCTGTCACCGGTTCACCAGTTGTCCTTCCTTGGACCACTTTTGGTAGGTACTAACCACTGCATACCGGGAACACCCCACCCTGCCATTTTGGAGATGCTCTGACCTAATTGTCTAGCCATCACAATTTGGCCCTTGTCAAAGTGGCTCAAATCCTTACGCTTGCCCATTTTTCCTGCTTCCAACACATGAAATTCAAAAACTGACTGTTCACTTGCTGCCTAATATATCCCACCCCTTGACAGGTGCCTTTGTAACGAGATAATACATGTTATTCACGTCACCTGTCAGTGATTTTCATGTTGTGGCTGATCAGTGTACGTTCTGGCCGATATGTTATGGCTTTTTATTTTTTCATAACATGGTAGAAAGTAGTGTTGTCAAAAGTACCCTTACTTCGGTACACCGCGGCTTTCAAATGCTCACACGCTTATTTGTCTGTGTGCTTTGTTACATCTTTTACACTGAAATGCACAACTAATCAAATTAAAATTGTGATATGTCCTAGTGTGCTTATTAAACCGCGAAATGCAGCAGTCTTAGTCTGTATGAGCTGCATGAGCTTTAAATGAATGTGTGAAGCAGATCGCTCATTCACTGGAAACTCCACAGACTATGAGAATCATTCATCAGTTAGGGCTGGGTACTGATACAGATTTCCCGACTGAATTCAATTCCGATTCACAAGATGGGTTTATTTCAGTTATAATGATCCTTTTACTTACATATAAAAGAAATGATCTCCCAGCTAATGCTGTTAATTATACAGGGGACCTTTTAACTAGGTAAAATATTTTAGGAAAATATTAATTTTACTAATTATAACTTTTTCATAATTTGCCACATTTTTTTTATATGAACAAATAAATGTATTCAAATCAATAAATGTTTCATACATTATTTTTGTTACATATTTATTGTTAAATTGCATAATTTTTACTATTTACAAGTATTTACATTGATTTGTTGAACACGTGTTAAAACCCGTAATGTCTCTAACAAAAAAAATGTATTTCTGTGAACAGCACTTTTAAATGAGCACGTTAACTAGAGAGGACTCTAATGGCTTTACTCATCTGTGCGATGCATGATTAGAATTAAATGTTTTTTTGTAATTGTTTTTGATCATCAACTGACTGTAGAGAACAGATAGGGTATTATAAGAGACTGTATTCAATGACAAATGGGTCACGTGGATCTCGTCCTTGAACACACATTACACGGAACAACTTTTACTCTCAACACGCTGTGAAAGAATCTCGCTGCTGTAGGGCTTTACTGGTTGTTTAGATCAGTGTTACTGTAAGAAATAATTAATAATTATTTCTTTAGTTATTAATTAATATTTAATCAATTGAATCTAACTCATTAAAACCTCATATGGGGCTCCAGTAAATGTAGTGCGCTACGTTTAAGAGCAAGTTTGGTTATTAGCAATAATTAATAATTATCAAAGATAATTATTAATTATTAAAATCATTAGAACATTGATGAGAATCAATGTTAGCTTTTTTTAAATCCTTTAAATCAACAATTATCAAAGATAATCGTTAATTGTTAACATCGATGAAACATTAATTAAAATTAACACTAGCTTATTGATCATTCAAATTCAACAATCAAAGATAATTATCAATTACCAAAAATCAATAGACTATTAATAAGGATTAACATTGATGGGGCACCACCCTGAAATCAGGGACTAATAACCAGATAGTAAAACAGTCTCAATATTAGATTGTTTTCTTAGGAAAATCGACATCCGAAGAATATCGATTTTCGGGAAAAAAAAAAACAATGAATGAAGGTTTGAATCCGAGCACTGACATCCCGTCAGCATGACACAGGCATATGCAAAACAAACCAAAACACTTCTCTTTGTAATATAAACAAAGTTTATTTATGCAGTAATATCAATTAGTAATGAATACAATGCAGTCAATAAACTTCCGACTTACAACTACAAACTAAACAGTGATATGATTAGATATGGAAACTAAAATAATCCTACAACACATAAGGTGTGTGTGTGTGTGTGTGTGTGAGTGTAAGGAGGGACGCGCACAAAATGGCGGACGTGACTCTCGTGGAGAGTATGTCACGCGAGACTACTGGCCAGGGAATATGACTGCGAATGGGGGCGGAGAGAAACCAGTCAATGGCGTCTACCAGTTACCGCGTGTATCCACTTGTACGATAGCTTAGGGACAAAGCTGGGCTTTAGCATTAAGCTATCTAAGAGCCAAAAATGTGTGCCAGAATGTTTGTGAGGGGTTGCGTGCGTGCGTGTGTGTGTGGTTAGTACGAGAGAGAGAGAAGGGACGGCCCTAAAGCCGATTTCGCGATTGTGGGAGAGAAAGTAGCTGTTAGTTCATCGCTCAGAGACGCGGTGGACGGCTCGTAAACAGTCCCGCGTACTTTGACTCTTTAATGGATGAACTCGGTTTACCTGTCTCACCCGCGATGGCGAAATTGCACAACAGTCCAATGTGGTTGGATCACAATACAGCAAAACAAATTCATGATAATTAATACCCTGAGTATTAATAATGAGCGGACATGGCGGTCCATAAACTGTACAAGCAAAAACCTTGAAACACAAGAATAACACACTATAATATTCTATCTCTGCCCAGACTTAAACCTCTTACTTGAATCGCATGAGGACACAGGTAGAATGTGTTTTCCTCCGTCCTTTAACTCTGACCCGGTTCCTTGAGGCTCGGGTGATGACAGGAGGTCGTTTCCTCACGCTGTCGGCGGGCGGTACGGCTGTTGATTCTCGGCGGGCTGGCAGAGAACTCAGAAATGTCGACTTGATTGAAGATGGAAGAGAAATCTTTAATCTCTTCACTTCTGTAGGCAAACGGATGAAGATGCGAATTGCTCGGCGGTCTCCTTCGGATCCGTTAGAGTGTTCGGTTGAACACAGAGTAATCTCAACTCATCCAGCGAGATGGAGATTGTATGGCCACAGTTTCAAGTCAGACGTTACTTCCTTGTGCCACGAGGTTGCACCTGAGAGCAGCGATGAGCTGTGTCTTCACACTGCAAACAAAGTTGCTGGAAGCCAATCCTGGAAGCATTTCAGAGGTATTTCAACTCCTGATGATGTCATGTTTGAGGGACGTTCTGTTGTGTGCCTCATCCAATAGGAGATGAGAGTTCGATCCTTTAAGTGAGCAAGGCTTCATGGGATTTGTAGTCTGTTTTGGACTCCCTTTGTTTGATTTTGGCGCGATTTTTATCAGTATAATTTACGACTTGGAATGTTGGGGCTCGAGTTTTTACGACTGTGTTAGGCCTGCCTTTGTCTTCTATCTGAATACATGAGGCCCAACACTGCTGAACACTTCACGACTAAACTACACAATTACTGGTGCGTGAAATGTAAACATTTGCCAGACAGTTGCCAAATATATTCACTTTAGTCACATAGCGCGAAATTTGGTTGCAAATGAGAGTGATTTCCTCTCATTAGGTTGCACATTGTCTGAAAAATTGACCTTGGGATTTAAGAATCGATATTGTTCAAATGAAGACTGCGATTAATCGGAAAAACAATATTTTTACCCACCCCTAGGGACAATGTGGTATTACCCTTCATCTGTAAAATGCAAATTACACCATATTAAGGACTAAAACTTAACTAGACCAAATTCTCATTCACTGAGTGAAAAAGTATTCAGACAAATTCCCATGATGAACTTCAACTACACGGAAACGATCTAATAGGTAAATGTCTAAATGAAGCAAGTTTATAGAACCATAGAATCTGACAGAAAAGACAACCTTAGATATTATTAGATAGACAGCAAGTATAACAAAGTAAAAAAAAAAAAACCCCTCAAAGAACTTAAGTGCTTCAGTTGGTAAACAGCGACCCATGCCACAGTCCCGTGACAGCCTGACATTTCAGAGTCATATTTGGCACCAATTCTGGTTTAGCAGGCCTAATACCAGCACTGAAAAATGTTGAATCAGCATTCCTTAAATATCCATGACACAGTGGCTGACCTCCACGTGAATCCAGCCACAATCTAATAAATCTACTGCAGTCTCAGTGTCAACATGAGCAACAAGGTTTGTGATCAGTGCCATAAAGAGTGTCTTTACAGTGCAGCCTCTAGTCCAGCTTTAATTATAAATCTAACAAAAATTGTCAACCCGATAGTTTTAAAGTTAGCAACAGTGATAGCAGTATCATTTGTTCACGTGACTTTCGAATTGTAAAAAGAAATGGCTGTGCGCAAAACTACACCGTGGTCAATAAACAAGGTGCAGACGTTCCTCTCGTTAGCAACGAACGAAACGACGCGAAACGAAAAAGTATTTCAGGAAGTGTCTCAGCTGTTGGCCGCACACAGCTACCACCGGACCTACCAACAGTGTAGGGAAAAGTAAAAAAAAACTTAAGTAACTACAAAACCATCAAGGACCACAGCAGCCGGAGTGGTTCAAGCAGAAGAAAGTGGTTCGACCAAATGAATGCTAATTATGGCAATACACCGGCAAGCAATGGGAGGGAGAGTGCCCTAGACTCGGCGTTGTTGGAGTCCATGATGGAGGATGGTACGTTTTGTTATGTTAACTCTATATTCTGCTTGAAAGCTTCACTTTATTTAGTTGACCAGCTACTGGAAAGCTTGCTTCTAAAACAACCAGGCCAATTTAACTGTTACACTTGTGTAAAATCACCATGCAACAACTGCTTTATGCAGCACAATGAGCTAGTAGCTAACAGCTAGTGGTCGTGATATTGTTTATGGTCAGTAATGTTTGTGTCGCGTTTAAGATGATGTCACGGCAGTAGAGGCGGCGCAACTATGACGATCAGCCTATAATCCCACCCACGTTGAGGCGGCACTAAACTGCAGTGGAAAAGCACGCTCAGAAAAGTAAAGTGAACAGAGTCGAATCGAACCATGGATCAATGGCAGTAAGGTGTTTAGCAGACCGTACAAAGCTTTCCTGAAAGTTCGCCCTGGCGAGCTGTTACGAACCATGGAAACGAACTAAAAAACACCTTTGTTTTGGCCAGATTTTAGTTCGCTCTGATTTCTTATGAAGTGCGCAGGGGCCTTAAGTCACATCTGTGTATAAGTTGAAAACAACAGGCATTAGGACCTGGAAGCAGCCGCACGACTTCCCTTTGGATGCTCAATATGTTAAAACGTGCTCCATGAAGATTACTTTAAAATCTACACATTGAATCACAGTGTTTAGCCTTCTTCTCTTCTGGAGCATTTGCTTTAAGTAATCCTGTGTAACAGTTTTTTAATTTCTCGCGACAAATAAGCCACATCCATTTATAACATATCTAACTGCTTAATACAAATAAACAGTTTGTAGTAAAACAAGTAAAACAATTTGTCTGTTTTTTTCTATTCATTCATTAACATTCATTCAGACTGTCAATCTGTGCATATTTCTGTAATTCGCAACGCTCTTTGCTCTGCCGCACTAATTATCTGGTTGACTGACTGAATGTTTTTACTACGAGTGTGATGAAACATAATTTTGTGGGGATGTGAGGAGTTGCGTTTGACAGCATGCTAGAGTTTGTTAGAACAATAATGTTATGATGGGACAGAATATTTCATCTGGTTGCATAAAGTACACTGGAAAGGCAAAATACTCTGATTAAGCACTTTAAAACGCTACTACCATCTCTATGACTAATGTTTTCATCGGTTTGTGTGGAAGCATGTGTTTTGGTGTGTAGATTTTTTTTTTTCTCTACAAACAAGACAGATCTCAAATAGGGTGACAACATTAAGCAGGAACACATCAATGTAAACTTACAACTTGGCATGGCACCTTTTAGCACCTGGCCTGGTACCTCTCACATAAAACTTGAGTGGCAACAAATTGATTGTAAACGTCTATGGAACTGCAAAAAAAAAAAGTGCAAACTAAGAGGAAGATGAAGACACCACTGTTCGCGCTTCCTCTTTTGATTGCATTCATGTCACTGCCTTGATCAATAACATCAGACACCAAACACAGACACACACCATGTCCATGAAGAAAGAGCAGATAAACCTCTTTAAGTACATAATATCCCTTTAACGACCATTTCGGAGGACTGCTGATCACAGCCATCCGTACATGCTATTCTCCAGAGGACCAACGTGGGCTCAAATTAATGTAATGTGGAAATTCACATGGCTATACCGTGATCCAAGAATTACTTCATTATGTGATCTATTGACACCTTAAGACTCTATGCGGGGCTTCGACTTCATTTTGAGAGCAAATTTAGACAATTTTGATTCTCCCATTGCCCTTAACAATCCAGTTTGTCATTTGTTTGTGATTTATGCCATACCAGCCTTCATGGCTGAAACCAGTTTAAATGTGATAATAAAATTGTTACATTTTTTTTTTTATCTCCAATTTGTCAGCAAATAGGCTAATCTGAAAGCCTTGTAAATGAGGCCATTGTTGTTCAAAATGTATACGGAAGCCTTGTCTTAACCTTTGCCAATTACAATGACGTCACGATGGTTTTCAACTGGTGGCCCAAATATGGGTTACAGGTCTGTTCTGCAAAGGTCACAAAGCATGGAGAAGAAAAAAAAAAAAAAAAAAAAGATGCACAATAAAATGCAACTAATTACATAATCATGCACAGTTGTGTTCGCAAAATAAAAAGACTTATCAACATTTAAAAGGGCAGAGAAAACACTTCCCATACCTTTGGTTTTTAACATCCAAAGGCAGAGCATCCAATCAAACTCTACGGTATTTTGTCGCAAATCTGTTACTTGCTAGATGCTAGCAGTTTACACAGGTAAATTGTTACTTAGGAAAAATTATAACATTGTTCATCTCAATGGGAATAAAATTTGTCCTTTTTGTATGAGCCAGCTTGTGCGATTTCGCCATCTCATACTAATTATTACGACTTGTCATGCGACCACGTTGGATGTCAAAAATAAAACGGCTCCAGACAGTGACTAAAATGGTTGCAAATGCAGCCAAAAAAAAAAGTTTTTAAATGATTGTGGCAAGAATTTAAAATCTAGTCGCCATTGGTGTGCGTTCACATGCGGTTTTGTCAGATATCATCTTGTGAGTTACTGAACACGTTTTTAGAGCATGCATCAGTGCGTCTCGCGCCACTTTTCACCCTTTCTATTGAGATGAGCTCGCTGCACGCAGTAAACAGCGCGATCCATGATATATCCGATTTATGAACAAATGACTCTTTTAAGGTGTCTTTTAAATGAATCACCTGAAAAAACTCAGGATCTCAGGTTAGCAGTTTGAATCAGAGTCACTTTCTCAGTGAATCAGCCAGTTCACAACTGGCAGCACAGGTATTTCAAAATAAGACTCCCAGGTGTAGTTCGGGCTTCTTTTTAATTGGACTCTAATTAAAAGCAGAAAAGAATAGTTTTAAGGAATAGTTCACCCAAAAGTGGAGATTCTCTCATTATTCTCTTACCCTGATGCCATCTCAGATGTGTATGACTGTCTTTCTTCATTAGAACACAAAGATTTTTAGAAGATAGAGCTCTGTCAGGTCCTTATAATGCAAGTAAATGGGTGCCAGCACTTTGACGGTCCATAAGTCACATTTAGGCAGCATAAAAGTAATCCATGTGACTCCAGTTGATCAATGAATGTCTTCTGAAGCAAATCAATACATTTGTGTAAAAAATAAATCGATAATTAAAATGCTATTCACTTTTAAAAAGTGCTTCCTGCCAGCAGTTGACGCATCACGTAGCTGTCGCTTGACACAAGCACATCGGCGAGTACACGCAAGAATTCAGAAGCGGCACTTATTTACCAACAGAAGAACGAACGTCACGCGAGAGTTCGGCCATTTCAAACAGCATTAGCCCTGGACAGAAGCACTGATTTAAAGTTAAACGTGTTTTAATTATCGACTTGTTTCTTACATAAACCTATCGATTCGCTTCAGAAGACATTCATTGATCGTCTGTAGTCATGTGGATTACTTTTATGCTGCTTAAATATGACTTTTGGACCATCAAAGTGCTGGCACCCATGTACTTGCATTATAAGGACCTGACAGAGCTCTACCTTCTAAAAATCTGCATTTGTGTTCTGCTGAAGACAGAGAGTCATAAACATCTGGGATGGCATCAGGGTAAGTGAATAATGAGAGAATTTTCACTTTTGGGTGAACTATTCCTTTAATGCAACAAACCATAGCACCATAAAGCATTTGCTTACTGACATACAAAAACCTGGGCTTGCCCATTAATATCGCTGACCCATTTTTTTCCCAATGCAAAGTCATTGTAAGCATAGTTTTTCTCTCTATCCAGCATCAAAAACTGGGTAAAGCCCAGCTCATAGCCTGAAAAAGCAATCAACAGATGACTCAGTGAAAGAATCTGGGCTACTTTGTCTTCCAGGAAATTTAGCTAGGTGTGGAAGTGATACAATCTGGACGACACGGGCTAAAGAGAAAGACCAGAACGGTCACATTTTTTTCAGTATTTTTACAAACTGAGGAGCCACCATTCACTAGCATAGGAGAATTCTATTGCTAGATTCCTGTCCATAACACCACTGATCACAGTGGCCTAATCACAGAGCAGGTATCCCTGTGCTGACTCTATAGTATGTGGCTTATGGTCAGACTCCAAGTCTTCTATTTATTATTATTGCTCATATGGTTAAGTATTTGAACAAACCTCGGCAAGGATATGGATGATATCTTAAAAAAAAAAAAATCTGTATGGTGAAAAAAAAAAAAAAAAAAATTCAAAATCCCATTGACTTAAGGCCAAAGTATACTTCGATTTTCTGTGTGCCACTGTGTGACAAATTTCGTCATCAGCACAGTACGTGTGGACACTCAGACATTCCGCGTCTTTGCGCGTCGTGTAGAGATCCACCGATACTGAATTTACCAACATATCTGTGCCGATATTTGCTTTTAAAAACTATCGTTTATCTGCAAAAATCAGTGCTGATAGCTGCAGAAAGTTTTCTTTTTTTTTTTCATACTTCCTCAATTTCTGTGAGCAACAGCCAAGCAAAGCCTTGTCAACAACTAAGAACACCCTAGCATCATTTCGGCAAATTTTGGACAGTCAACTACCACTCATATTTTCTTCATACAACGAAATAAGCTACTTTGCTAAACACTTTTAAAAACAAGGAGACTATACATTAAAATCGTGGCCAAGCATTCAAGGTTTCATATTAATTTCATTTTCAGCTTGATTACATAGTTATATCTGGTATAGCTTCCACCAATCAATTATTGTTATAGCCTAGTATCAGTAAGGTTTGTGAAATACAGTAAGTGCTTCCAATATGCACCCCTCAATATATGAGCATGTGTTATGTGTCACCCATCACGCACCTAGCTACCATTTAAAGAGCCCATATTATGCTAATTTACAGGTTTATGATTTTATTTTGGGGGTCTACTAGAATAGGTTTACATGCTTTAATGTTCAAAAAACATATTATTTTTCTCATACTGTAAATTTATGCTAAACCCATGTTCATCCTCTGGCTCAGATGCTCCAATTTAGGTTCTGTCTCTTTAAAGCCCTCCTTTCCGAAAAGCCCAGTCTGTTCTGATTTGTCAGCAGGCTTAATCTGTTGTTACTGGTCAACTGCAGAGAGAGCGTGTTGGAAATGTAATGCCCCTTACCATAACTGAGTTTAAGGTTTCTTTAACAGCTGTAAACACTACTATAACTATGGTAACAATTGTGTCGGTTTTTGCCATACCAGTTCGAGCCAGAGTCCGATAATGAAAGTTTGGAAGAACAAGCTGATCGACCCGAACCACCTTCGCAAGCATGACTTGAGCAGGACGTTTCACAGTAATGTTTTTCCGATTAACACTTTTTGATTCACACAACTGACACAGAAAAGCAAAACATATATTCACAGAATCAACATTTAACCCCCATTATTCCCTTTCCCCCTACCAATCCCCAACCCCACACTCAAAAAAATATCCCACTTGAATATACAAAAAAAAAAAAAAGTACAAAGAAAAAGATATTATATAATATATCCACTGCCCCTCCCCGAGAGCCCTCTAAAAAGGCTAAATAGCTGCCCCATTTTTTATTAACTAAATCGAAAGTTGCCTAGCCTTCTACATGACATTTCATCGAATGCCACTACCCTCCCCATCTCTGTGCACCACTCTTGAAATGAGAGTGCTCCAGCCAACTTCCATCCCCTAAGAATAATCTGTCTGCCGATCGTAACACTGGCTACGACCCAATTTATTACGCATTTATCCCCTATATTAATGACCGCCGCATCGCTTAAAATACAGAGTCTGGGGCAAAATGAAATTTGAGTGCCCAATACGTCACACAAAAAAACTCTGAACCCTCAACCAAAATTCTTGGATCTCAACACACCACCAAAAAACATGGGCCGTGTCCACATCCTCTGACCGGCATCGCCAGCAGGTGAGCGTGTCTTTAAGACCAAGCCCACACAATCTATATGGGGTCCAATAGAATCGATGTAAAATCTTAAATTGCATAAGGCACACCCCTGCATCTCTAAACCAGGGAGAGGCTCTCTCAGGGGGAAGCGACCAATGAACCAAATGTCCAAGACCGAATACATAAAAAAACAAAATCTTGAGTAGGCCTAGCCCACCTTTGTCAATCGGCCTATGCAACTTAATGAAATGTAATCTGGGACGTTTACCCTTCCAAATGAAGGACTTCGCTATGCTATCAAATTGCTTAAAATAAGAGAGGGGGACATCTATAGGGAGAGACTGTAGCAGGTAGTTGAATTTTGGAATATAATTCCCTTTAATAACATTAACCTTCCCAATCACAGATAAATGTAATGAAGCCAACATCGCTCAAACCTTTTCATTAAGGGGTCAAAATTAACATATTAAATCAGACAAATTAGCTGTGAATAAAATACCCAAATACTTAATGCCCTGTTTAGGCCACTGGAAGGCACCCGGCTGAAAAGTCGTTATCGGGCAGTACGCTGTCAGAGACAAAGCTTTGGATTTAGACCAATTAACTCTGTATCCTGAGAACTTAAAAAAGGAATGAATAATTCTGGAGGCAAGGCATAGATCTAGTGGGGTCGGAGACGAATAATAAAATATCATCTGCGTAAAGCAAAAGCTTATGCACCATACCTCCCGCCACCACCCCTGGAAAATCATCACGGCTGCTAATGTTTCCAGGGCAAGACAGAACAATAATGGGGAAAGAGGGCAACCATGCAGGGTGCCCCAATCCAGAGTAAAATAATCTGAAATTAATCCATTTGTTTGTACCGCCGCTACCCGGTGTCTATAAAGTAACTTAATCCATCCAATAAAAGTATTCCCGAACCCATACATTTCCAAAATCTTAAAAAGATAATCCCATTCAACCATATCAAACGCCTTTTCGGTGTCAAGTGAGATGGCAGTGACCGGAGTCCGATCATTCGCCACTGACCACATGATATTGATGAAACGCCTAATGTTATCAGAAGAGCTACGGCCCCGAATAAACCCCACCTGATCTATATGTATAAGAGATGTCATAACTTTACTTAATAGGTTAGCCAAAATTTTTGACTATTTTAACATCTAACTGGATCAGGGAAATTGGATGGTAACTCTTACACTCGCTTGGATCTTTGTCCTTTTTAAGAATCAGACTGACCGGGCTTGTGTCATGGACAAAAGGAGATACCAAATACACCTTTAAATGGTTTTAAAACATTTCCTCAATGTCATGATAAACCAAGTCATCAAGTTCTTCAGAAGAATTAGGTGTCAAACGAAATGACAAAGTGTGGTAGCTAAAAAAACAATCTTTTAGGCAATTAAAATGCACTTTGCAATTAAAGCAAATTCAACTGTGCAAACTAAACTACTACTAAACTAAGATGAGCTTGCTTCAAACTTACTGGTTCACCATGTGTGCACTTGAAAGCTAAAAATACTCTCAAGCTCCCAACCAAAGCTTCATCCTCCCTCACAGTGTCACATGCAGCCAGTCGACTTCAGTTTCACATTTCACATCAAGGAATATTCCATAAGAGTGCAACGCATAAACCAGTCTCAAATCGGCTGACATTAAACGTTTATCCAATTGTTACCACCAGCTTGAGTGTTAAGTGCTAACCGAAAGCTGTAATTTTGATTCTTATGATCATCATCCAACGTACTGACATCATCACAAGGGTGACTCAACTCTCATTCTTGTTTGAATGTTGACAGACTTGGCCTTTGTGTCTTGGATCAAATTGCATTTGCTTTATTATTCCAAATATTAACAGTGTTCCACAAGGCTCCATTTTTTATCTGAAAAACAACAGACCAATCAATGCATGTTATTGACAAATATCATCTACCTGACCAAACTGTTGTGTCTGGAACAGACTGTAATGCTTTAATCCAAATGTGTAAACCCAAAATAAACTAATAATTAGGTGCGTCCCAACCCGCACACTTCGGCACTAATCTACACCATTTTGTAGTGCAAGCAGTATGCTTACACTGAAAATGCAACAAAAAGTGTACTGTGTGTACCTGGATGATGCACTTTCTCAACCGTCAAAACAGAGTGTAGAATGTTGGACACATAATGCAGTCAACGCTCTCGGCTTGCCATATGTTGTGGAAGGGCCGGCGTTAACTAGCTGCGTTGCTTGTCTGACAAAACAAATGTAAATAATGGAGAATGTTGCAACTAGCCAAACTTCAGTGAAGGCAGCACCTTACCAATGTGAGTTGAATGATTTGTCATCACCCCAGTGTGTGAATGTTCATTATTTTAGATAAGTGTTAAACTGAGCAACAGCACATCACGTGTGTTTGAAACGTCACTTCTGTTGTTAAACGGCAAATGCTTCCGTGTAGTAAAAAAGTTACGCATATCATTTGGGATGATACTACACTTTTAAAATTCAAACACAACATGGCTGAGTACATACTAGTAGGGATGTGCAGAAACGACTACTTTCACTGATGTTTAAATGACAATTTGAGTCGACTAGTCTAAAAAGAAAGAAACCCTCAGAAAACAGTCAAATAACATTGTGTTTATGCGACCCATTTAAAATAATTTCAACAGCCAAATCCAGCACTAAATTCAGCTAAAAAAAGCAACGTGCTTGCCTTGCATTATCACCATTGTACACTACATTAAATATAGAACATGACATGCATTCAACGTTAGCGAATACAGGCATATGGATTGAACACAAATGAATGAATTGTGCAGGACCGATAGCGTAACCCTAATAGCCTGTTCACCAAGTAAAAGTTACTTAACATTAAAACAGTCAGGACATTATTGAAAATAATTTACAGTTAAGCCAAATCTACGAGAGAAACACGTATTCACGACCTGCATTAACTTATGATCTAATATGACAGCTGTTCGGTAAAGAAAGTCAACCAATAACAGTTACAGTGTAAAAAATAGCTATAGGATAGAAAAGAAAAAAAAATAGGCCTGTGAAATGCACAATAAACCTACTGTTGTTCTTTACATGACATGCACACAGAATAAAAGATTATTCTCATTAAGTTTACATCATTAAGCAGTCGGCACATCGTTGAAAATAGCCTTGTTGATCAGCAGGGTAAAAAAAAAATAAAATAAAAAATAAATAAAAAAAAGGCATACCTAGCGTCCAACGGTCATTTTCTTGGCTACTTCCTCAAAAACATAAATTTTTGATTAAAAAAATTAATATGTCAACATGGTCTGGTGAAAGACAGGACCTGGCTCACCTGAGATGATTCTCCTGCACTTGAAAAAGCCTGCTCAGTGGGAAAATAACTTGCAAGCATGCATAGATTTAAAGACTCAAATGTAAAAACATCCATAGCTAATTGCAAGACCCAACGTTTTGAAAATCCACTTCCCGCACCACCACCGAAGTGATTTCTATAGCTACTTTGCTCATCTTGCGAGAGGACATTTTCACGCACAGGCCTGAGGTGAAGTGAAACTTTGTAAACATCTGCTCCAGATATCCTCTTTTCTATTTATTTTATTATTATATTTAAAATGTGTAACATTAACATGACAGTAACTTAAGCGCAGCCTTTGTAAAAAATATAAAGCCAAACGTAAATGTGTGAAAATGTTGAACAGTTTAATGGGGAAAAATATTGACCGACAAGTAATTCCACTGTTGACTAGCAGCATCAGAACCGTTTAGTCGACTAGCCTTGCACACCCCTACATACTAATGTTTAATGAAAGTGCATAGAGAATATTGCATCATTTGAGACACAGTTATTGTTTTTTTCAGAAATTTTTCAGCTTCTCTTCAAAGAACGTTTACCATTCACTGAAAGATTCCAAAGGCATTAACACAAGTTATAATCTCACGGATTCAATACTTTAATATGCGGAAACCAGTGTTGGCTGTTTTCTGTCCAACACCCACACTTTAAGTCATCTAAAACTAGTGAGCACCAATTAGAAGTAGCTGGTTTAAAAAAGTAACAATTAGTTTTGCTCATAGGCATAGAACCGAATCCTTTCATATCAAATCCAAACCTCTTCAGCTAACATTAAAGGATAGTTCACCCAAAAATTAAAATTCTCTCATCATTTACTCACCCTCATGTCATCCCAGATGTGTGACTTTCTTTCTTCAGCAGCACACAAATGAAGATTTTAAATACGAATTTCTTAGCTCTTTTGGTCCATACAATGCAAGTGAATGGGTGCCAATATTTTGAAGCTTCGAAAATCACACAAGTCAGCATAAAAGTAATCCATAAGACTCCAGTGGTTAAATCAATGTCTCAAGAAGCGATATGATAGTTGTGGGTGAGAAACAGATAAAATTACTACAAATACTCCTCCCTCCTTAGTCAGGCTGCAGGTAAACGTTCACATTCTTCTTCTTGTGTTTTTGGTGATTCACGTTATTCATGTATATGCCCCCCTACTGGGCAGGAAGCAAAAATTTATTTAAATATTGATCTGTTTATCACCCACACCTATTATATTACTTAAAATATGGATTTAACCACTGGAGTCATATGGATTACTTTTATGCTGCCTTTGCGATTTTTGTCAATTTTGGCTCCCATTCACTTGCATTGAATGGACCTACAGAGCTGAAATATTCTTCTAAAAATCATAATTTGTGTTCTGCAGAAGAAAGAAAGTCACACACATCTGGGACGGCATGAGGGAGAGTAAATGATAAGAATTTTCATTTTTGGGTGAACTAACCCTTTAAGCTGTAAAGTCTGTTTTAAAACTGAACTAATATACTCAGCAAACAATGTTATCTCTCCAACGATATGAGCATGGTAAAATCCCGACTATCTCTTTTTTCTTTAAAGCAGATAAGCTTGTTGCCTTGTAAAACTGGGCCAAAATACACACACACACAAAAAAAAAACCCTGCTGAAACAAGCTCAATTATGCTTTGAACAGAAGATATGTAACAAATAAATAATAATAATAATTCTAAATAAAATGTAATTGTTTTCTAATTTAGCTCCACAGTTTCCCAACCCTTTTAGACCAATGGATTTCCTTGACTATTCCAGTTGTTCATGATGACTGGATAATGATTGTTTTAATTAAAGGGATAGCTCACCCAAAAATTAAAAATGTCTCATTTACTCACCATCATGACTTTCTTCTGTTGAACATGAAGATTTCTAGAAGAATATTTCAGCTCTGTCGGTCCATACAATGCAAGTGAATGATGACCAAAATTTTGAAGGCACATACAGTCAGAATAAAATGAATCCATACGACTCCAGTGGTTAAATCCATATCTTCAGAAGCTATATTATAGGTGTGGGTGAGCAGGGCCATAGCAAGGAATTCTGGGCCCCGTGAATATATAATGCTCTGGGCCCTTTCCCTATTAAAATAATACTGTTTCAAATTTGTTGTGGGTCCCCTGGGAACTTTGTGCCCCTAGAATCATTACCACTTTTCACCCCACTAGCTACGGCCCTGTGGGTGAGAAACAGATCAATATTTAAGTCCTTTTTTTTTTTTTTTTACTATAAATTCTCCTCCCTGTCCAGTAGGTGGCGATGTTCACAAAGAATGCAAATCACCAAAAAACAAAAGAAGAATGTTGAAGAGAAAGCAGAAAAGAACTTAAATACTGATCAGCTTCTCACTCACAGGGTTGTAGTTAGAAATTCTTGGGCCCGGGACAAAACTTATTCAGCGGATCCCCCTCCAGTTTGTTGTCCGATGGGACCTCTGAGGACGCGAACAGTTCTTCCACCAACGTGCTCTGCACCGTCGGATTTCGTTGGTGCGCGCTGTCTCCGTGTTTATATTAGTGATGGGAAGATCGGAACATTTTACTGACTTGGATCTTTGAGTCTCGTTCATCAAAATGAACGAATGTTTATTCAAGTCATTTAGTTCATTTGAGCAGAATTAAATTAAAATGTTACATTTTCAATAGCCAAATCACCCCATCACATCTACTTACGCAAACTTTGATTACAGTCCCAATAAGGAAAGAATTATAATGCAGCCAAGGACAAATTATGAGAAACAGAAAGATTAGTTCACCTCTGGATTGAATCTTCTCATCCGAGTCTTCGTTCTTTTGTCACGTGACAGCCGTGTACGCTATGAACACACACAGGAAACAGAAATTAGTTCACCTCTCCAGTCATCTGGACCAGACCACTCGAGGTGAACTAATCATTTTGGTTTCCTGTGTGAGCAATACATAGCGTATACGGCTGTCACGTGACAAAAGAACGAACGACTCGGACCAAAAGAGTTGAAAGGTGAACTAATCATTTCTGTTTCCTGTCTAAGCGGTTTTAACGTAACAAACTAACGGAGGTTGCGCAATGCGCATGCGCGGTCAACACAAAATGAACGAATCACTCTCAGAGACTACTCGTTCTTCTGAGTCACATAAAAGATTCGTTCAAAATGAACGAATCGTTCATAAACTAGTTTATATCCGCGTCACGTGATGAACGCAATAGATGCGCTATTACAGCCTTTCTAGAACAGCAAATACTTTAGAGCAAAACAACTAGGTAATGTATATGCTTTATCAATTCCCTTGTCTTTTTAAGACTTTATTGACTTCCATGACTCATCCTGGCCTGGACTTTTTTAAATTGTAAAATTCTCCTTATATTTCCAGGTTTTTCATGACCGTGGGAGCACTGTAACTTTCACACAAACTAGACTGCCTCCCACCAGACCAACATTAACAAACCACCAAACACAAGTTAATCTGTTTTAACTGCTGTGGGCTTTAATGAAAGGCTTCATCTGTGTCGGAGTGCTTAATAAGGAAGGCAGCGACAGCACATGCTGGGACTGGTTTGCTACACCAAAGTTCCTACTCGCTTTGAGGGGAATTTGTTCAGCTGAGTGGGTGACTCGCTCGCTGTCATGCAGGGAAATAACTGTCGCCTACTGCACAGTTAGCCCGTTATAGCACTGTTTACAACCGCCTCGCGTTGGGCTCGACGCGCGTCTTACCTTGTTGCTCTGGTAGTCCTCGAACGCTCGCAGCGCGCTGTCAGTCAGCTTGACGTGATAGACGGAGATGTTGCTGCCATTGCTCACTCTTCCACAGGACAGTCCGTAGCACTGCTCCTCCTTCAACGCCGCCATCTTGCTCGCATTTCCCACCACACTCACGCGCCTCTGCCGTGAACGCATCAAGCAGTTCGAGAGAGAGCGAGTACTTTGTTTATTCATGAGGCGTGAATTACGTACAGGCGGGATGGGGCGTGGCCTCTGGGTAATGACGAGAGAAATGACACCGAAGAATGGCGTTATAGGAAATTTATTTATGTATCGTTTCTTTTTTTTTTTTTTTTTTACATTGAATATATATTTTAAAGACGATAAAATACATCTAAATATCTCATCATTTATGAGGGTGTGTTTTCTGGACAGAAAACTCGTTGTAGGGGTGGGTGGTTGGCGATTGTGGATTGAACGCTACTCGCTCACAGAGCTGCGTCAGAAAAACGTAAATGTCTGGAAATACCACATGAATAGGGAATGCCCCGTAAGATTCACTCCAGCGAAAGGGATGAGGTTTCATGACGTTATATTTCATTAGAACGTACACATAATAATAATAAAATAATATATATATATATATATATATATATATATATATATATATATATATATATATATATATATATATTATTTTATTTTTTTTAAATGCACTGTTTTCTGTATTATGGCAGTGAGCAACACGTAGTCTATTCCTCAAATTTTTGATTAGGTGTTGTTCTCTAACCCTGCGCACCTGTTTTGTAAACTTTATACTTTTTAATAAATGTAAGAATGACGTATGAAAATCTCCCAAACCTCCTCCTTACTGACAACGATGACAATAATTAGCGTAATTTATGCACACGTGAATTCCAACTGGTCTTCCTTCTAACACATATTTAGAGGTGCTGTAAGCGATTTTTTTTTTTATTATTTTATTTTTATGAAATGACAAGCAGAAAATGTCCCAGTTCCCTGAAAGATATCAATGAAACCGGTGCAATAAAATGTCACACCTGTCTCTGTGACAGCGCTTGCCTCTGTAAAATGTGAAAATAAATAAATACATTGGCAGCAGATTTGAGAACGCCATTCTGCTACATGAAGTTCTAGAACTCTTAAAATTGTTTACAGCACATTTTATTGTTGATATCTATCTTGATGCTGCATCTACGCAATTGTATTTACGCAGAAAACTATTCTTCTGAAGTCACGCAAGCACTGATATTTCCTTAAGGAAATGCAAAACTAGTTGCCATTGTAATATTTAAGATAAGTCCTGACAGCTTCAAAATCATTTTAAGAAATAACTTTATTGTCACTGAAGGTGCAAAAGTTTATCTTGGGATATACAAAACAACTTTAAAGGGAATGTTGGAAGTTTCCAGGACTAACACAAATATGAATGGGAACTGAGACAATCAACATAAGGATAAATAGAAAATAATACTAATAATAATTACAGTAGACGTGTTCATTCTAAATAAATAAATCAAATTAAATGCGCACTGTTTTTGTTGAAGCTGTGAAATATAACGTTTATAGGTCAACACTGCCTTTTTGGAACATTTCAGTGGTTATGAAAATATGCAAAGTTCTCTCAAATATTAAAGAGGCAAAGCAGCAGATTTCCCATTTTAAATGCATCTGTGGCAGTCCAGATGAAACTATATATATATATATATATATAAAAAACAGCAAAGTACTTAATCAGTATGCGGAAGCTTGATATAGTGTTCAGTTTCTTTTGCATCAGAAAATAAATATGCCTTGCAAAAGAAAAAGCATACAAATCAAATTCTTAACTGTGTTCTCTAGCAAGTTTCAGTTCCCCAAAATAAGATCACAGAACATTACATAGCGAGGTCTGTAATTTTCACTCTGAGAGAAGCACTGGACATTTTGCAGCAAAACATAACTGTGTCCAGCAACCACTTTACACTGTACATAGATACATTTCTTAATATTAACTAGGAACTTCTCTGTACATAATTAGGAATAATATAAGATTTCACACATCTCTCTCTCCCCAGCTAACCTTTCATGCACCGAAAGAAAAAAGAGATGAACACCATTTAAAACCTCTAGACTGCGATGAAGGCCAACAGAACTTGGAACCAATTCACTTTTAACTTTATAGGTCTGTAAGGTGTCTCAGGGCGCGTGCTCAAGATCTTATTTGGCACCCACATGATCGATCTTGTCACAGGGACTTCTGTTAATTTCTAGCTGCGATGACGACAGACAAGGCCACACCACCAATCGCAACGGCCGTAGCCCCAAATAGCCACTTCCAGCTGAGACTCTGTAAAAAAATAAAAAATACGTATAACTAATATACAGTAAGTAGCTAAATTAAATTTTATTAAAATGATAGTTCACTCAAAAATGCTCAAACAGTGCGTAGAGTGAAATATGTCTGCTGAAGTGTTCCAAATAGTTTGATGGGGACCGTTTATGCTCTCACCCATGAGGATCTGGCACAGTGTTTTTGCGCACTGGTGTTCGACGTGTTGCCCAGCATCTTTTTATACATGGCCTGCTCGGCTCCTTTCTGCTCAGAGTGCTTCTTCACAAGCTTCGACAGCTCAGCGTGGATGGTCTGCCGAGAAGAGGGCAAAGAGAGTGAAATGTGTGTGTGTGTGTGTGTGTGTTAGTGTGGTATAAACGAAAAGCCAGGCTGATGAAACTGTTGCTCACATTGACACATTGCAGCACACCAGCACATTTGGGTTGGTGAAAATGATCTAAGATGACAGAGACTGAATGAAAACCTAGCATAAATCGAGAATCTCATTTCTAGGTGCAGTCAGTAACTTTAGTGCTTTTGTCATCTTGGTCATCTACTGACACCTAGTGGCGTGAATGCAGCATCATTCAAAATCAATAGTTTTCAGTTACAGATGACAATGTAGAAATTCACTATTCACAGTCAGCCATGATTAATTTAATCCATGTGTAAAAGTGTCCAATAACAAGACAGTTACTGAGATTAAAGGGATGGTTCACACAAAAATGAAAATTCTCTCATGATTTACTCACCCTCCTGGCATCCCAGATTTGAATTACTTTCTTTCTTCTGCATAACACAAATTAAGATTTTTAAAAGAATATTTCAGCTCTGTTGGTTCTCACAATGGAAGTGAATGGATGCCAAAATTCTCCATGTAGAATAAAAAAGTTTTTATAAGGTTACTGATATGACTAGAGTCCTCATCTCATGTGAGTGCTCATGATTATATACATGTTTAAAAATTAGAATATATTTCTTTACAAGTAAAACATTTATAATGAGGAAAAAATTCATTAGTGCACCTTTAAACAGTAAGGAGCGACTACTGTGCAAGGTGCACTAAGTAAGTTTTAGCAGGCTCTTACTCATCCCATCGGTCCCAGTGGTACTTGTGGTTTTGGACTCTATACTGACACCCGTCATCCTGAATACAGGAAGATTGTTTACTTAGTGCTGCCGCTTTACATCGAAGATGTTTGCTTATCTTCAGTTTTGTTACTTTTAGCCTGGGTTTTTATCCGTCTTATACTACACACATCACTATTATGGACTGTCTTGTATTTAATAAAGATATTCACACGTTGTTGCACTCTGGACTGTAACAGAACTGCCACAAATTATTATTATTGTCAATATTAGTGGTAGTAACTCAGTCAATTGCATGACTCAGTGTCATGTGCTGTCAACATGGCAGCGCCCATGAGGGGGCGACCCGCTCCATGTAAAATTAAACAGCTTTTATTGGGTCACTGATATGACTGGTGTCTTTATTTCATGTGAGTGTAAATCATTTTCAGATTAAAATTTTGTTGGTTGATTCCCAAAGATAACACAGAACAAAGAAAAATATACATGCAGAGTCAACCATTATCCTCCTTAAGCCCCATTCATTCCCCACTCCCCTCTCAGTTCCCAACCCCACCGCAACCCCAAAGAAACATTCCCCTGGTCCAAGCCCGAGTATACACATATAAAAAAAGAAAAAAAAAGGGTTCTCTCCACATGGCCCTCACTGAGAACCTTCCAGAAAGGTCATGTATTTGTCCAATTTCTTATTATATGCATCTAATCTGCCAAGCTGTTTGTATGACATCTTTTCGAATGCCACCACCCTGCCCAATTCAGTGAACCACTCTTGAAATGAGGGAGCGCCAACTGACTTCCATCTATTTGTCTGCCAATCATTACGCTAGTTTGGACCTAACTTTTTATATATGTCAACTACTTTAATAACTGCCCCATCACCCAATATACATAGTCTGGGGCAGAATAAAATTTGAGTATCTAAAACCTCACAGATAAAATTCTGGACTCTTACCCAGAATTCTTGAATCTTAGCGCAGAACCACTGAGCATGGGCTATGTCTCCATCCTCCAACTGACATCGCTAGCAGGTAGGTGTGTATTTTAAACCAAGCCTAAACAATCTAGAGGGAGTCCAATAAAAACGATGCAGAATTTTAAAATGAATAAGGTGTACCCTTGCATCCCTAGACATAGTTTTAACATTTTTTAAAATTCTTTACCACTCCCCATCCTCCAATACCAAGTTCAAATCTCCTTCCCATAATCTCTTAAGAGCTATTAAGGCCCCATCACCAAGACTCTGAATCAACAAGGAATAATACACTGAAGCTTCATGACCCTTTCCAAAGGCAGTGAGCATCATACAAAGAGTGTCTGCAGCTTTAGGAGGTTGTGTACTACCACCAAAAATAGTACAAAGCAAATGGCGCAACTGTAAATGCCTGAAAAATGAGACTTAGAAATCCAAAATTGCTTTGTCATATTTTCAAATGATCTCAAAGCTCAGTTTTCATAAAGGTCACCAAGTGTAGCAACACACCTCTCAGTCCATTCTTTACAGCAAAGGGGGCTCTTGTTAATACATAATTTGGGGTTCAACCATATGCTTGAGGAAACATTAGTTGTGCTCAAAGTTTGCATACCCTGGCAGAAATTGTGAAATTTTGGCAATGAGTTTGAAAATATGACTGATCATGCAAAAAAAATGTCTTTTATTTAAGGGTAGTGATCATATGAAGACATTTATTATCATATAGTTGTTTGGCTCCTTTTTAAATCATAATGATAACAGAAATCACCCAAATGGCCCTGATCAAAAGTTTACATACTCTTGAATGTTTGGCCTTGTTACAGACACATAAGGTGACACACACAAGTTTAAATGGCAATTAAAGGTTAATTTCCGACACCTGTGGCTTTTTAAATTGTAATTAGTGTCTGTGTATAAATAGTCAATAAGTTTGTTAGCTTTCACATGGATGCACTGAGCAGGCTAGATACTGAGCCATGGGGAGCAGAAAAGAACTGTCAAAAGACCTGCGTAACAAGGTAATGGAACTTTATAAAGATGGAAAAGGATATAAAAAGATATCCAAAGCCTTGAAAATGCCAGTCAGTACTGTTCAATCACTTACTAAGAAGTAGAAAATTCAGGGATCTCTTGATACCAAGCCAAGGTCAGGTAGCACAGGAAAGATTACAGCCACAACTGCCAGAAGAATTGTTCGGGATACAAAGAAAAACCCACAGGTAACCTCAGGAGAAATACAGGCTGCTCTGGAAAAAGACGGTGTGGTTGTTTCAAGGAGCACAATACGACGATACTTGAACAAAAATGAGCTGCATGGTCGAGTTGCCAGAAAGAAGCCTTTACTGAGCCAATGCCACAAAAAAGCCCAGTTACAATATGCCCGACAACACCTTGACACGCCTCACAGCTTCTGGCACACTGTAATTTGGAGTGACGAGACCAAAATAGAGCTTTATGGTCACAACCATAAGCGCTATGTTTGGAGAGGGGTCAACAAAGACTATAGTGAAAAGAATACCATCCCCACTGTGAAGCATGGTGGTGGCTCACTGATGTTTTGGGGGTGTGTGAGCTCTAAAGGCACAGGGAATCATGTGAAAATTGATGGCAAGATGAATGCAACATGTTATCAGAAAATACTGGCAGACAATTTGCATTCTTCTGCACGAAAGCTGCACATGGGACACTCTTGGACTTTCCAGCACGACAATGACCCTAAGCACAAGGCCAAGTTGACCCTCCAGAGGTTACAGCAGAAAAAGGTGAAGGTTCTGGAGTGGCCATCACAGTCTCCTGACCTTAATATCATCAAGCCACTCTGGGGAGATCTCAAACGTGCAGTTCATGCAGGACGACCAAAGACTTCGCATGATCTGGAGGCATTTTGCTAAGACGAATGGGCAGCTATACCACCTGTAAGAATTTGGGGCCTCATAGACAATTATTACAAAAGACTGCATGCTGTCATCGATGCTAAAGGGGGCAATACACAGTATCAAGAACTAAGGGTATGCAGACATTTGAACAGGGGTCATTTTTATTTTTTCTTTGTTGCCATGTTTTGTTTTATGATTGTGCCATTCTGTTATAACCTACAGTTGAATATGAATCCCATAAGAAATAAAATAAATGTGTTTTGCCTGCTCACTCATGTTTTCTTTAAAAATGGTACATATATTACCAATTCTCCAAGGGTATGCAAACTTTTGAGCACAACTGTAAGTATCAAAATTGAACAGACGGGAAATCTTTGACCATACTGAATGTAAGTGTGAAATAATGGGATGCATTTTTACTTCTATAGGCAATTTAATAGAAAGAATTTGCAATGGTAAAATTGGGGCAAGGACCGCTTGTTCAATGATGTACAAGGGAGGGGCTCTCTTTGGTGGAAGAGACCAATGGGCCAAGTGTCTAAGATTAAAAGCATAGTATTAAAACAAAATTTTGAGGAGGCCTAAACCTCCTTTGTCATTTGATCTATATAACTTAATGAAATGTAACTGAGGTTGTTTACCATTCCAAATAAAAATTCTATTCTATCAAATTGTTTAAAATAAGAAAGAGGAACACACTGCAGCAAATAATTGAATTTGGGGATACAATTCTTTTTTTTATAACATTGACATTCCCAGCCATAGACAAATGTAGTGAAACCCACCTATCAACATCACACAAAAACTTTTTCATTAATGGGTTAAAATTAACGAACTAAATCTCTCAAATATGCTGGAAATAAAATGGCTAAATACCTAATGCCTTGCTTGGGCCATTGGAAGGCGCCAGGTTGGAAAGCTGTGGAAGGGCAATATGCTTCCGATTTAGACCAATTCACCCTGTATCCTTAAAATCTGGAGAAAGAATTAATAATTCTGTGGAGGCTAGGCATAGATCTTCTATGGTCGGAGATGTGATCTGCATAGAGTAAAAGTTTATGCACCACACCTCCTGCCACAATACCAGGAAAATCATCCTCTTTTCTTACTGCGGCTGCTAATGGTTCAAGGGCAAGACAGAACAGCAAAGGGGAGAGAGGACAGCCTTGGCGGGTTCCCCTACCAAGACAAAAATAATCTGAAATTAATCCATTAGTTTGCACTGATGCTGACGGATGTTTATAAAGTAACTTAATCCACCCAACAAAAGTGTTCCCAAACCCATACATTTCCAAAATCTTTAAAAGATAGTCCCATTCCACCCTATCAAACGCCTTCATGGCATCAAGTGAAATGGCAGCAATCGGGGTCTGATCATTCGCTACTGACCACATAATATTTATAAAACGTCTAATATTATCAGAAGAACTATGACCACGAATAAACCCCACTTGATCTATATGTATAAGAGATGTAATTACTCTGCTTAATCGATTAGCCAGAATTTTAGACAATATTTTTTACATCTTACTGGATCAGGGAAATTGGATGATTACGTTTACATTAATTTGGGTCTTTATCTTTTTTTAAGAATGAGACTGATCTGGGCTTGCATCATGGTTGGCAGTAGTTCACCTTTCTTTAATGACTTTGTGTAAACTTCTAACATAAGTGGAGCCAGTTCTGTGACATAAGATCTAAAGAATTCTGCGGTAAAAACCCTCTGGCCCCGGTGCCTTTCCTGTTGGCAAGGCTTTAACTCAACAAGCTCCTCCAAAGTAATATCTGAGTCAAGATAGTCTTTTTGATCATTCATCAATTTAGGAAGTTCTAATGGCACCACGAAGTTGCTAATATCCTTATCAGAAGACGAAGAAATGGAACTATAAAGATCAAAATAGAATTCTTTAAAGGCCTTATTAATATTTGTGGCAGAGGTAAATATATTGCATCCATAAGACTTCACTGAAGGAATGGTGGGAAAAAAACTCTCTCTGTTTTATGTATCTGGCAAGAGGTTTCCCTGCCTTGTCTCCCGACTCAAAGTATGTATGTCATCACATTGATAAGTAAGCATTTACAATTTAAATGTCTCAAACAGATCAAAGATTATTTAGGTCATTGTTGTTTTGTCTGAAATACAGGGGCAAAATATTATTTTGGCTAACATTTATGCACCCAGTGCTGATGATCAGAACTTTTTTTATAGATCTCAAGGCGAAGTTACAAGCAGCTGGGATCCTTCATTATATGGTTTTGGGTGGAGACTTCAATCTTTAAATGGGTTAATGGGCATCACTTGATCATAGTGATGCAAAAGTGTGTAGACCCTTTAGAGCAACATTGACACTACAGAGGATGTGTAAAAATCTTGGTCTTACAGACATTTGGAAACAATAATGACTCTTCCTAAATTATCTTTGATATGTTCGAGACATTTAAATTGTAAATTCTTACTTATCAGTGTGATGATGACTCTGCTCTTACTCGATCCAGCACTGCAAAACACATGCCCACCCCATGCTCTACCAAGTTTTTCAGCTTCCTGTGCAGAGAGGTGCGTTTCTTGATGGAACACTATATAAAAAAAGTTTACGCTTAACAAAAGATACAACCCCAGCCCATTAACATTCCAAGTGGAGAGAAACATTTGACCTATATTAAAGTGACATATTGACATGCAAAGAAAAATTGTAAACACAAGGCAAAATTATACAGACGACAATTCAACATTGATGTAACTATAAAATCCTTAATAACCCACAGAAAAAATGCGCTTCAACCTCATGCATAACAGTCCCAACTGGTGTCCATCCCCCGGAAATCCAACGGTCCATGCACGCACACGAGACCCTCCGCGACACCACTGCTGCAAGATTACTTCAGTCCGGAGATTTATTTTTATTTTTTTATATACATACACCGTACAATTGAACTGCACATGAAAGTTTTCAATGAAATAGGCCCCAGTAAATAACAACATCGAACCCACAAAATGAACAAATAAACTCAACAAAAGGCCACTAAAGGGAAAGATAATAAAAAAAAAAGAATTAAAACTATAGCCGCAAGCAGCAATACCGGGGTCAAGCCAATGATGAACGCTGTAGGAGGAGTTAGAAAGAGTATGCTTTCAATGAAATTCAAAATGGTGGACAGGCAATAGGGCAGACCATGGAAAATATGGCATCACTGTCATCGCCATAACCCAGACAAGACCAGTCTCATGAACATAGGCTAAATTATTTGATAATAGGCCAAATAATTCATGATTTTAGGCCACACTATAAGCAATAAAAGATATATTTCATATTTCCTTACCAGTAGGAGGCATTGTTCTGAAACTTCTCAGGTACCATCAGGGCAAGATGGCTATTACATGTAACAAGTTTCATTTTAATAGGCCAAAGTATTGCCAAGATACAGCCTTGTGACCTGTTTGGCGTGCTCGCAAACAAATTCACCGTTGATTAGCAAATGGCAGCCATGTTCCTCAAGATACGCAACTGTTCTTATGGACAATGATAGCAAGTTCGACAAAGACACTTCATGCAAATTTTGAAGTCAATCAGACCAGTTAGAGCCACTTTCACATTGTCTCCAGTTATAGTGCCAACAAGTGGCCAAGCCCTGCAACTTTTTCCTGTGTGTTCTCAGATTGAGACTTGATATAAGTGTCAAGTTTGGTGAAAATATCACATTCCGTTTAAGAGTTATATCTATTTACGTAAAGGCGGAGACAACTTTTAAAATCGTTGGCCTGTTTTTGGCACTTACAATCGAAATTTTGCCATGTTCCTTACTACCTCAAAGAACTTGTTTAGAACGATTTTACTGGTGTTGGTTTCATTCTGATCTGATGAACGGCCTAGAAGCAATTCACTTAAGTATTTTCGGAACTTTTTTCAAAATGGCAACAGGCCATAAGGTGAACCATTGCAAATGTGGTATCATTGCACTAGGCAAGTCCTCACAAAAATAGCGAGACCACTCTCGTGAAATAGACCAACACCATCAAAAGTAATAAACTCACAAAGTTATATAATTTCATTTTTTGGCCGCTAGGTGTGGCACACTGTCATTCCTAACTGGACCCCCGCCATTGTCATCTTGAGAGGTGTCTGACACGTGTGACTGTAAATGCTTTTTAATGTCCCCACAGGCCGATGATTTAGAATTCTTTGACATCCTGCACTCCCAGCGCAGTTTAACAATCAACACTAAATCAGTTCTCACCGAGTAATGTTGATTGACAGGTTAATTGTAGTGTACAAAGTGTAGCGGAGAACGCCACTAGGCTGCTTCCACTCGCATAGCGTCACTTGAGTCCTCAGTGTACATCATTTTCAACATATTTCTAAAAAATGCTGTTCATTTTAGACTAAAACAAGTAGTAAATGTAAAGTCAAGCAAACTAAATCAAATGCTCCTGTATCTGATGGGATGAAGGAATTCTATATTGGAAGCTCTCTAAAGGCCAGACACATGAGAAGAGAGGGGTGTGAATGTGCCGACGTAGGTGGGTTGGCAGTGACAGGCTGGTCATGCAGCAGAAAGCCGTAGCAGTCAGATGGTGGGACATAGGGAACTGTATCCCTCCGCCTGTGTAAGCAGAGCAGGGCAACGCTGCTGCTTTAAATATGGCTAGTCTGCAGGGGACCTGGCTATTTTTAGACATGGAAAGAAATAAGATCCTGGGAGTTTTTGAACACTCTGTTCTGTCTGTATAGGACAGGCTCCATTTTCTGGGTGTGAAGCACCATCTGCTGGTTTTAACGGGAATGCACATTTAAAGTTTCTGGATCTACTAGAAACTAGACTGCTTGGGAAACTTATTTCACTGTAGAACTGGATTAAATAAAAATAGCTTGTGATGAATAAAGCAATAAGCCACTCGAGGCCATGCATTAGAGTGGTTTAATCACAGTTAAGAGGTGTCATCAAGCGCAAAATAGAACAGCAATATAATAAAAAGACATGTATACATTTATTTTAAGTAATATCATTCATTACTATTTATTCACTATTAATTTGTGTTTTTAATCTCAGTATTACCTTGTTACTTGGCTCCAACTTCAAGGCCCCTTTCAGAGTTCTAATAGCTTCAGCATACTCGCCCTGCACAGCAAGTACCTGTACACACAAACACACATCACGTCAGCAGTTTATAATTGTAACACATTTCATGCTGTTAATTTGTTCCCTACAGGCTGTTTCCCTGCCTGGCATTCTAAAAAGAACTAAATGACTGAACAATCTCTTTACGCTCTTTAGCAGTGTCCGAAATTGGGAGGACATTACTGTTTAATGAGAGTGAGTGAAAATGATATGTGTCAGAACCCAGGAAACCAACCTTGCCTTTGCGGAACAGGGCTTTGACATTGTCCGGCTGGTGTGCCAGGACAGAGACGCAGGAACGCAGCACGGCTTCATAGTGGTCTAACTTAAGTTGAGCGGCAGCCATGTTGTTGAGACATTTCACCTTCATGTCCAACAGTTCTTCCTCTTCTTGTTGACTGATGTCCACTGAGATGAAAGATCTGTGATTAGTGTGGAGGTCCCCATATGATTGCAGACAAAGAACAATTATGACATGTATGTGCGTGATATGTATTAATTATATCCGCCAGGCTAAAATTTGGCTGTTTTGAGATTTTTGCCATTGGTTGAAAACCATGCACACATTAACAAAGTTCATCACAGAACTAACACTGCTGAAAAAAGTGTTAGCTCCCCCTTGTGTCAGTTTCAAAATATCCTGTCAGTTGTTCAATTATTAATGCACATTTTCCAGTTTTCAAATCTTTTGAATGAATTTAAAGTAAATATTTGTAAAATAAATGTTCATTTAATTGTAGAAATTTTAGGCATGTTTTCTTTGATACCCTTACATTCTTTTACACCAAAAATCAGTGATAAACCCAAATCGGTGTGTTGCATGTTTGCAGGTTAAATAACGAACAAAAAAATCATTCTCTCTACACCATTGATATGCTTGTTAGAATGTTATGAACATTGTACGAGGCTTAAGGCTAAGAAACAGGTTCCCTGAATACACTGTTCTATTATATAAGCATCAGTCTCCATACATTACTATAAGATCTCTCATCACCCATAATCATTCCTCAATGAAAATTTTCCAAAGTAATGCAACAAGGAAAATAATGCATAAATAAAAGAAAAATCCAACAAACACTTCTTTATATATTTCTATTTAAATATATACTGTATATATACAGTGCTGGGCAGATTACTTGTGAATTGTAATACGGTACTGATTACAAATTACATGACCAGAAATGCAATCAGTAACGTAATCTCACAGATTACATTTTTGGGTAATCTAATCTGATTATTTATGGATTACTTTCAACCTAATTCTATTTTATGTCACATGCATTTGAGTAGGATAATCATTTTAACATTAAAGTACAAAGAAGAAGAAAATGTGTTCCATTCTTTATTACTAACAAAAAGAGCCTCACAAAAAGAGCTCCTTATGACATTTTTAAAAAGTGCATTAAACATTACATGAATGAAATTAACATTCAATCTAACAGCAATGACAGTGCATGGCCAAAGTATATAATTCAAAACACTGAGACATCAAGTTCATTTTAAGTGCATCTAACCATAGCAACATTAACCATAAAAAATCACCAGCAACATTAAGAACATTAATGACCATAAAATCAACAGCAACATTGCTAGGTCAAAGCTTTCATCTAAAAACACTGCAACACTTTTAACCCTTACTGCGTACTGATAGTTCAGCACCTTTCCAAACCTGAGGTGCAAGATATTATCTTTTGAACTGCAAGAATATTCTAAAAGAGCAGAATATTTTAGAACAGCAGAGTTCCACCGAGTCACACAAAGAACATTTGTGTCAAATTTTATGTCAAGTTTCATGCAGTAGACTCCATCGCATCAGTAGCAACAGTAGAGCGATGGGCTTTGTTCCATATTGCTGCACATTTTGCAGTTGAACTATTGTGTACCCTGCGGGCAGGACCCGTAGAGATGGTATACATTACTAGATTCTCCAAAGCAATTAAGTTCAATGTGTGAGCTGCACACCATTGGTGTAATTTCATTCTTAAAAATGAAATTATAGATTCAGTGGTTAAATGCTGAAGCAGACCACTCCATCTTCACCTGGCTGGCTAGTAGCAAGTATCAGTTCTGAGTGCAATACACACAACCCTCCCCCCTCACAAAAAACACTCGAAGACTTACCGAATGTATATCAGCGGTGTGTTGATTTAGAATGGAAAAAGTTAAAAGATTGAAAAAAGAGAATGATTAGGATGATCAATAAATGATTTACAATTTACTGCCGTTGCCCTGTTAATATGTAATCATGTAATCTATAAAAGTAACTGTACTCTGATTACAAGTATTTTAAAATGTGATGTAATCCCATTACAAGTACTTGATTTTTGTAATCTGATAATGTAATCCAGATTACATATAATCTGTTACTACCCAGCACTGTATGTATGTATATATATATATATATATATATATATATATATAATATATTTCTATACAATCTCTCAGCATCCATTTAATACTATAAAATCTCTCAACATCCACAGATTACAGACATCTTTGCAAGCATCCATACATTCCTTAAGATTATTCCACATCTATCTATTACAATGAGATCTCTCAGCATCCATTCATTACTTAAGATCATCCAGCATCCATACATTATCATTTGATCTCTCAGCATCCATACATTACTATAAAATATCTCTGAAGCCAAACATTACTACAAGATTTCTCAGCATTCCTACATTACAATAAGATGTTTAAGCATTATTACTATAAGATGATGTCTCAGCATCCATACATCAGATGTCGACCAATAGTGAACTTTGCCGATACCCATAAATAAGCTGTTGGAAAAGGCAGATAACCGGTTAATCAACCGATAGTTTTTAAAATTGATTCATAGTATAAAAACTAATTCTTAGTCTATACTTACATTGAAGGGCACAGGCATTGAGGCTACAAGAGTCCAAAATGAATAAAATCCCAAGAGCAGTTTATTGTGCAACCAAAATACCAATAATAACCATAACATTTTTTGATTTGATGCATAATATGGGGACTTTTAACCATAAACAAGCCTGAAATACACAGGGGACTCTTATTTTGAAAATGACAGTTTCGACTCCTTTACAATGCACTATTATATTTAAATATTATATGCACTATTTATTTAAAGTATTTACCAAATTAAGTTTTTAACAGCCTATATATATATATATTCACCAGATGAAGAATTATTTATAAATATACACTGGCAGCCTAAACTTTGGAATAATGTACAGATTTTGCTGTTTCGGAAGTAAATTGGTACTCTAATTCACCAAAGTGGCATTCAACTGATCACAAAGTATAGTCAGTACATTACTGATGTAAAAAACAGCACCATCACTATTTGAAAAAAGTCATTTTTGATCAAATCTAGACAGGCCCCATTTCCAGCAGCCATCACTCCAACACCTTATCCTTGAGTAATCATGCTAAATTGATCATTTGGTACTAGAAAATCACTTGCCAATATATCAAACACAGCTGAAAGCTATTTGGTTCGTTAAATGAAGCTTAACATTGTCTTTGTGTTTGTTTTTGAGTTGCCACAGTATGCAATAGACTAGCATGTCTTAAGGTCAATATTATATCAAAAATGGCAAAAAAAGAAACAGCTTTCTCTGGAAACTCGTCAGTCAATCATTATTTTGAGGAATGAAGGTTATACAATGTTTGAAATTGCCAAAACACTGAAGATTTCAGACAAAGGTGTACACTACAGTCTTCAAAGACAAAGGACAACTGGCTCTAACAAGGACAGAAAGAGATGTGGAAGGCCAGATGTCCAACTAAACAAGAGGATAAGTACATCAGAGTCTCTAGTTTGAGAAATAGACGCCTCACATGTCCTCAGCTGACAGCTTCATTGAATTCTACCCGCTCAACACCAGTTTCATGTACAACAGTAAAGAGAAGACTCAGGGGTGCAGGCCTTATGGGAAGAATTGCAAAGAAAAAGCCACTTTTGAAACCGAAAAACAAAAAGAAAAGGTTAGAGTGGGCAAAGAAACAGACATTGGACAACAGATAATTGGAAAAGAGTGTTATGGATCTTAACCCCATTGAGCTTTTGTGGGATCAGCTAGACCAGTGGTTCTCAACTGGTTTTGCATCAGGACCCAGATTTTACATTGGAAATCATGTGGCGACCCATCATAGTAAAAACGTAACCTGTATTTAATGTATCCTGGGTCACATTTCCTTTTATGTTGCATAGTTTTGTTCATGGTTTTCAAGTACAAGGACATGCATCAAGTGACATTATTTTTGTTGTTGACATCAACAGCAAAAGCGACAGGAAGTTTTCTCTCCCTGCTTTTAAGAAATTGAAGAGTACATTTACTTATATGAGCTCATTATTATCCTGTTTGTTTCCTAATTTCAAACATCATTCAAACAGAACATACATATTACACAGGAGGAAAGGCTCCTCATTACCATGGTTAGGTCAGTGTAGCTAGTCTTAAATAATAGTAATAATAATAACAAATTATAGTATTTATGAAAAAATAAATACTAGTTGAAACACATCTTGAAACTTTAACTACAACTGCCACTGCTGATATAAAATGAGGTCTAATAGATTCTACTTTTAGATTATTTCACATGAAACTATAAAATTTTTTCAAAATATAACAGTTAATTTTACTCATGTACAATCTGTACATTATTCCAAACTTTTGGCCGCCAGTGTATCTCTCACCAGATGATGTTTATTGATGATGAATAAAAGAGAGGAATAAAAAAAAAAAAAAAACTATCGACAACTATCAGCATAGATCTCTGCCGATAACCGACAGTTCCAAAAAGCAACTATAGGCACCGATTAATCTGTAAAACCGATATATCGGTCTTCCTCTACCATTTATTATTATATGATCTCACCTCTAGAACTTGCTTCAGTAATCTGTAGTGCGATTCCATATGAATTGACAGCAAAGGCATAGTCCCCACGCTGATAGTGGACATTTCCTCGCTCTCTCTTTCTGTTGGCCAGACTGATTCTCTCAGAAGGGGGCATAAGCTCCAGGTCAGGGGCATCAGCAGCCGACAACAGCTGCACCTCCAGGGTGAGATCAGCATTAGGAGGAACAGCAGGAGTAGAGCTGACAGAGGAGATGGAGGAGGTTATGAGTCACGAGGAGGATGATTAATGTGGAAAAAAAAATAACGTAACATCTTCAGTCAAAAACTACATGATACATGAACATGAAATCTACATTGTATTTCACTGAAATAATGGCTAGAATAGGAATTCTAGTGAACAGTGTACTGCAAACTGCACAATGCTTAAGGCCCCAGCCCACTCGCAGCAAAGTGCTTCTTTGTTCAGAGCCAATAAGAAGTTTGAAACAGCTGAGCAGCGGTACACTGTCTGCGACCATTCAGAAACCGGCCATGGTCCTGGAGGAGGCGTTTAGAGGAACATACAAATATGAGTTCGCTCAAGACTACATGTTAAACCTTAACTAATATGACATTAAAATGTGTTATTGATTACTTCATGACTCATTCTATCAGTAGAATTCACACAACATCAGTAAAAGAAGCTGTATTAACTACTTGATAATGATTTAAAGTAATATACTGTATATGCAGTTTATATTGTGTAATTTGTAATGTTTAACTTTTGCATTCATGGCGCTAGTATGCTAACGCTATATGTGGCCATAATATGCAACAATTACACTCTATTATTGTATTTATGAAAACACTGATACTACTGCAAAAATGGGTGTGTTAAAGAGTGTTAACGGGTAGAATACATTCAAAAGAATGATGATAAGAGAGACATATCTTTGGGCAGATGTGTGAATGGCTTTCGCTGCAGACGGCACGAGTAAAGCAGCATATGAAACAACAGAGTGAATGGGCACTTAAGAGTATTTGAGTAGATTTGATTCTTTTTGTAGACTTATTAAACAAACAAACAAAACAAAACAAAAAACAACAACAAAAAATAAATAAATAAATAAATTTAAAAAATAAAAATAAATCGCATGACATGTTCTTGGAAAATGTCTATGGGAATTTCCATGAGAATGATTATACATATGTAGTAAGCTTGCACCAGTTCGATGAGATGACTGATCTTAACTGACTGAATGGGAATTAGCTGTCGGCCTCAAAGTAGGTGGAGCTCGTGGACCAATGGCAGTAAGAAGGTGTTTAGCAGCCAGTACAAAGTTTTCCTGAAAATTTGCCCCGGCAAGCTGTTACGAACTACCAGAACGAACTCAAAGACACCTTTGTTTTGGTCAGATTTTGTTCTAAACGATGTCACACCCGTTCGTTTTCCCATTTCGTAGGAAGTGTGCAGGGGCCTTTGTGTGCACATTTCAACTCTAACCTTCCAAGACCACCAAATGCGTATTTAGCAACAGCTTCAATCAAGGCCTTTTCACCGGTTTCCATCAGTTGCACAGTGAGATCCAGTGCCTGAATATGACAGTAACAAGATGTGTTTACATTGTGAATATTGTCTTATCATTTTTAGACGACATATTAGAGCCCTGAAGAAAAATAAAATAAGGAATGCACCTGAATAACATCCCCGTCACAAAGAGTGAAAGATAAGTTTTGCTGTTCTTCTACCACCGTTCCATCAGTGAGAGAGGTTTTGAGATGAATAGTGACATTCTGGCCTCTCTGTGGTCTGCTGTCTGCACCGGCTCCAGGTTCAAGAACCTTCTTTCTAAGCTGTCCATTTCCTGTATGTTCACAAACAACATATTTTAAAAATCACTATCAGTCTTATTTTACATATAAAAAATTATTGTTTAACCAAGTAATAACACCACACTTACAGGTGGGAAATTTCATATATGAAGAAAAAAGGCCACAGTACCTAAAACATCCAGCCACTCTTCTTGTTCTGTAGGAGGAGTTTGGTCCACAACAGTATCTGCTTTAATAGAGTCATTAGCAGCACTCTGTTTCTTCTTTCCTCCACCTGCATCTTCTAAAGGCGGGAGGTCATCATCAATGTCATCGTCCACATCTTCCAGCATTTCAAAGTCTTCTCCGCTGTCCAGCAGAGAAGCCCGTCCCGATTTCTTACCTGACAGCACTGCCTGGTTATCAGCAGAGCCATTCACAGTCACATCCTCACTGTCAGCCATCTGGACTAAAGTTCTATAAGAGCAAAGTGAAATAACAGGTTATAGTAAACCACTGCAGGTCGCCAACTGCCGCAACAACACTGGTTCCTTTCCACCCGTTGTTTTATGTACATACTATTCCATTAAATTATGTAGGTTCCAAGGAAACGACCAGAGTTTTGTGAAAGTTAAAATCTCCAGGGGAAAAAGGACAAACTGTGACCTTAAGCATTAAAGAAAATTCTAGAATAAATAAAATAAAAATCGGATTACCAAATATGGCCATTTCTGTAAACAATACATCAACATGGGTTTAGCTTTAACAGCCCATGCCATCTCCAACTAGCATGTTACAAGTTATATTGTTACATTATATATATATATACACTGGTGGCCAAAAGTTGGTAATAATGTACAGATTTTGCTCTTATGGAAAGAAATGGGTACTTTTATTCACCAAAGTGGCATTCAACTGATCATAATGTATAGTCAGGACATTAATAACTTGAAAAATTACTATTACAATTTGAAAAACATTTTCAGAACTTATTAAACTACTTCAAAGAGTTCTCATCAAAAAATCCTCCACATGCAGCAATGACAGCTTTGCAGATCCTTGACATTCTAGCTGTCAGTTTGTCCAGATACTCAGGTGACATTTCACCCCACACTTCCTGTAGCACTTGCCATAGATGTGACTGTCTTGTCGGGCACTTCTCACGCACCTTACAGTCTAGCTGATCCCACAAAAGCTCAATGGGGTTAAGATCTGTAACACTCTTTTCCAATTATCGGTTGTCCAATGTCTGTGTTTCTTTGCCCTTTTCTTTTTGTTTTTCTGTTTCAAAAGTGGCTTTCTCTTTGCAATTCTTCCCATAAGGCCTGCACCCCTGAGTCTTCTCTTTACTGTTGTACATGAAACTGGTGTTGAGCGGGTAGAATTCAATGAAGCTGTCAGCTGAGGACATGTGAGGCATCTATTTCTCAAACTAGAGACTCTGATGTACTTATCCTCTTGTTTAGTTGTACATCTGGCCTTCCACATCTCTTTCTGTCCTTGTTAGAGCCAGTTGTCCTTTGTCTTTGAAGACTGTAGTGTACACCTTTGTCTGAAATCTTCAGTGTTTTGGCAATTTCAAGCATTGTATAGCCTTCATTCCTCAAAACAATGATTGACTGACAAGTTTCTAGAGAAAGCTGTTTCTTTTTTGCCATTTTTGACCTAATATTGGCCTTAAGACATGCTAGTCTATTGCATACTGTGGCAACTCAAAAACAAACACAATGTTAAGCTTCATTTAACGAACCAAATATCTTTCAACTGTGTTTGATATATTGGCAAGTGATTTGTGTTTGATATAACGGCAAGTGATTTTCTAGTACCAAATTAGCAATTTAGCACGATTACTCAAGGATAAGGTGTTGGAGTGATGGCTGCTGTCTAGATTTGATCAAAAATGACTTTTTCAAATAGTGATGGTGCTGTTTTTTACATCAGTAATGTCCTGACTATACTTTGTGATCAGCTGAATGCCACTTTGGTGAATTAAAGAACCAATTTCCTTCCGAAACAGCAAAATCTGTACATTATTCCAAACTTCTGGCTGCCAGTGTGTGTGTTTATATAGTTTATATAGTGTGTGTTTACATTGCTTATTCACCACAGAATAAGCAATGTCCCAAAATATTAAATAAAAACACTTCTATTGAAGCACAAGGACTAAACCTTTATTTTAATGCATTTATATTTGCTTAGTATCTCATTAACGTGAATGTCCAGTTGTGGAAACGCAGCATTACTGCAAAACACCCAAACCTTTTTATGACACTGACAGCACATACTCATTTCTATCTAATAGTGATTCGATGATTTCGTCTTTCATGAACAAGCCGTGTGCACGTACAAATAAATGAATTAAAAGGTCTACATATATTTTTGATCAATTTAATTATTTTCAGAAGATTCCAGCAAGTTTGCTTGGGAGCTGGAGCTCTGCACGCGCTACAACTTACTGAGTAAACAGTGCGAAGACACAGTTCTCTTATAATGTTTATGTGTGTTCGAAATGTTTTCATCTTGTATTCAATCTTATGAAACATAAATACTCACCGCAATGTGAGGAGAAATCGGCACCGAGCCGCGAAGCACCAACTTTGACAACAAAACTCAAATCAATCAGAGCAACTTCCGGGTATGGTTCTAAGGGAAAATCCCACTATTACAAAATAAAAGTCTCACAGTCACGGTTGCTCCAATGACTGCAAGGGATTTTACATTTTCAAAACTGTGTATAGCCGCTTTCTGCAATTTTCAGTTTAAACGACTGATATAGGCCTAGACTAGTACATATATTTTTGGTACTTTTTAAAGTATATCAGAGAACACATTTAAAGCTGCACTCAGTAACTTTTTGGTTTGTGTCCTCTTCGACTTACAGTGACACCTAGCTACGTGGAAGCAGCATCAATCTATATTCATATTTTCAGTCACTGATGCCATTATATAAATTCACTATTCATAGTCAGCCATGATTTATTTAATCCATGAGTGAAAGTATCCAATAACAGGGCGAGTAGTTTTCGACTGGTCATGTGATTCAAACATGGTCGCCCTCACCAGGGGCGTAGCAGTCATTTTAAAAGTGGGGGGTACAGCTATCAGTAGGTGGCTCGCACAGACCAAACACTTACAGTGCAGTATTTATATATGACAGTATATATTAATATACAAGTATGATATAAGTATTATAATAATATATACTTATTATATACTTTTAATGTTTGTAGTATTTTAAAGATTCAAGTATTGAAAAATAATTGCATAATTTTGTAAAATCATCTGCAAAAATAAAGGACATCTTGTGGAGCACTTCTGTTTCACACATGACAATAAAAGACTGAGCACAAGCAGGTCCTTGAATAAATTATTTAATCAATTACAATAATTACAATTGTGCATGTGCACAAAATAATTTTTTACTCTAAAATTTTAAAGTGCTTGTACATTGTGGGATTTAAACGTATCCAAGTGGCTCCAGTGTTTTGATTACATTCACCAAAATTCGTTCAGTGACCATTTCTGGTAATGCCAGAAGGTGGTGACAAATGAGTGTCTTGTGTGAAATGAGTTAGTCACTGAATCAACGATCAAAAGAAAATTTGAATCCTTTAAAATGTGTATGTCTACAGAAAGAGACTTTAGTGGAGGTTTTAAGCATTATAAGAACAAAGCAAATCTATCATTTCCCTACAGTTTGTGAGCTGCTAAGCATGACTTATTAAAAGACAACAATAATAGTCTTATAATTATTACGAGTTTCAATAACGTCCATATGTTTCATGTATAAAAAAGCATGTCTACATATCTGTTCACTTCAGTAAAATGCTATAAATGTGTTCTAAGAAAACAGCAGATCTATCTTTTTCCCTACAGTTTGTCGACTGCACACCAAAATAGAGGTAAAAACAGGAGCTGATATTAAAAATATCTTTACATATTTAACACAGATCAAGTAATCTGCTTAAATTAGCAAAAACAACTGATCAAACTATTACCTTACAAATTTGTTAATAATCGGCATCGGCTGATACATTTTCCTGTATGGCCGATTTGTTTCTTGAGGGCTCTGAGAAAGAATCACCTGCTTGCATGTGAAGCGACTGAGACATGTAAACATCCAGTCATGGTTCGTTTTGTTGTTATGTGCCATCTTGTTACTACAATAATAAACCGGTGTGCAACAGTCTCATTTAAACGGTCCGCATATCAGAGCCGTGGCAGACACGTTTGTGCTCATAATGTTAAAGTGCCTACCTGTTTCATTCTCCCTCTCTCTCCTCAACAGTTCCCTGTAACTTTTAACTGTCTTGTCTAATGAGAAAAAGGCAAATATCAATAAAACTAATATCATATACTGTCTGCAAATATGCACATATCTCGTTTAAACAGATGTAATAAACCAACTTCACACAACTTCAGCAGATCCAGCGTCCTGTGGAGCTCTCATTTATTTACCTCTAAAGCGTGTATTCTAACAGACACTTCTCTACAGTTCCCTGTCACCTTTAACTTTCTTGTCTAATGATAAAAGGCAAATATCAATAAAACTTATGCACATATGCACATATCTCGTTTAAACAGATGTAATTCACGAACCTCACGAAAATCTAGTTTTCTTCCCGTCGAGCGCTCATCTATAGTAATATCTTCCTCTGAAGCGTGTATTCTATCAGCCAGTATCAAAACTTCAGTATCAGGATCAAAAGTTCCTCTGATTCACAAATCATGATGGTCAGTCCATGACAATCCAAGCAGGCGATCCAGGCCGTTTAAACTCTCAGGAGATTTTTTTATATTAATATCTGCATGAAACAGAATTTTTGTTTGTCTGTGCATGTATAACAACATTATTCTGAAGGCAGGAGGTGTTAAGCCAAATGTGAAATTTCAAACACACATTTTGCAGTGAATAATAAATACAATTTCAAACATTAAAAGAAGTGAAAATAAAATCAGAATAGCCTACAAACAGGTGAAAGTTCCATAATCTATCAGGAATTTTTACGATAAAACACCTTTATTTAGTTAAATAATAATAATAATAATAATAATAATAACAATGTAAAATTTATATAGCGCTTTACTAGAGGTAGCACAGTTTAAAGAAGAAGAAAAAGAAAAAAGACAGAGCAAGTTTCAGTTTCTTCGTTTTACATGAGGAGGAATATTCCGAATAGATGAATACTCTATGGAGCATTTAAACCTTTACAGAGTATTTTAACTTTTTTCAGAATAAAGTCTTGACCAGATAATTACCTTAATCGCTGATGTGAATATAAATGTTGTCAACATTAAGAGATGGATAGACGAGCTCTGACGTGAAATCATCACTTTAGGTGAGGAATTTAACATCATGCTCAGGTTTAGGCTATAAATGAATACATGGGAATCACGTGCGAATCGTGTGATACATTAACATAGACATTTCAAGAAGTGGAATGTGTATATGATGTTGTATCTTAATATTATACTTGATAAGCTCCAGATGTGCACAAACTGAGTCTAGACCGTTGCCATCCGATCTGAAATCACTGAAATATTTTTTATAATATACGGATTAATCCGTTATTCATTTTTAAATCATTATTTGTGCCTTTCGAATAAGGTATTTGACTTCGGGCACATCCATAGTATCGGCCTATTGGCCACCCTGCTCTCTGGATATCGGCATCGGCCATTAAAAAAACCCATATCGGTCGATCACTAATAAACATCACTTACAATGTGTGCTTAAAAGAAAGACTGTCCTTTGTTTTTGTACATTTCACATAATGCTGCCAATCATGAACAATATGCTGATAAATAACTATGTTTGTGTGTTCCTCATCTCTACATTATTAATTTAGATCAACATCAATGCCAATAAAAACATGAATAAATGAGCTGTGTTGAAAGCAACTTTGTAGAAATGAACGGAGCCGTGTTGATTAGACTATCTACTGACGACCTATTACGTAAGGGTTGTTTCGGCTCATGAAACTGACCTGTGATTGGCTGGATGGTTGCTCAGTCAGCCCAAAGTAACAAAACGCAAAGAATACTGTATACAAATCCACCATTTGGACTCAGTATGGGTTTACCTTGGAAAACCTTTTTAAAGAGTGTGGGGGACAAAAATCACCTTTTTAAAGAGTGCAGGGGATGTGCCCCGATGTGCCCCTATGTCCCCCGTGGCTGGTACGTCCTTGGCCCCCATGAGGGGACCCTCTCCATGCAGTAATAAAACAGCTTTTATAAGGTAACTGATATGACTGGAGTACTCATTTCATGAGTGTGGTCATTATTTTATGTTTTAAAATTACTATTAATTTCTTAAGGGGTAAAACCTTTTTAATGTGGAAGAAAGTACTGAGTGCACCACTAAGTTAGCATTTATGTCTGATAGGCTACCAACTAGACAATACTAGTTACTCATGCAAGGCGGTTAATCTTTGCACAAGAACGCTTTTAAATACTTTATTGCACATTGTTGAGGCCTAATAGTATATTGTATTTATTTTCCCTCACTATATTTTTGTTTTGTATTAATACTTTTACCTATAATTTGAGCTTATGTATTTACTTCTTTAACACCCCCAGGGGATTAATTTCCAAGCAATTAGATTTAAAAAAAAAAAAAAAAAAAAAACCTGAAACGCATAAAATATTAAATTACATTTATTATTGATGCAATCATTTCTTTGCTGATAAGCAAATTTTCATGTGTTTTTTTCAGTCTAAAGAAACTTTACAATATAAAGAAAAATACAAAGGACATATTTAACTACACAAGATACCTAAAGCCCTAGGAAAAAGATCTGAGCTACCCTACAATGAAATACAAAGCAAACTCAATGGGACAGACTGCTTCATATTAAATAATGTCATGTTGCAAGAAAGGACAATGAAAATTACTGAATTTCTGCCACACCCTCCCTGCTCCAAAATACACATTTCCCTCTCAAAACTAATTCCTAATGTTACAGTATAATACATAAAAACAGAAGTGCAGAGATGGCCAACAAATGTAAAATAAAGGACTGAAAGTGGATCAGTAAGAAACTAAGCAATTCAATTTGAATAGCAAGCAGACACATTTTCCTCTTTGCTCAGTATTGAAAATAATTACTTCAGGTCCCTCGACTTTATGTAAAATGGCAGAAATTTCTAAAATGCCCATTCATTTTATGAATTGGGAACCATACTTTTTGATAGCTTCGTTGCTATCCATACTATGGATAGTATGGTTGGTGTGGCTGTGTCCTAAAATGTAACTTGCTAGAAAAAGACTCATAAAGCTCTTTAATCACATCTGTTATCTCTTTCTGTACTGTTCATAAATCACAAAATTATGTGAGCAGCAACTTATTTACAACAACCACACTAGCCATTTTCTTCACAACAACCAAATTTGTGAGTAATTTAAGCTTTGATTGTTATTTTCAAGGAAATAATGCATATACCTATTGTCTTACATAATTTACACTACAGGTGACCATCAATCTGCATTTCTACAGCAAAAGCATCTCTTTAAAATACAAAAACAATCATTCTTTTATAACTTACTTTCAGCTGTACTCATTGGTTGTGACTGACATATCAAAACATGTCAATGATATCAAAATGCTTTTTACAATATTTACAGTAAATAATGTGGTTGGGGGGGTCAGTAAAAGTTGTGGACACGTTAAAGGGTGAGGACAGGGGCTTCGTACCAGTCAAACTGAAGATAGCCATGAATATCACTCCACAGCCCTCCAAAGCTTGACAGGAGAATGATCCTAGTTCTTTCCTATGGCCAAACTTACAGCATACATTTAATACAGTCATAGGACTAAAGTATTTTAACTGGTAAATATAGAAACCTTGAAAAGGACTTTGAGTGTTCAATTTAACCATCAAGAAATGTGCGATTTTGAGTGTCCCACGATGACTGATGATCCTGCGATGAAAGTAATTGTACGTATGAAATGGTTGTTTTAATGAGGTTACAAATCTTTCAATGAGATTTGTACATCTTTGAATTCCAGTCAATATGAATCTTGTGAAACCTGTCAAGGACAAGTCCAGGTCATATTCTACCCCCAAATCAAGAGAAAGTATAAGCATTTAAGATTTGTTTTGCAATGTGACAGTATTTCCGTGACAATCAAGCACGGAAATCAATCAAGCGGAAAAAAAAAGATACATTATTTAATTAGTATTTACACATAATTGTAGTATTTGTTGTATTGCCTTCACATGCATATTTTAATTTAAAAAATTGCTTTATTTCTTTTTACTCTGATACAACACTTTAAAACATTACGTTATTAGAAACGTCAACATCTAATAATGTCACAATGCAAAAAAAAAAAAAAGAAAAAAGAAAAGAAAAACTGGTGCTCTAAGGAATATTCAGAGTTCAATACAAGTTATGTTTAATCAGCGGCATTTTAGGCATAATGTTAATTGCCACAAAAATTCATTTAGACTCGTCCCTCCTTTTCTTAAGGCACTTACAATGGTTTGTTTAATGGCAGAAATGTGAAGCTCATAATTTTATAAAAGCACTTGTATTAATTATTCTGTTAAAACTTGCGTATTATTTGAGCTGTAATGTTGTTAAGGTTTTTACAGACATTTTAGGGTTTTCAGGTTTACGGTGTTTCATCATCATGGCAACAAAGTTGTAAAATTGGTTAACTTTACACAGAAAAGTTTAGTATGTAACTTTATCACACTTAAATGATGTTAACATGCATACTGTTTATGTCTTGTGGCTATAATTTTAAAACAATTAATATCTTAATGTTCAAAGATTGGCCCCATTCACTTCCATTGTAAGTGCCTCACTGTAACCCAGATTTTTGCATTTTTAAAAGAAAAGGAGGGACGAGTCGAAATTATTTTTTGTGGTAATCAACACTATGCCACAAACGCTCTCGATTGAGCTTGACTTGTACTGAACCCAGGCCAGAATCTTCCTTTAATGGTCCGAAAAACAGACTTGGAAAATGAAAAATATTTTGAGTTTAAAAGTGACCCAGACATGTTTCGTAAGATGCACCCTCTATCATTTTTGACATGTTATCAAAACAGTCATATTGTACAGTAAAGAGAGACTGCAATCTCAGTGTTTGGCAGCTGAACGCAACCTCATTTGAAGAAAGACATGGGACCACACATGAGCTTCACAGACAAGTAGTGTATTGAAAATACCAATAAGGTCCATGACCAAAAAGTTATATTTACAGACATGGGACTATAGAGCACAAGGAAACTTGTGCTTGTAAGAGCAGTCTGCTTATTCCAACTACTTTTACAAACACATGGGTAATAATCTAAAAGACTTGCAAAACAACATGGTGGCAAACACGTAGTGGCAAAAATCACAATGACCACGAATGATATCTTGCAACTATAGGCAGTAAATGAGCTAAAATGGATGGTAAAATGTATTTATTATGAATGACCATTTGTGACCAAGGCAAGAACGGATCAATATGCTATGCTGAAATGGATCAATGGCAGTTAATGCAAAGTAACCCTTGAACGCTACACGCTAAAGCCCAAATGAGGATGACATATCAAAAGATAACAATATGCATTATGAGCAGGGCTTCCTAGATTTTGAAAAAATGCATAACTATATTCCAATTATTTAAAGGAATAGTTCACCCCAAAATGGAAATTCTGTCATTGTCTTTCCAAACCCAATTTACTAGTGTTCCAATGAAGAAACAAATTCATATGGTTTGGAACAGGATGGGTATGAGTAAATAATGACAAATGTCAGTTTTGGGTGAACTACAACAGTGCCAACTAGGTGTATTAAACCAGTGATTGTAATCGTATTAGAAGCCATTTCTTTGACAGACAAAATTGAGATTGTACATCTCGGTACGGTACTCTGGTAGTGATGACATCAGTTCAATGTAGAACAAAGGAAGAGGTATATGCAAATAGACATTTGACAAAACAAGTAAAACAAAGAAACAAACAAATACCTAAAATCATGTAAACAGAAGTGTCATTGTGCATTTCTGAATATGTGCTTAGTATGTTATCGATGTTGTTGAAATACAAATGTGCCCTTTACAGGAAAATCCATAAAATTATGAGTACATCATCATCATAGCAATATCAATTATGAAAATTATAACAATAATATTATCAATAATATACAAATATATTGTAATGAGACCATTGCTGCCCCCAGCGTATCACCAGTTTAGCTTTTTACGTTTTAAAATGTACAAAGCAATCAAACATTGGACCGCCACTAGCCTCAGTCTCTAATTGCCGATAAAAAAAGATGAAGAAAAAAACAATGATAAAACAGGACTGAAATACAGCCACCAGTCTTAATGCTGATGAGCAGCTTGTAATGAAAAGTTTTCCTGGCACAGTCCCACATACACGCATACAAATATGGTGGTTCTATCGGGGGGGCCCTTATTGTCCCGACCCAGTGACGAAGTCCGACAGGCAGGGCGGGTCCGAAGCCTGCATCCGTCCAGTCCACATCACTGCACCAGCTTCTGGTGGCTGATTCTAGCATGAGTCCTTCGTTCTGCAGCCATGCCAACTGGCTAGAGGGCGTCACCACACCAGCCCAGAGTGTTGTGGAGGAAAAGGGGTCAAGATCGAGCAAATAAACATGCCAGACGCAGCACAGAGGGGGGGAATGGGAAGGAGGAGTTTGGCGAGGGGTTAAAAAAAAAAAGAAAACATAAAAAAATAAAATAAAATAAAATAAAATCACACACTCATTGTCATGTTGGGTGAATACTGCAACGAGAAAAGAGAAAGGGGCAAGGGGATGGTGGAGGGACAAAGATGAGTCAATGAAAATGCTCCTGAAATATTGAAAATTCCCCACTGTGCAAGACAATGGGAAATTACGTGTAATAACAGTTCATGGCAATCCAACAACATCATTACAGAAACTGAGGTCACTGGTGAGAAAGATCTCAATCGTCTACATTGTATCATCATTCGTCAAACTATAAACATACAATTTTGACTATCACCATAAAGTCTGGTCTAATTTGCAGATTATTATTCTGACCAAGAACAGCCCACTTAAAACAGGATGTGGCCGTCTGGCATGAAACGGCCAACCACAGCTTGTTTTTTTACGTGATTTTAAGTACGTACAAATCTTCTAGCAATTGCGTAAAGTCGGATCAGATTAAAGCCAGATATTTTTAGGAAATCTGTGAACGATCAGGGGGCACGATATCCGTAATATTCTACGTAGCTACGTAAAAGCAAACACCTCTAGCTATTCAATCTCAATTCGCATGCTGCTGCGTTCCGAAATGTGTCAGAACACAATTCATAATGCTGCGCAAGTATGTGTTGCTTTCTCAGCATCACCACAAGGGGCGCTATAGTGGCCATTACTGTAGAATGTAGAATTTCTCTAGTCTTATAAATTCAGTTTTCTTCTTCAGGTTAACTACTGCCATTGAGGAACAACAGCTTGAATACAATCTTGCAGGGAGTTTAAGTTAGCCATTAACATCTGGTTGACGTTCGATCGACTATCGACATTCAGTTCAGAACACGCGTTATGTGCAACAGGAACATGCGCTTACAATGCGTTAGCCAAGCATTTGCATACTTGCGTAGAGTTTGTTTCTGAACTAACTTGAAATGTCCTGACAAGAAACAAAAATTTCCAGAACTAAGCGAGGTGGTTTCAGGTGACGAGAGGCAGGAGAGAAATGCAGTGGGTTGACGTGATGTATACTTACACTTTCACTTTGGAATGGGTTTAAGAAGTTGCCTGCCAACTCCCCATCGTCCCGTGGAGTCCCTGGGGGGTTGTTCATCCCTGCCATGTTATTCGGAGAGTTCTAGAAGCCCAGAGACAGGAGCAAGCGATGATCATTAGTGATTTCGGCAGGAAATATTTATGAAATAAAAGTGAATTGCTTTTTTTATTATTATTAATGAAAATGTGAAATTCACGCAAATGTAAGTTCTCACCTTTGGCAACCCGTCCATATCACCCGAGCCTGGAATTACAGCAAACGACAATGATTATTGTTTCCACAGACACTTCGGACATTTTCGTTATTTCAAACTTGTACAAATTAGCTACTTGCATAACAAAGTCTCACCTAAAGAACCATTCATATGGTGTGGCTCCATCGATCCCATTCCACCCATTGGACCGTCAGGCCCCGGACCCATTGGGAACTACAAATATAGACAACAAATTAGTCCCATCCAGGACAGCGATAATACACACCAGGGGCCAGATTAACGAAATATCCTTCAGAATAAAATTATTCTTCTACTATAACTTCATAAATATTTTAAATTAATATAAAATCTTTATCAAAAATATTGTATTTAATTTTTAAAATACTATATTTTTATATTTTTAAGAATACTTTGCATTCCTGAAAGACTTAAGAATGTTCTTAACTTCTTTGATTAACCATCAAAGTTTATAGCTAGATACCCTCCTACAAATTTCATATAATTTATCCTAAAACCTGAAATTTTACACTTAAGAAGATTTTTGTGAATCAGATACTCATTTTATATGAAAAGTGACGACTGTCAACTTACATTCGGTCTGTTGCCACCAGGGCCAATTGGATTCATCATCGTGTAGATGTTTTCACTAGAATTTGTTGAGTCTACGAGAAAACAGATTACGTTTCAAGAAGAGCTCTTGCTTGGATCAAAAACTGCGTGCAAGATATTTTGCTCAGAAAAATTTCACTGACAAGCAAAATTGAGTGGATATATTAACACAGTGCTTTCCAAAACAAGAGCTTCACATTTTAAAGGGTTAGTTCACCCCAAAATTTTAATTCTCTCATCATTTACTCACCCTCATGCCATCCCAGATGTGTGTGACTTTCTTTCTTCTGCTAAACTAAAATGAAGATTTTTAGAAGAATATCTCTGCTTTGTAGGTCCATAGGCAAGTGAATGGGTACCAAAAGTGAAGGCACTTTCACTTTCTCTTTTTTTTTTTTTTCTCCCAATTTGGAATGCCCAATTCCCAATGTACTTTTAAGTCCTTGTGGTCGCGTAGTGATTCACCTCAGTCCGGGTGGCGGAGGACGAATCCCAGTTGCCTCCGTGTCTGAGATCGTCAATCCACGCATCTTATCACGTGGCTACACACCATCCGCCGCGGCAACCACGCTCAACTCACCACGCACCCCACCGAGAACGAACCACATTATAACGATCACGAGGAGGTTACCCCATGTGACTCTACCCTCCCTAGCAACTGGGCCAATTTGGTTGCTTAGGAGACCTGGCTGGAGTCACTCAGCACACCCTGGGTTTCAAACTAGCGAACTCCAGGGGTGGTAGCCAGCGTCTTTACCAGACCTACAGAGCTGAAATATTCTTATAAAAATCTTAATGTGTGTTCTACAGAAGAAAGAAAGTCATACACATCATGGATGGCATGAGGGTGAGTAAATCATGAGAGATTTTTCATTTTTGGGTGAACTATTCCTTTAAGCTAATCTTCTGTCACCTACGTAATTTCTCAGCTATTATTATGAAGTTAAAAAAAGGCTGAAATGAAATTCCGGATATGAATCCAGCAAAATCCAATGGTTTAAGTGAAACCAAACTGACCTCCTGGGCTTGGCATGATGGGGGTTCCTGGGGGTCCGCCACCTCCTGGAGGCCCCTGCGAGATGAGAATAGCAAATGATTACTCTCAAAGAACATTTTTGGAAGAGCAGAAAGAGTTAGTTGGACAAACTCTTGTGCTTACGACTCACCACATAGTTTCCTGGTGATGAGGATGAGTATGCTATCTGAGGGGAGAGAAAGTAGAAGTTTTTGGACCAATTTCAGATGAAACAACTGTGGTTTTTGCAATTCTTTTACTATTTTGAAAGGGGCACTCACCGAGTTTGCGTTAGGGTTAGGCCAAGGCCCTCGACCTCCCGGACCCCTGACAAAGAGAGAGAAAGTGTTAAGCATCAATGTGTATGTGTGCGATTACTTAGCTAAATCTGACAAAACCTACCTTTAGGACGTCCCAAAGGTAAAAATGATTCATAAATAATGTCGTCCCCCCCCCCCCGAAGTTATTAAGAATGCAAACGTTAAATTTGAGAGAAATGGTCGGGGATATGATTAGTTAACTATAACCAGCCTTTAATATAAACCACAGAAGAGGTCTATGGTATGTCCTCATTTAGATAGCTAAGTAAACGTGTGAAGTGTAGCATAGACAGTGGGTGTGTACGCTGTGGCAGAGACTCACATGTTCATGCCAGGCATTCCAGGTCCGCCGAGAGAGTTCAGAGGAGGCCTCATTCCACCGCCGTAGTTCTACAAACACAGAGATATATAACACTATAACTAATATGTACCTACAAATATAAATGAGCTCATACACATAAGAATTCAGCAGCTGTACTTAATCTACAATAAAGCATTTGCACCATTATCTGCATGTAATCAACATTGGACTATGTACAATATCTAAGTATGACTGAGTTTGATTGACAAGAATGCCAGCCAACCTGTGGGCCCATGCCTCCCATTCCTCTGGGGGGGTTCATCCTCATAGGGCCGCCCATGTTTGGATGTCCTGATGTGGTAGAGGAATTACAGTCATTTTAAATGTCCTTTAGCAATGCAAAGAACTCTTAATAGGAAAAAACAAAAGTCTCCTGGTTTTAAATGGATATTGCACCTTGCGGTCTGGTTGGATCCAAACTGTTTGGCAGGAGTGGCTGTGACCCTGGGACTCCAACAGGAGGCTGGGAGAGAGAAAGAGTTATAAAACTGAGGCATAGTTCTAAGAAAACAGGAATAGCAATACCTAAAACTGAAGAACTGCAAAAAACATTTGGTTGAGGGGGCGGGGTCAGTACCTGATTTGGCATGCGGAGTGAAGGGCGAGGTCCACCTGGGTACCGTGGAGACATGAAAGGCTATGAGGAGAGAACAGAAAAGCTGTCAATCAAAAGACAAAGTGTAAGGCGGCACCACTACAAACCTTTGCAAAGCATATACAGGCAGTCAAAAGCATGTCTTTAGTACTACAAAAATTATATTTCAATTCTTTTCACTGCTTTTTTGTTTTTATGTTTCACTCCACTACAGAAATGAATGAAACAAATATGGTGCATTATATACATAAAACACGAGGGTACCAATATTTTAAGCGACATCTGTAAATAGTTAGCTTATCTAAAATCTGAATACTGCTAGTGCTTTGCAAAGCATTCCGATAAATTTGCTGACTCAATAGACTTTCAGCAAATGTAGACGAACTCTGACATACCTAAAAGAAATTGTCTGTTGATGATTGTATGTAATGCTCCAAAAGTGTCTTAGAGTATGAACAGAACATTTTTTGTTCAACAGGAAATGCTCAATTGAAGATTGCATTAAAGATTGTTAGAAGTCCAGTAGTAATTAGTCTAGAGACACTTCACAAATGTGAACCAGGAGAAAAGGAAGCACAGGATGTATGATGCGTGGCACAAAAGCAACCAGCAGGGGGCAAAATCACACTACAGAAAAGACACTGTGTTTGAGGTTGAAGGAAGGACCACATAAATACTAGATCTCCCTAAGATGACGAGTTTGGTGGAAATGTGCTGTATTTTAAACAAGAATATACAGAAAGAAGACAGACAGAGTGAAGAGAAACCAGACGGGAAGAGAGGGGTTGTGAAAGAGACAAACGAAGAGATGGGTAACACCATTTTTTAACCAGGCACAATGTGATGAGCAAAGGAACAGTAAAGGTTCCTGCGACAAGTAATTTGTCCGTTCACAATAAAATCAAAAATGCCACGTGAAGCCACACATTCCCAGCCAATTGGAACATATTTGATGTTTAAAAGAGCGCAACAGTGCCCGTCCACTTTTTCAGTCGTTTTGGTTCCAGAAGTATTTTTTCCCATTCATTTTTTCCATTGGAATTTCATAAAATCCTTCATAAAGGAGTTTTAGGCCATGAACCAAACCCACAGGCTCCAAAGTGAACCACAACATTACAAACTTTAATTTGTAGTGTAGTTTTTCATAAGGATTTCCGTTTTTTAAACCTAATCAAAATGGAAGACGAGATAACGTGGACCGATGGATTCAGCAGAACCTTCGATGGCTTCATTGCCATCGATTAACAACATTAGAGCTCACGGTAGGTCTGTCTTTTAAGGTTTGTGAGTTATCGTTAAAAATATTTTCCACAATGGAAAACAATATGAGATTTTACTTTCGGAACCAGACTGTTACGCTTAATAACACAGAAGTGGTAGCTTTCAGAACTTGTTGCTTTACTGCCTGGTTAGGGCACAGTGTACACAGTGTAAATAGTGTAAATACTGTAGCTCATCCCTTTGGATATTAGCCCAGATTTTCAACCAGTATACCACACCACCCCTTTGATTCTTAGATTACACACATATATTTAGTGTGAATACAAGGAATGGACCTGTAAAATGCGAGACAACAACAAACACGCTTCAGTACACAATCAGAGCCACTATTTGGAGGATGACGGGTACAGTAGTTGTAGATGTGGTGGAGAAGTGATTCCACAATAGTCCAATCCAGCTATGTTGGTCTTTGTTCAGTCCAAGTTGCAGCACGTTTGTGTACACGGAAGGGTGTGTTGCTGTTTGCGTATTTGTGTTTGCGTGCTTGCCTGTGTTTATGCCTGGATGTGTACATGCAAGTGTGGGCATGTTTGTGTGTATTTATCTGTGTGTGCGTGTGTGTTGCATTATTAATAGGATATTGATGGACTATGAAGGACTGAGTGCAGGGTGCAGGGAGGGACCGGGTCTGTTGAGTCCGGGAGAGATGAACCTCCACTCCTCATAGGCTGGGCCGCAGCTTGCATTATTTATCCGGGAACATAGTCCCTGTCTGTTAGGAATGTGTGTGTGTGTGTGTGTGTGTGTGTGTGTGTGTGTGTGTGTGTGTGTGTGTGTGTGTGTATGTATGTGTGTGTGTGTTTCTAGAGAGAACAGATGAGGTAATGTACTGCTTTGTGCTCTAGCTAGGGAGGACACTGGAAAAACCATGAAGAAGATCAAGAAGCAAAATAAGAGGATATGTTCGGAATAGAATACTACCATGATAAACTAGCATTTTGAAATGTGCAGTATACAACAGAGCTACATGAAATACAGTTTGACCTGAACTTCCATTTCCAGTGTGGCGAATGAACCGGAAGTAATATCAGCCTAAATTTTTATTATCTCAATTTTCAATACTCTCTTGACACATTACTTGATCTGACTGCCAAAAAGTTAGACTAGATTAAAAGTTCAAAGATAACCACTGTTGTTTCCAAGATGATAACTGGACGCTACTCGGCAAATTAAACATGAAAATTTCGCATGACAATTGAAGCAAGGTCATGTGATAACAATGCAGATTCCTACTGTTTGAAACGGTTATCGTTGCATAATACATTTTCAAAAAATAGTGGTCAGTAAACAGTACAGACAGCACAGTATTCGATAAGCAGTACAAAATAAGTGCGAAAGAAAGTGCAAGAGTGTGAATGAAAGTGCAAAAGTGACAAATTCTGAAAGAAAAATGTGAAAGAATGCAAAAAGTACAAAAGAAAATGCTCAATAAAGTGCAAAAGAGTGCGAAAGGAGGTGCTAAAGAAAGTGCAAGTGTGTGAAAGTGCAAAAAAAGTGAAAGACCGTGCAAAAAGTGTGAACGAAATGTTAAATAAGGTGTGAAAGCATGAAATGCGTGTGCAAGAAAGAAAACGTGAATGTGCAAGAAGGAAAGAAAGAATGAAAGTGTGAAAGAAAGTGCGAAAGAACGTGCTAAAAAAGTGCAAGAGTGTAAATTAAAAGTGCGTGGAAGTGCAAACAAAAAAGTTAAAGACCGTGCAAAAAGGGTGAGCAAAAGGTTAAATAAGGTGTGAAAGAAAATGTGAAGTGTGAAAGTGTGCAAGAAATTTTTTTTGAAAATGCAAAAGGCAAAGAAAGAATGAAAGTGCAAAAGAAAGGGTTAAAGAACGTCCTAAACAAAGTGCAAAAGAGTGTAAATTAAAAGTGCGAAAGTGCGTGGAAGTGCAAACAAAAAAGTGAAAATGAAATGTTAAAGAAGGTGTGAACGTTCGAAAGAAAATGCGAAGTGTGACAGAAGGTGTGCAAGAAAGAAAACATGAAAGGCGGTGCAGGAAAGTATGAAAGAAAGTGAAAGAGTGCGAAAGGAAGAAAACAGGAAAGAAAACAAGAACGAAAGAAAGAAAGAATGAAGGGATAAGGAGAGAAAGGGTGAGTGAGATACAGGTTTGCCAGATGTATGCCACAGGTGCTCCCCTGTGATGTAAACTTTAATATCCTGGTCTTATAACCAGCACTTGGTGCCTAGCCAAAACAACAACAACATGTGTCTATTCCAAAAGTGTGATGACAAAGAAGAAGTTAGAGCAGGAAAACAAGGGGCTGTGGTCTTACCTGGCCATGTGGACCCATCATGGGGTTGTTGGGGTTGTGTGGAGGAGGCTGTGCATGTGGGGATGGTTGTGATCCGGGCGGGCCCTGATAAAGAGATAGGAAAAAGACAGGACAATGAGACACTAAAAAAATAAATGTACAGAAGCAGGTAAATTAGTCACACATATCAAGATACAATGTTCAATGTACATGTACTACATGGACCCTACATTTATTTAGTACTGCACTGTGCAGTCACATTACATCATACTGTTAACCAAGAACAGCTGATGGTCTTTGATAATTTTCATGCCTATTCGACATCTTTTCCCCCCGCAAAAGGCTTCTCATCCTCTGATTACTACCCTATAACAGAGCTCCACCATGAGGCCTCCCTTTATTTCTCTCAATGAAGCCCATTATGGGTAAGTGGGAGAGGCATATGGCCTTTACAGAGAAGCATGTTCCCGCTATGCATCCCTTTAGAGTGACGGAGGAACAACTTGGGCAGGATTGTGTGTGTGTGTGTATGTGTCTTGGGTAAAGGGGGGGGGGGCTGTTAAATGAAGCAATTAATGAAATCATTTTCTACCCAGCTAAGGAGATAACGGCTTGGCACAGAACTACAAGCCCATCAAGAGAAGCCCCTCCTGCCGAGAAAGGGAACAGCACATAGTATTCCTAGCGGGACAGTGGCATGGAGGACAGCAAAATCACGGAGTCCAAGTGTTGCAAGGATGCTTCCTGACCAAAAGGGGGCAGTGTGTAGCTGCTGCCAAGAGACTGCCGGGACACAAAGCACCAAGCAAAACAAAGCATGGAGAATGGAGCAGCAACACTTTCATTGTTATGTCTGAGTACATAAAATTTTTTTGACCGTTTCTTTGGCAAACGGCACAGAAATTGAGAAATACATGTTACTGAAGGTGAAGGGTGGAGGGATGGTTTTTCTTAGTTTTGGAAGTAATTATTCAGAGTTTTGTGCAAAAGTGCAGTTGTCATAATATTTGTCACTCATAACGATAAATCCTACAAGACATACTGAACAGGATCTAGATTTCATCAAAAAAATAGCTTAAGTTGTCAAATTTTTTAACAATCTCAACATACTTGAAGGGATAGCTCACCCAAAAATTCAATGAAAGTGAATGGTGACTGGGTTGTCATTCTCCTTAACAGCTTTTTTCGTGTTCCATGTTAGACAGAAAGTCATGTTTGGAGCAAAACTTTTGGGGGAATTTTGGGGTGAACTACCCCTTTAATATACTGCTAAGCTTGTGTGACCCCAAATGGTACTTGGATCTCTGAAAGGATTCCAAGGCCGTTTTCCAAAACGCACTTTGGGAAGGGGACGCCCCTTGAAGGGTCATCCCAAACAGAAGTTAGAAAATAATTTTTTTATGAAGGGCCCTTTTACAAGTCTGTTAGCAAAGGATACATCCATACTGTAATGCCATGTTGCCTTCAGAGTGCCCACATCAACACCTCTGTCCTTCAGAGTGAGTAGGGCATAGGGATGATCACTTTCGATTGGAATTCGCCCCAAATTATGCAAACAAGGAAGTCACACTAAACCAAATCCTTTCATGTAGTTATTTCCTGTAGAAAAGTATGTTGTAATGGAGCGAGTTTTCAAAACACTCCATTTCGGTGGAGGAAAACGCTGGTCCATTGTGGATGACAGGCGTAAACGTAGTGAACTTAGTGCATTTTCAAACGAAAAAGTATTAGTGTGGACATAGCCTAATGGTGCACTGAAGTCATGTCGGAATTACTGTAATTGCGAGATTCCATCTTGTAAGTTGTAAAGTTGTGAACTCGGAATTCTAAGCTCCGACTTGACATCCGTGACGTGGCATTATAAGTAGGGCTGCCACGATTATGAAATTTGGCTTAATTGTCAAACAAATAATTGCAATTATGACGATTAATTGTCTATTTAAGGGCTTTCAGGATTAATTGTCATAAAAACTGTCATATTTCTTAAGGTGTGCTTTTTTCCCCTGCATGTGTGCTTCATACACCTTAAGAAGTCATTTTTCATATTTAACTTGAAATATATAAATAATAAAAAAGGGATTTTAAAAACTTATGAATAACATGAAAAATGTTTTAAATATAAAAATATTTCTAAATACTTAAAATATGTCTCTTTTTGGTCAGCTTTAGTTTTGGTCAATTTTACATTTACATTGTTGTATTATATTTTTTTATTAAAAATAATAGCAAGTCTCTGCTGACAGAGCACGCATCAGAGCGCTTGAGTAGCGTGTCACGCACTCTTCCGTACAAGAGCTGGTTGACATCCGTGGTGCGGCTCAGTGACGCTTGGACTCGGAGTTCAACTGAATGACACACAAACGCGCCGTTCATGGCATTTATACAGTATATTCGCTTAAAATGCCCTTATTTGGGCATTAAAATGTGATTGGAATTAGATGGCTAATAATCGTGGTTATCTCAAATATCAAACTGTGATAGACAGTTATTTAATAATCGCGACAGGCTTAGTTATGAGCGTTTGCCATAGAAACTAATAATTTCTCAGTCCGAGGGTGTTAACAGATCAGAGTTGTCATCTCGTAATTACAGTAATTCCGACACAACGTGAATGCAGCATAAAGGAATTTAATGATTCAAGTTCCGATTGGAATTCCATTTACCGGTTCCAGTTCTTTAAAAATTCTATGAACGTCTCTTTCAGTACAATAATGTTGAACACAAAAAATGCTATTTTTGGTTAGAAATTTTAATATATTATTTAATTGAAGTACAATTTATTTAATCTAAACTCTGAAGTGTGTATCTTAGCAATCAGTAAAGTCTCATGAGCCTGAAGTACTCATAACACAGTAACAGATCTCGGTTTATTTTACCTTGTGAGATCAAGACTGATTTGCAGGTCTTTTTGATTGACTCATTACAAAGAACCAGCTAATAAGAGTAATTTGTTCAAAAATAAGACTTGACTGGTTACATGTTGTATATCTGTGTTACATGTGCCAACACTAAATAGTGTTGCAGCATGCAGTGTCACTAAAATAGATGTAAGAATATTTTAGTATGGCGTTCCGTTCGCAGAGGTAGAAGAACGCTAACTCAAGAACTGTGAACGGAACCAAACGTCTCAAAAATCATACAGTTCCGGTATTTTTTTGTAACCAAATTCTGAACAAGAACTGGTTAGTCCAAACCATGGCTACTGTTACATTAACATAAAAAAACTAATTAGAAATATAAATCATATGGAAACTGACTTGGGTTAAAGCTGTCCATGGAGTCTACGTCAACAGGAATACAACACTGTACAGTGTTGGACACCTTTATGTCCCAAGACTCCTGTACCTCACAAGTCTGAGCAACATCCTCCAGTTCTTTTAACCTTGATGGAACTCTCACTCTCTGGAGTCTCTGCCAGTCTTTCTGTTCTCTACGAATTCAGTTGGCATTCAATGGGTTTTTGTGGAAGAACGGCTGATGAAATTCTCCCACCTTCTTCCCTCAAAACAAACCCATCCATTTCAGATGTTTCCAGCCAAACTTGAAATTCTCTTTTTTTTCTCACTCCTCGACTTTGCTCCCTCCCTACCTTGCTCTCTCACTTGTGTGTCCTCCCAAGAGGAGCTGGTGCGGTGGAGTTTCGCGTGAAAATCTTTGAACAAGTCGACCCATGCAATGGGGGTTATTGAAAATATAATAATAAAAATATTTGCAGATCCGGGCCAGACGCCAGCACACAAGCTTTGTGTTTCTCTCCCTAAACTCTCCTCCTCCTTTCTCTGCAGGAGGTGGCTGGGCGTCTGGGCCTGCAAGGTACAGATTAGGAGTGCCTAGAGGGAGGGGGGTGTACGGGAAGGTTTAGCCCTCTTCACCTCCATCCCTCTCTCGCAGGACCACACCTATCACACGGCAGCTACCGAGGTCACCTGTGCTAATTATCACCGCTGCATCTGTGCGCTGGAGACACAAACATATGCACAAGCAAGCGGGATTGGGTTCCACTACCACATTTTTTTTTTAGTCAACTGCCGCAACAGTGATCGCAGAATAGCTATAACGTACTGCTCACTTTGCTACGTTTTTTAAACCAAAACGTAATCATAGCAAACCATGAAAAAAAAAGGAATAAAAAGACAAAAGGAGGCATATGGAAACGATAAGGAAAGAACCAAACAATCGCCTATGTACAAATATTTCCTTTCTAACTCCGCACAGATCATAACCTGTTCCAACCGCAATCTCCACTTGTATTAAAAACAGATACAAATAGAGCAGCTCCCAATTATTAGCACAACTGTGTCCAGCAGCCGAAGCCGGCACGAGTAGGAGGGAGCGGTAGTTAGCTCTTGAGAGGTGTGAAAGTGTGATATAGTGGCCACTAGGATATATGCCAAGATATAATTGGTGTCACCAGACCACAGCAACTGCTTGCGGAGAAGCGGGGAGCGTACATGCAAGGGACGTGGGCCTGGAGGAGCCAGTCTTTTTGCAATTGTTGCCTCATTGCCAACCCTCTCTTCCTTCCTCTTCCATTCTTTCATTTTCTTTCCTCATTCTCTCCATGCCTCTCTTCTGCCATGCCCTGGGCTGCTACCATGAAGGAATTACTGCAGTGGAGCACAAAGTCCTCCCTCTTCCTCCCTTTCTTAGTTCTCTCTCTCTTTCTCTCGCTCTTATACACACAGGCGCTATTTATAGAACGCAATGTCACTCATGCAACAGTCAGATTGCTCCCTGCTCTGAACACAGCTCATGCAACATTAACACTCTCCTCCTCGACTCGGAGACCATGTCTCTGTTCTATGTGCCAATCTATGTGACGCTCTACCTGATGCATATTTCAGAGTCTGCTACTTTATGGGACGCTTTAACTGATGCTCTATGTGTCATTTTATCAGATGCTACATCTGATAATCCACTACATTCTGAGTCTATTATTTTATCTGCTACACTACCTGATCTTTTATCTGATGATCTGCAAGATCCTCTACTCTGATGCTCTATCTGCCGCCCTATCTGAAATTCTACTAAATGTTCCATCTAATCTGATGCTCTATCTGCTGCTCTACTAAATTATCTATCTGTTCTGTTACACTGCCATCCTATTTTAAGTTATACTAACGTTCTATCTGCTCGATCTGATGTTTTGTTATATGTTCATTCTAGTTTGATGCTCTATGTGCCGCTCTATCAGATGTTCTACTAACTGTTCTATCTGATTTGTTACTCTGCCACCCTACCCTATTTGAAATTATGCTTATGTTCCATCTACTATTCTGATGTTATACTACATGTTAATTCAAGTCTGATGCTCTATGTGCCACTCTATTTGATGTTCTACTAAATGTTCTATTTGCTCTATCAGATACTCTGTCTGCCACCCTATCTGAAATTCTATAAGATGTTCTGTCTAGTCTGATGCTCTCTGATCTTGTACTAAATGTTCCACCTACTCTGTTACTCTGCCACCCTATTTAAAATTCTAATGTTCCATCTACTCTGTCTGTTCTACTCTGTTCATTTTAGTCTGATGCACTATGTGCCGCTCTATAAATGTTCTATCTGCTCTATCAGATACTCTGTATGCCACACAATATGAAATTCTACTAGATGTTCTATCTACTTTATCTAATGTTCTACTTAATGTTCTAACTGCTCTGGTGCTCTGCCACCTATTTGAAATTCAACTAATGTTCTATCTACTCTATATGATGTTTGAGTATATGTTAATTCTAGTCTGATACTCTATGTGCCGCTCTATCTAATGTTCTACTGAATGTTCTATCTGCCACCATATCTGATGTTCAACTAGATTAAAGACTAAAATTCTACTAGATGTTCTATCTAGTCTGATGCTCTGTATGCTGTTCTACTAAATGTTTTATCTGCTCTATCAGATGATCTGTCTGCCACTCTATATGATGTTCTACTAGATCTTCTATCTAGTCTGATGCTCTATATGCCACTCTATCTGATGTTCTACTAAATGTTCTATCTTTTCTGTTACCTCTATCTGGTACCCTATCTTTAATTATACTAGACGTTCTATCTGCAGCTCTGATGTTCTACTAAATGTTCTGTCTACTCCATTAGATAATCTGTCTGCCACCCTATCTGCAATTCTACTAAATGTTCAATCTAATATTCTGTCCTAAGCAAGTTTGACAAAAGATGATTTATATAATTAACATTAAAAAATATTTAAAGAGCTGCATATAATAATACAAAGTGTGAATGCAGAGATGTTATTTGTAGGACATATTGTCAGTTTACAATAATGTGTTATAGATTTTATTTTTTAATCTTGACCCATCTGTCTTTCTTTCATTAAAACAGAAAATCATTATTTTTATACACTAGTGCAGCAAGTGGCCTATTGAATTTGAACCCAAGTTTATGCAAAAGTAATGTGTGACAGACAATTTAGCTGAATTTGTCTTTCAGTGTTTGTTTGTTTGTTTAGAAAGGTGACTAGCTTTCATCTGCCTATAATTAGCTCAATAAAGATCACTATAGCAGAGAAACTCCCAGTGGCACCTTGACTCTGGGGCGGGGGGGGGGTTATGCTCTACAGGCCTTTAGGATTAAAATGTCGAGGCTTTTGTACTGATCTGTGATCAGGGTCCACAACTCTCCGTTTGTGTCAGTGAGCATTGCTACTGTACTGAACTACTAATTTAGACACACAACATGGAAATGAATGGAAATACGGAGAGGGAGAGATATCGGGGAAGAAACATCTGGACGGGGATTAGAAGAACTAAAGGGGGTTAGAGAAAGGAGGGGAGGGGTAAGGGACAGAAAATGGTAAAAGCTTAACACACACGGTTTAAGGAGGAGGTTGAACAGGAAGGTGGGGGAGAAAAGAGAGAGCAGCTCATACTTGAAAGAAGCCGGGAGGCATGGGTCCACCTGGCATGCCGTCGTTGGGTGGCATGTTGCCCATCACAGGACTGGGAGCTGCCGCTGCGCTCTAAAAGAGAAACACACAGAACCTGGTCATAAAGTTTTGATTTTAAATATCAACTAAATAAATGAATAGGCATGAATAAACCTATAACAAAACATTCAGATACTTTCATTTTTCTTTGTCCAGATATTTGATACATCATTGACCAGTCAAGCAAACAAACAACAAGCATCTTTAACAAATGCCTTTAGAGCACAACGAAAAGACCAAGCGAAGTTCGGCGCAACAACTGAGTTAAAATACACACGGGTAGAAAGTCTTGTCATAGATTTGAGCAGTTGTTTAGGTTGAAAGCTGGGGCCCCTTCACCCCAGACAAAGCCAGACTCAGTCGTGTCTTTCCCATGCCAGTAAAGAAGGGGGAGACAGGGATTACACACGACCCAACGCCCCCTCCCCAGCCCTGTAATCAGATCCTTCTTTCCTTGGTGGAGGAGGGCAAATCGCCTCAGTGCAGCTGACCTTAACTGCCCAGACACTCTATTGACCCAGAGAGGGCAAAGGGCAGTGCCACATACTCCAACATACACATGGACATAGGTACACGAATTCTCTCTATCTTTAGCTCACACACAAAGACATATGTAGTAACAATTCCAGAACTTAAACCATGTATAAACACACTAGGATTGGGCACAACTACCCAAGTACTCAGAAGTGATGCAATGATCATGACAACAAAAAAATAGGAATGCTGAAGTCCAGTAGACTTCTGAACTATATGGAAAAGTTCCAAAACAGTGCTTAATTTTTAACTTTGTGATTTGTTATGATGGAATTTTGAGTGGCTTCTTGCTGCCCTGGTTAGAGAGGGATGTCAACTTGTGCATGCTCGCGCACACACACACACACACACACACACACACACACACACACACACCCTGGTGAGAAAGCGTCAGGAGCTGACCCCCTGCAGGTACAAAGACGAAGAGGCAAAACTCCCCCAGGACATCATTTCACCCCTAACATACACGCACTTTCATCAACATGTCTTGTTCAGTTACAAGATTTGTGATAACCAATGGCATTTGGCGTAAACATTATTCAAAAAAATCTCTTTTTGTGTTTATATGAGTTTAAAATTAGAGGTAGACCGATTGGTTTTACCAATTAATTGGTGCCGATAGTTGCTTTTTGGAACTATTGTTATCAGCAAAAATATCTGTGTTATAAATCAATAAAATGTTAACATAGCGTTATGCACCAAACCTTTATTTGATTTTTTCTGGTTATTTGGGGGATTTTGTTTGAACTGGGATTTTATTAATTTAGGACTCTTTGTCTGTGCCTGTCATAGTAAGGAAAGAAAAAGAAATGTTTTTGACATTCTTTAAATCAATTTCAAAAACTATCGGCCACTTAATTAGTTATCTGCCTTTGCTAACACCTTAGTTATCAGTATCGGCAAAATCCACTATCGGTTGACATCTATTTGAAATGTTATTAGAGATTGAGTAAATGATGAGTAAATTTAATCGTGGGTGAACTATTCCTTTAACACACTTCCACAAACAAATCACAAGAAAGGAAACCCCATAGATTTATATGTAACCTGTATACAAGGACGCACTACCACAGATGAGAAAAAACAAGGCCGGATGCTGGCGCTGGGCAGATAACAGGTGAGGTACGGCCAGTCCCAGTGTTTGCATGCAGTGGAACGATTGGCGAGTATGTTTGGTTAGGGGGAGGAAGGGGCTGAGTGACAGATCGGGCCGGTGAGATTTTGTTTACACAGTGGCTGGTGTAGGTTTAACCAGCACAATGGCTCCAGCTCTATTGTCACAGCATATGCACGTGTGGAAATACGTAAGGCGGGCAGAGGAGTACTTCCATTAAAACACAGACAAATAAACTATACAAATATCACTGGGCACAATGACCGGTGGCCAATCACTAAGAACGGATTGTTTTAGGAGTTATTGTTAGCACACGCACACACAGAGCAAGCCAGCGCGACTCTACTGCACTCAGGTAGAGCGGCAGAGGGCCCAATCGGCTTGTTGCCATGACAACACAGACCTTGGCTCTCCCGCTCTCTGGTGCCCATTAAAACCCTCAGGCCGTCAATCACTCGCCTGGCCGGGGAGCGAAAAAGAGAGAGCGCGAGAGAAACCGAGAGAGGAGAATGAAGACAGTTTAAAGGAGCCTGTGGCTTTTGATAGGCCTGGCTGTTTGTTACCGCTATCTCTTTCTCTCTCTCTCGACTGTTTATCCTACATTTCTTCCCTTAAAGCTGCACTACAGAACATTATTGGTGTTAAAAATGAACAAAATGCCATTTTTAGCTAATAATAATAAAAATAAAAAAATTATTAAAAACAAAATTTTCAAAACAATGTCCTTGCCGTACCTGAATTTACTACAGTAAGCCTAAGAAAATGTGCACATTTCTTGCCACGCAGTAGCAATGTTGCTTAACCATGATAAATACGATAATCCAAAATGTATACCGGTTGTCAAATTTGTACCGGTTTATTGTGTCTACCGGTATGTTGCCCACCCCTAACACCACCTATATCAATGGTGGCACTATTCTTTTACAGTTGATATCTAGTAAACCCTTAATTTTGAGTCCAAAAAATTAGAACTAGAATACTTTCAAATTGTATGTATCAGCTTGAAACAAATATAGAATCATGGTTTTAATTTGTTTATATATATTTATACATACATACACACACACACACACACACACACACACTACCGTTTTGAAACACTTAACCGAAATGTTTCTCATGATCTTAAAAATCTTTTGATCTGAAGGCTTATGCTTAAATGTTTGAAATTAGTTTTGTCGACAAAAATATAATTGTGCCACCAAATTAATTTATTTCATTATAAAACTAAAATGTAATAAAAAAATAAAAACATTTTTTTGAAATTGATGACTTGGACCAAATAATAAAGAAAAGCAGCCAATAAGTGCCCAACACAGATGGGAACTCCTTCAATACTGTTTAAAAAGCATCCCAGGGTGATACCTCAAGAAGTTGGTTGAGAAAATGTCAAGAGTACATGTCTGTAAATTCTAGGCAAAGGGTGAGTACTTTGAAGATGCTAAAATATAACACAGTTTTGATTTATTTTGGATTTTGTTTAGTCACAACATAATTCCCATAGTTCCATTTATGTTATTCCATAGTTTTGATGACTTTACTATTATTCTAAAATGTGAAAAAAAATGTATAATAAAGAATGGAGTAAGTGTTTATATATATTTATATAGGGGTCTCCCCATTTACAGCTTTTCGACAGAATCATTGGCCCCCACAGCTCATCTCCCTCTCTCTCCTCCTCTGTTCTTCATTTCCCAACATCCCCTGTTTCCAATAACTCTGTCAGTAGAGTTGACTCCATAAAGATTAGGCAGCCATAATCAGCAGTGCTGGCTGACAGATGTGCCTTTTAATCAATGGGGCATTGGAACTGCAATCTACACCATGCAACATGGGGAAGCCACTATGACGAGGGGTCTCTCTCTCTCTCTGTCTTTCCCCCTCAGTCTCTTTCCCTCCCATGGCGTCAACAGCTGTTGTATCAATCAGGTGAATTAATTACCAGTAAACAAATCTGCCGAGGAAACCCCTCATGTACACACCCCCACCCTACAAATACACACACTTGCACACACACTGTATTCCCACAACCAGCTAGCTTCCATAATCACAGTGGCCTACAATTATGCTTTCTCAAGGGTCTCACCAAAAGCCATGCAGAGATATAGGCATGTTTGTGTGTGTGTGTGTGTGTGTGTGTGTGTGTGTGTGTGTACAACCAGTAGAGAGAAATTTTTCTAAACTGCATAAGCGGTCTAATTGTGAAACACGAAAAAAAAATTGTCGTTGGATGGAAAGACATACAGGAAACTCGACAGCTAAGCTACACATTTAGTCAAAACTGTGTTATGAACAAAACAGTCTCAGACTACGATCGGTCCTGTGACTGTTTCAGTTTTGCTGTATTTACAGTGTTTTTCCTTTGTAGCGAATTATGTGTGGCTTCGCTGCTCCACCACCTGTTATGTGCATTATTAGTCACAAAACAGACCACATGAAAATAAAATTCCTACAGCACTGAACACCACTGACCCAAAAGCTAGCTCTAATTTAGTAGATGACAGAGCTACTGGGTGCAATTTTTGTGGCCATGCAAAGTCATACTCTGAATTCTCTGTGATACTTGAGTTGCAGAAATGGAAAAAGTCATTCTATTGGTTTTGCTTTGGCTACTTCAGTATTTTGTTTCTGATAACTAGATAAGTAAAGTTAGTCTAGATATACTTTGATGTTGGCTTGATAAAGCCTTGCCTAAAATTTATAATACAGTCTTGGCCCACTGAAACATTACATCAATATAAGTTTAAGAGATTTTTCAGATTTTTGATTGTCTGCTGTGCGAAATCCGTAAGTCCGATCAGTCAGATATATTCCAGAACAATCTGAAGGTCTGTGCCAAGTTTGGTGAATGTAGCATGAAAGCTCTAGGAGTCTGTACTAGAAAATGTGTTCTTGGTTTTTCGGGATTTTGAACAAAACCAAGTTAGTAGAATAAAAGTATGTTGGCATTGTAAAGCCAACATCATAACGACCAATGCCAAACTTGAAAAGAGGAGTTTACAAGGTGCACTTCATGGCAGCATCAATCAGTTAGCAATATTTAGCAAAATGATAAAGTTTTAAACTATGCCAAAGAAGTATACCAATCAATATCAACTTAATAATTCTGAAATATGGCACAGGTTAACACAAAGAGGATACATTTTAATTAAAATTAATTGAGACTTGACACCAGTAGTCCAGCATTGAGCTACAACATGTTCCATGCGCTGTTGGGCTAGACCATGCTCACCACCTCATTGGCCGCGTCAGGTGTCTCTCTATTTTTCCCAGAGATGCCACACACAAATGCACACACATATACTTGCACTATGTACCCTATGTGCTATAATTACAGAAGTATGCGCTGTAACATTCATATACCACACAAATCTGATGGGAGTGACTCCAATAAATGTTAAATTCTGAGCTTTGACACAAGCTTTTATCCATGCATCCACATTGAAAACCAACATAAACCAACATCATGCCTTCTTTTAAAATCATGCAAATGTTAGAGTTGACAACCTAAGACCCTTAACAAGTTGCATCAGGCATTATGAGGTGAGATGTTTTAGTCAAAGTATACCCAAGGACTGAAGATTAAATGGACCATTGAAGAAAGCAAACAGATTTCCAAGTATTTGAATTAGCTTTTCTGACAAAGGCTACATATATTTCATTTTATGGGAAAGACCTCCCATGTGACTTCTTTATAATGACAAGCTTTAGCCAACCCCTTTTCTTCTAACTAGATTTTATTTTTTAATCAAGATAGGGGCAAAAGAACTAACCAAGAGACAATAAGTGTATGAGGGAGAAATGGGGGTGTATAGTGTATATTTTTAAAAATGTTCAATAAAACATCCTCAACTACAAAAATCAAATGATGGTTATTTTCAAGACTGGGATTAACATCCATTTGAGACCAACTTGAGGCCAATTAGTAGACTAAATGCAGACACTTTTAAAAAGGTCTAAAAGTGAGGGATTCATAGTAAGATGTAAGTAAGATGGGAAGGGTGGGTTAGGATTGACATAGTGAGGTTTGAAGCCAGTGCTGCCATCCTATTTCCGATGTGAAACATAATGTGGTCTTATTACAATCCATACATAGCAAGAATGGTTAGCGTGAAGGGAGTTCAAATTGGGGCCATTGATGCTGTCTGCTGAACATGGGAGTTTCCATGCCTCACTCCCTTTCTCTCTCTTTGCTTTCCTTTCTCTTAAGTACTGTACATCCTCTAAGCAGGCAGAAATCATTCCTCTTTGGAAAGGGTATCTGGAGTTCCCACTTCTGGGTTAAGGAGCTTAGCGTACTATAGTTAACATTCACAAAGACTGAACGCTGGGAAAGTGTAAGAAAACCTAGTGGGCTGTCGGTACCCAAGAGAGGCTGGAAGCACCACGAGAAGAGGGCCTAGTTTCTGACAGAGACAGGGGCTTGGTGAGGGGGAAACACATTCTACATTTCTTAGACAATGAAGGGTCTGTGGCACTGGACCTCTGCGCTTGGGGCACCATCATAAAAAAGAAACACGGAAAGTGAAAAAACTACGAGCAGGTTGAACTCCTTGAGGCGCTTTGGTATGAAAACTGATAAAAACAAGCAAAAAAGAATGAAGTTGTTCCAGTGGAAATAACCTAGTTAAACAAAACACCAAGTCTGGGTGAAGAAAACTGTTTTCAAATTCAGAAAAAGCAGACATCAACAAGAGGTCCCACCCCAAACAAGTCTCTCATTCGACCTCCGCTTCAAGCTCAGTTTTTCAAATTTCAGCCTGGTAAAAGTGGTTTTAGGTTCGCCTCAGATGTCCAAATCCACAATCCCTTCATGTAGATCATGAGTGAAACCACTAAAACTGAGTCAGCCAACTCTTAACCAGCTGCGGCTAACAGTGGTCAGCCCACCCAACGGCCAAATCCATCTCCCATCTACAACCACTCAATGGCGAGTTCTTCACTTCCACAGGAAGTTATTACACTGTCAATAGGTGCGGTAACATTAATGCTAATCTAGCACCATATTTGTACAAAACTGGTCCTGTTAAGCAAACAATTAACTTCATATATTACAGGCACCAGAAGTCTCACAATCACAGCTGCTGGAGAAGTAGGGGCAGTCAAGAGATTCAGAATGCATTTTACCTGTCTCCTAACAGCAGCGTACAGCAGCGTGCATGTCATGCTAACCTGTGCTAGCATTCCCATCAATAAGTAAATAGGCTGACAGAAATATCTCTACCCAGCCTAATGGTCCAGCACAGACTAGGCAGTCTTTATCTTTTTTTTTTTTCACTAGGAGAACCAAAAAATGAAGGCATGTTTCTTTATTACGATATTAAGTGGTCTCATCACTCAGTTTGTATGAGAGGAACTACAATACATGCCCAAAATCAGCAGAATTAACATATATTTTTTTGTTGGAGGTCATTTTAATTGCATTAGGTGTGTGGGAAGTATTGATGGTATTCAACTACACTTGATTTATAATGTGATTAGAGTGACATTAGAAACCAAATATTTGGTGTCAAAGTGTTCATCATTGAATGGTGATAAATGGTGTGGGTTTGATTAGAGGTGTGAATCTTCACTGACCTCACGATTCAATTATGATTAAAAGGGTAACGATTCGATTAGAAAACAATTCTCGATGCATCACGATGCATCTTTTCCTCCAATTTCTTTTCTTTTTTTTCCAGTTTCTTCAAAATTTCTTTTTTACTCTATTTTTTCCCTTTCAGTTTTTTATTTAACAGCTGTTTTAAAAAACCAGAACGAGTCACATTACATAAACTGGCCTTTTACATTCAGAATGAGCAGTGAACAAAACATGGAATATCCACAAGATTAAATAAACGGTTCAATAGTTTAGAAGAGTATCACAATTTTTCAGTTTCTTTCTTTAGAACCTTATAAAATCTCTTAAAAGCACAAGAAAAAAAATATTGGTTCTCCATCAAAACACACTGAATACTATTACTTCAACTGTTTATATTAATCTTTTTTTAAAGCACTGTAAATTATTTAATAGTATTTAATTATTATTTAAAATTAATCTATGCCATGCCTTAATTTAATTTTTAACTATAACCACACAACTGGAAGTTGCTGGTTGAGGATGAAAGATATATCTGCTTTAATGAGAGTGCAGCCGTTAGCTTCTCCTCTCCTCACCTGCACAGGTGATAGTAAAGTGATTTACATAGTGCAGTTGATGCTACAGAAATGTATCAAGCATCTCGTATGCACTGTTCCATCTGTTTTCTCTGTGAGAAGAAGATTGCACGACCCCGTCGGAAACGCTACGATGGATTTCAAACCCATATAATCAGGTTTGTGAACTGTTCTGACAAGTGAGTGACCGGCAATAAGCAAAAGCCAATGAAACGGAGAGCGCGCAAGAGTAGAGAAAGGCATCAGGAAAAAGAGAAAAAAAGAATTAAATGAAAACATCACCCACGTCTCACGAACCACTGACTCTGCTGTATTTACCCTATTGTGTGCAAATCAGTGCAATAACGGGTGCGAGCTTGTGTTTTATGTTGTTTGTTGACAAGTTATCACGAATAAACTCTCCCGTTGCTATGTGTGTGGGTTTGTGAAAGAACTTCAGGATCATAGCTTCATTTGGGCACAATTGGTCATGTGTTTGAAACACCTAGTCTGCAAACAGTCGTGTTTGTGCGCCTGACTTTATTATATGCGCTTAAAGCATGTCTTTGTTTCTATATCTGTCGTGGGCGCACGCCACTGCACTGCCGCAGTTTAAACTGAACTCAGAATCGATTCTGATTCTTTTGCAAATCGATTCAGAATCATTTGAGAAAGAATAACGATGCATCACTGAAACTATTTTTTCCCCTACCCCTAGGTTTAATGCTGATTTCAAACAGTAAGGGGCATTAAGACCCTGGGGACAACAAGAGGACACGTGTCCAGCTAACTCCCAGCACACAGTGTCTGTCTCTCTCGATAAAGCGTTTTCTCTCTTTCGCATTCTGTCTTTATAATTCTACATGTGAACAAGATCAAACCACAAAGTCCCAGAGGGAAAAATGGAGTTGTCTGCTCCCACACCCTCCCTCTCTCTCTATAGGTCTCGCTTTGGAGAAGAACAAGCAATGGAGAGAGAGGAGAAGAACATACTTACATTTTTGGTGAACTGGGACTATATAGGGGTCTACATATAAGTATTTGGGGAGGTGGCAGGAGGTTGAACGAAGAATGGAGGGGAATTAAGTACAAAGGGGGAGGTGAAAAGCATTACCCTACTTTGGCCCACCATTGTTCATCTGAAGAGCGACCTAGAGATCAGGGGTGGCATGGACTGGCTGACTGCACGCTGTGTCCATCACCGAGCCAGCAGACAGAGCAGGCATCTCACACCCCTATTCCTGGCACCCTCTGGCCTACACCTGACTTTTCAGACACCCTCCACTAGTCCTTTCCAATCCATTTGCCCCAGCATCCTGGCCTATCTCAGTCCAGGGCTATGTGCAGATCCCCCAATGCATTCACTCTGTATCATATAACACAGCAAAAAAACAAAAACAAAAAAAACTTGGTGCCAGCTAAAATAAGGTCTCCTGCAGGGGCTATGTCAAGAAGAAGTCCACTAACCCCTTGATGTCCACAAGACTTAAATCATGAAGTAAAACTAATACAATGCAAATTCTGGATATTACATCTTGTCCCGCTGCAAAAAAAACAATTTAGACCAGCTTGAATACCCATGCTGGACTGGTTTATGCTGACATACCTGGTGGATCAGCACAGACATGCTATTCACCAGAAAAACTGTTCGACATGCATGGTCTGTCTGGTGAAGTGGGTTGACCTAGGAAGGCCTGCTAGTTAAGCTTAAGAAACCTGGTAGGTACACCAGCATCCCACACAGACAAAAAAATAACATGGTGACCTAGTCTTCTGAGTAGTGTATAACTCAATTTGCCTTCTGCAGCACACTTCATCCATAGGTGCATTTGCATTAAGTCTTGTTTCTTACTTATTACAGCTCTTGACTCCCCCCCACATAGGGCCATCCAACATGTTAATTGCAAGGCAAACAATCCAAAAGCCCACATTAACCTCCAAGAAGTCTCCCATGAGTGGAGGTTAGTTAAGCTCTTTTAAAAAATCTCAACGACACTGGACAAGTACCAGTTTGAAGCTAATCCCATTGGAGGAGGGACCGCTTCCCTCTAAATTTGCACAGCAGGGGAGGGCTGATGAAAGTACCAGTGATATGAGCCACATCAAAGAAGGTGCGGAGTGAAACAAGAGCTACCGCTTTGCAGGGGTGTAAAAGAATGAATTACAAATACTCACACTCCTGTAATTAAGTCGTATATCTCAGGAATTGTAATAAATCGTTTTAAAATTTGATACTTTTACTTGAGTGCATTTTAAGGGCAGTTTCTGTACTTCTACTATGCTATTTTCCCACCGTCTGTGTTCGCTACTTCCCTGTTTTGATTGTATTTTTATCCATCAACGTGATTGGCTAGGGAGAGTCTCGTGACTCCCATCAAAACACATGTAGAAAACTTGAAGGTGGAGTGGCGCCAACTGCTATCATGATCCCGTTGTATAAAGGTACCTCAGTTTGTTACTGGGAGACAGCAGATGTCCTAACCCCACCTCCACCCTAATCCTAACCATATGGAGCCTGTAAGGCAGAGAAGCCTGCCGGGAACAACTCATGGCACCTTTCACCCATCATGCTATCATGATGAATGTGGAGGATGCCTCAAGCAACACTTCTACACCAGAACATCCACGGCCAAAACTAAAAGGGCGTTTCACAATGAAGAAGGCCAATTGCTTGATCGTGTCATGTGACTTTAGCTTGCTCAAGCCAGTCGAGATATCAGCATTAATGCTACGTTTAATTTGACGAAGCATATTGAGGTAAATTTCATATTTCTGCTTACTAGATTTTCTGTGTCTATACCGCCTGTAAATTAGCTAGCTATCACTGAGATTATTGGGCTGCTGTGAGAGGTTTATCCAATGTTAGCTAGGTTATAAGGCTGGGTAATAAAACAATCTCGATATTTGTCGGGGGAAAAATCCTCAATATCGATGATACACTTTTGAGCAATTTTCTATATTTAGCCTACATCTAGACCAGGGGTGCTCATTACATCGATGCTTCTGTAGCTGTGTGCCGTTTGAATGACAGGCGGCCTTGTGTGTGTGTGTGTGTGTGTGTGTGTGTGTGTGTGTGTGTGTGTGTGTGTGTGTGTGTGTGTGTGTGTAGGAGCTTTACATGCACGTGTGTTCAGAGAGTGCTAACGCTTAAACAGTCAAATACACTTCATAATTCCTCCAAAATGCCCGTCTTGGCGAGGTATTAATGTAAACAGTCAGTTATGTCTTAAGTAAACATAAATAGAGGGACAAAAAGCAGATTTGTATCAAAATGTCAGACTTGAAGCGTACATGTAACCGAATAGACCACTGTCTAGTGTGTCTTTAAAAGGCTATTAATCAACCAACAATAAGCTGAATAACTTTAGTACCTTTAGAGGAATTAATGTAATATAATAAAACGGTGACGTTTTAATAATAATTTTTTTAGAATATTGTTATTTTTTTAATAATACCGACCCTTGATGTAGACAGTGTGTTAATTTGAAAATAAATTACCAGGGAAGTTATGCTCAGCCTAACTATTCAACTATTTTTAGTCTTAAAGGAATAGTTCACCCAAAAATTAAAGTTCTCTTATCATGTACTCAACCTCATGCCATCACATATGTGTATGACTCTTTCAGCAGGAGAACACAACCAAAGATTTTTAGAAGAATATATCGGCACTATAGGTCCATACAATGAAAGTGAATGGTGATCAGACCTTTGTAGCTCCAAAAATCACATAAAGGAAACATAGAAGTTATCCATAAGACTCCAGTGTTTAAATTAATATCTGTCAGAAGCTATATAAAAGGTGTGGGTGAGAAACAGAACAATATTTAAGTCCTTTTTATACTGTAAATCTCCACTTTAACTTTCACTTCCAGATGTGAAAGTTAAACTAAACAGGCACCACATGTGACTTTTAGATGTGAAATCTTAAAAGATGAAAAACGATTAAAATTTTGATCTGTTTCTCACCCAAACCTATTATATCACTTCTGAAGATATGGATTTAAACACTGGAGTCTCATGGATTAATTCAGTTTCCTTTATGTGATTTTTGGAGCTATAAAGATCTGATCACCATTCACTAGCATTGTATGGACCTACAGAGCTGAGATATTCTTCTAAAAAAATTTGTGTTCTGCAGAAGAAAGGTAGTCATGCACATCTGGGATGGCATGAGGGTGAGTAAATGATGAGTGAATTTTCATTTTTGGGTGATCTATCTCTTTAAAAGATACAAGAATGAATGTGGAACATTGCATCTCCAAAGTAGTGGTCAACCAGTATGGGTTTTTTAATGGCCGATGCAATATACAGAGAGCAGGGTGGCCGACAGGCCCATACAATGCCGATATATCACATATATAATGTTTGTAAATAACAAACATTAAGTTGCTAAAAAATATAAACTCTTATTTAGCACTATATTTACTCAACTTCACACAAAACTAAAACATTATATTGTATTTTAAATGGTAGATAGCAGTTTCTTCAGATTTCTGTTTAGTCATCAAATTTTAGTAATTTATTTGCACATAAATAAATAGTTAATACACCAACTCACCACAATTGTACAGAGCAGTTATCCGAGTTACCGTAGACTTTGTCAGTTCAAACCAGTCTGGTCATTCTCTGTTGACCTCTCTCATCAACAAGACATTTCCATCCACAGAACTGCTGCTCACTGGATGTTTTTTGTTTTTGGCACCAATCGTGGTAAATTCTAGAGACTGTTGTGCTTGAAAATCCCAGGAGATCAGCTGTTACAGAAATATTCAAACCAGTAACCCCCCCCCCCCCCCCGTACAAAAATACTTTGCCCACCCCTGCTCTATACCCCCTCTATTGTGCCGGACGTGACATTCCAGCTGCCAAGTGACAGTCTTTTTATGTTTTTTTAGTTGTTTTTGCATTCTTTGCATTGTTTTGAAAATTGTTTTATGTGTAACAATAACTCGCTCTGTTGGCATTAAAGGAAATTTAGACCCTCCACATAAACTGATTTTAATGTAATTGTTTCATACATTACAATTTAAAATGGTGATCAGTGTATTGAAAATAACTTTGATCTTTTAATCTCTGTAATCATGTCTCCCTTTTATTTTTTGGAATCACATTCATGTAGTGTTTATCATAGATCAGTGATGCATTTTAAAAGTTAGCAGTCAAATTCAATGTCATAAAAGGGAATGTGAATTACGGTACGTATGCTACATTTTTAAAATTGCTGCATATGGAATTTATTATGAGGTGGCATAGCTTTCGCAATCCAATACTCAATACTCACTACTCATGAGTACTTTTAAATTAGCTACTCTTAACTCTTACTCGAGTAGTTTTTAGGACAGATACTTTTACTCACAATAGATTTTTTGATAAGTAACTGTATTTTTACTCGAGTATGATTTTTCAGTACTCTTTCCACCCCTGCCGCTTTGTTTGACCACTATTCTGTTAATGACTGTTTGCAAGCTGGATAGATTTGTCAGTGGAACAATATGGTTTCATTCATTGTGTTGAAATGGCCCTTGTATTTATTCAATTCCCTTGGCATTCTTTGAGTGCGGTAATGCTACAAAACAAGCATTTCATGGCAGTTCATGGACACTTTTGAGTAGATTGGAAGGGTAACATACCATTGAAAAGGATGTAAAAGTCGTAATTAGTAGGCTGGGATTGGGCCGTCATTAGTCATTTTGCATCATTTGGTAAATTAAAAACGATCAAAACTGGATGTTTGACTGGAACCAATGTATATTAAGTGATAGACTGAGCTGTCCAACAAAGTCTCCGAATCGAGCCGATTCATTTTCATATTTACTAAACTCACAAGAAATAGTGGGTTTCAACCATTTAAAAATTTAGCAATTTTTGCTAGCTGAGCCGAACATTTCCTCTCCAATCAAGATCCAACAGTTCTTCTTACTGGTACTCTGGGAATATGCAGTCACATATGCAATATTACTTGACAGATGGAAACAAATTAGTAACAAAGTAGCATTAACATCCCTTTGCTTGCTCACCCACAGTCCACTGTCACCCCCACTTACCCACCCTTGATTTCTGGCAAAAGTCTAGGGTTGGTCTGGACTCCTGGGCCAATGATGTCCTCAGAATATAAACTGCTCCCTTCCGCACTCTTCAGTCCCCTTGCCCCCCACCCTTTCAGCCTTACTGTATCATAAGCTTGCAGAAAAGTGCAGAAAAAAATCCTTTGGTGGGTCGGCCAGATTAAACTGCCACTGTAATCCGCTTGGCTTTCACCTCCTTGTCCTCAACCACGAGAGGGAGAGATGAAGAGAGAGTGAGAGCAACAAGGAAAAGGACTGTTAGGTAATAAAAAAACAAGGTCAAAGGGAGCATTAGAAAATAAACACCATGAGTGAAGTAAAAAAATTTAAGCCAATACGCATGAAAAGAGACACCGAGAGTAACTTAAAAAGCTAATGGGAAAATGTACTGAAGGGAATAGGAAAACAAGCTAATGTGAAACTTAGAAATAGATTTTGCATGAAGGAAAGAAGGCAGAAAGGAAGGAAGGAATAGAGGAAGGAAGGAATAATCTATATTGATGCACCCTTCCAGAGGTACATCACTTCACCAGAACACAAATATCAACCAAGGGGCTATAAACTCAAAACACATGTGATAAAGATATCATGGGTAAAGACCTGTGTGGGTTTATGAAAGTGTGTTTAAGTGTTACTGGAGAAACAGAGTTGGACATAATAGCCAGGCCCACACGGAATCTGCGCATGAATCCCAGAACTGGAATACCCATCATTCATAAAGTTCGGCACATCCCTCATCCCTTGCATGGTTGCTTTTTTTTTTTGGATAATTTGATAATACATTTAGCTACCAATAAGTGTGTAGTGGTCTCAGCTCAGTGTAACACATTTGATCATGCTTAAATCTGAGGAATGCATCAGAATTCCAAAGTTTCCCTAAAACAATCAGTGCAGAAAATGTCTGGAGATTATGTCAGGGCCTGGTTCACTTAAACTAGAGATGTGCAAAACTATGTTTTTCAAAATCGATTGCTCAGTTTGTTGCCTAGTTAAGAACTAATCATTCTTAAGGAAGCCCTGTATAAACAGCCAAGTTTTAGGTTCACCTTACTCGATTCAGATGTACATGATTAGGGGGCGATTACGTAAGACATGTTCTGGCATTCAAAAACAGCTAGAGGGAGCGTACTGCAATGGAACATAATGTAGGGGTCTCAAGACACCTTTTTAAATGCTGGATTATTCTTATTAGGGATGCAATGATACCTCTTTCTCTCTACTGATCCGATTCCAATACCTGAACTCTAGGTATCGGCCGATACCAATACCATTTTTTTCCCTTTATCAGTTTATATGACTATCTATACCTCACTGTGTGGAACTAATTGGGGGTACTCGTATATATGAGAAAGAAAAAAAAACACATCTACACATTATTTCAATTTAATAGTGTAGCTTATTAAGAAAAACTTAATTGTTAACTAGTCTACTGGATAATGCACCAGCAAAATTAGCCTAACAATAATTCCTTTGAAAGTCTACAGTAGAAAAGAAGCTAGCTATCTTCGCCTAGTACACAGTATGCTTCTTGTTCATAATTTGGTGAAATGCTCCTCCGGTGCCGTTCTCGATGGATGTTATAGGCAAACTGAACTACTGAGCATCTACATCTGAGATGTTGATCGTGTATAGCACATACATATTGTGCGCTGCTCTGAGAGGTGAAAATAGGAGCCCATCACATGCGCAGCCTTTTGTGATTCACTATGCTATTGTTGGTCTTCAAGAGACTTTTTCAATAAGAAATGCTTTTACTGTTCCTTTATGTCATTTTTGGAGCTTGACAGTAACGACCGTGACTAACACACAATATCGCATTTGGATTGGGCTCTTCAGTCCAATACCTGATCTGGTTAAAATCATTGGTATAAGAGCCGATACCGATCCAGGTATCATATCAGTGCATCCCTAATTTTTAGCTTGACACACCATCTTAAAAACAACAACAACGCTCATAGTGGGACACAAAGAAAAAAAACAGGACGAGCCAAATATCTCCATCTAAACAAAGAAACTAAAACATAAGCCTAAACGGTACATATACATATATATATATATATTACACACATACACACTACCGGTCAAAAGTTTTGAAACACTTGCCTGAAATGTTTCTCATTATCTTAAAAATCTTTTGATCTGAAGGCGTATACTTAAATGTGTGAAATTAGTTTTGTAGACAAAAATATAATTGTGCCACCATATTAATTTATTTCATTATAAAAAATAAAAAAAATACCAGCCTATCTGGCACCAACAATCATGCCACGGTCCAAATAATTGAGATCACATTTTTCCACATTCTGATGGTTGATGTGAACATTAACTGAAGCTCCTGATTCATATTTGCATGATTTTATGCTCTGCACTGCTGCCACACGATTGGCTGATTAGATAATCACATGGATGATTGTTGGTGTCAGACTGGCTGGTTTGAGTATTTCTGTACTGCTGATCTCCTGGGATTTTCACACACAACAGTCTCTAGAATTTACTCAGAATGGTGCCAAAAACAAAAAACATCCAGTGAGCGGCAGTTCTGTGGACGGAAATTCCTTGTTGATGAGAGAGGTCAACAGAGAATGGCCAGACCTTTTCGAACTGACTAAGTCTACAGTAACTCAGATAACCGCTCTGTACAATTGTGGTGAGAAGAATAGCATTCTGAGATGCGGGTTGGTGCTGTTTTGGGGGCACGAGGCGGACCTACACAATATTAGGCAGCTGGTTTTCATGTTGTAGCTGATCGGTGTATAACGTTCCATATGTTATACATTGTTTTTCACGCCAAGCAGCCGAATGTCAGTCGACATAAGCAAGCAGACTGACGGCTAACATCATTAGCTAACGTTAATGTTACCTAACTTAGCTAACGTTAGATTAACATTATCAATGATAACTTCTGCAGTAACGTTATCTGTTTGCTGTCATACATTGATAATGACAAAATTGTGTTTGGACTAGTGGATAACTGCAGTGGATACTGTAACATTAGTTGATGTTTGGAATAGGCATTTTGGTCATTTATTCTACTCGTCGAGTACTCGAGGGGCAATGACATGTACATAACTGTATATATAATAACATGTCTGACATTATACACTTGGCTGCTGCATTGCGTCTTGTTGTTCCAGTGTATCGTCTATTCATTATTATAGGCTGTTATAAAATAATATGTTACAAAATGTACAAAAGATTGCATAATCAAAATATAATGCATCATATTTTGTCATTATGTGAAGATTCGTTGCCCAACTCTGAAAGAATGTGCACAACGTGGATCTGTCTGTTCTTCCTCAAGCTTACCGTAGTAATCTTAGTAAGTGTGCACCAGTTTTTTTAGTGACTGTCTGAACCATCCATTTTCAAATAACAGGAGACACCATAACCATTGCTTTTTAATATACGTGATAAGTTGAAGTTCAGTTTTGAAGATGCTGCATTGTTCCATTTAGCTGCGCTCTGTCTAGCTGTTTGAAACACTCGCCTGTTGTACACTGCCATGCGCCTGGTGTGTGTGTAAGTGTGTCTCCCCAAGTGTTCGCTCTTGTGAGGAAAGCCACGATGCTCTGTATTGTAGTTGCTGTAATGATTCATGAAGCGTTCCATTCAACTCGGAGAGTCTGAATTTCCACCTTTCAACTGGGGAAAGTGCAACGGAATGACACTTTATATCGGACATCTAACTTGGAAACTCTTGCAGAAATCTTCATTAATTTCATTGAGATGCAGGTGTGTGTTACATCACGCAGGGCAGGGAGGTTTACAGTCAGTGACAAACATTCACTTTTATTAAATAATATCCATTAACGAGCCAAAGTTCTTACATTAAATGATAATAAAACGTGTTTAGCAAACATTTTGCAGAGACAGGTGTTCAAAACACGGTTAATTACATTCTCTTCTGATTATCGTAATGATAGTATTGCAGCTCCGTTTCTTTTTGTTTGCTATGAGACGTCTCTGATAATCAATGTACCGCTCAAAATCACAACGTAATCAATCTCAAAATTAAAAATAATCTCCCTCTTTGACACGTTTGTATTTAGTTGTCAGGTAATAGTCACTGGATTTCGAATAAAGTGAAAAGTCACATCATGCATTATCACTATCGATCATCATTTTCATGATCGATCATTGCTGCCAAGTCCGAGTACCTGTGCCCATCCGTACTGTATATACACTGCTTCGGTGAGTTGAGTCCACTGCCACACACCTTCCGCACGAATTTCCAAGTGAGAAGTCCGACATAAAGTGTCATTGTGTTGCCCTTTCCCCAATTGAAATATGGAAATTCCGACTCACCGAGTTGAATGCAACGCTTCATGAATTATCACAGCATCAACAATATGGACTTCACAGTCCATTTCTTTCTGTGGAACAAGGCATGGATATGACCTGTCCATGTTGGCATCTGCCTTCTTTTACAAGCTTCAACCAAGTGACAGGTAAATTTGCGTCCAAAGGTGCTTTTCCACCATTGGGCTGAACGGTTCTCGTTGCAGAAGTGTGCCGTTCAGAGCTTTTTTACACTGTTACGGTTTCTCTTTCCACTGTGGGTCTGCAAAATCAGGATTAGAATTGACTGACTGGGCAAGTGACCAATAGTGAATCAACAAACCGTGCTCAAGCAGAACTGCTACCGGAATTGTTACTCGCCATGCTCAGAACTGTTCGGCCCAGTGGTGGAAAAGCGCTTAAGAATTTGATTGAATGCAAGGCCTTTGAAGTTTTCCTCCTACCATTCAAAAGTTCATAAGCCTTTTAATTTTGCTATCCTAAGTATGCATAATGCATTTTCTTATTTCCATTTACAATTTCTTTGTCCCTGCTGTCTGCGAGCCAATCATAACAGACCTGCAACTCACCAGTTGAGAGGCAGTGGTTTGGAGCTGTCTGAAAGGAGTTTCTATTGTCTTGTTTCTCAACAGACAGGTCTTCTGAGATCTCAGCATACAGAAGATGGAGAATGCAGACCTAAATTATGGCAGACCAGTAGAGTAGCATGATTCCATCAAAACAATTATGAATCATTTACCGCTGTGAATGCCTGATACTCTTAGCCACTTCATGTCCGTGGTGCTTAGGTTTAGGTGTGTTAACCTTTTCTTTCTGAAGAAGCCCATTACAGAGAATAATCACATGCTAAATGAAGACAAATTATGTGACCGCACTATGCATGGAGGAAATCCCTGATCACTGAGGCCCCCCATTCAACAGCATTGATTAGCTTCGCAACCAAAGTAGCTAGCCAGAGGAACTAAATGCTTTGAATCGATGCTACTTAGCAGATAATTGACCAATCGTTGCCTCTCCCTCTGACATTAACACAAAATTCAAATTCTGAACCATTGTTAACACTGTTTTCGAAACATCTCAGATGCATGAAAATATTACATGCTTTACACTGTATTACTTAAATCCGTTCATTACACCAACTCATTTCAATTCAAAATATTGATTTTAGTGCAAAAACAAGCTAACAAACTGAAGCTGTTAATACCACAGCTAAACAAAAACAACTAGGTAGTGTGTACGTGAGTGTGGGTTTGTTGGGGGTGGACAGGGGGAGGGTGATTTAACACCCTCTAACTGTCCCAAAGCACTGTAGTATTTTGCATACACTGCACAATGTTACCATGGTGACAAGGCCCAATTCTAGGCCCTGACCCACAAGACACAAGCCAGTATGCATGTATCCTTGTTAATCCAAACCATGTGTATCTAAAATTCAGTTTACTAGCGCCTCGCACCCAATACACTGAAAATTAAATTACTAGCTCTCTTTTTCAAAAATATTGTTTTTCGAATATTATTTTGTAGCAAAAAGATGCACTCAAGGTGCTCAGTTCTGGCTGCCTTTCCTTTACTATTCAGTACAACTCGCCCACTTGTAAATAAATAAATAATAATAATGAAAAAAATATTTTTGGTTTTTCAAAGAAATTTATATGTACGCACAATTAGTCTACAAATCTCATTTCAAGCATTGAAATCACATTTTTGACTGGTAGTGTACAATGTCAAGAGGTAAAAATGCATAGGCTTCATTGTCATCAACATTTTCAGTTATAACTATACAAGAATTTAGCCTTTCTTAAGCTGTATATAATCATTGTTATCTTTTGCCTAAAACTTAAAATAAATCAATTAAAATCATAGTGGTATATGTACCCATCTGTGAATTGTAATAAGGTTACATGTAACATTTACATTTACAGTACAGTACATTTAAATGATTCGTTATGCTTTCAGATAAATGTTTGTTTCTACCCTTGCTGTATACATATCTGAAATTGTACACATTTCTACAGAAGGTACGCAATGTTGAAACTGACAAAGTAAGCAAGCCTCAGTATGTGAATTTGTGCATGGACCTGTGATGGAGAGAGAGACAGATTTCGTTTGCTCAGTTCAGCTGAACCTCATTAATTCAGAAATGGAAATGATTTCTGCATGGAGCACAGGCGAGACGAGAGAGCCGGAATGAAAGCAACAGAAATGGAAAGACTAGGGAAAGAACAAACAGAGGAGAAACGGAGTGAAGAGACATACAGCGAAAGTCTATTTTTTTCTCTTATCGAGAGTGTCAACCCTTGCAGTTTGCCAAAATTTCTGATATTACAGCTTATTATTGTTTTGTTTTTTGCACTTTTTTTTCAATTATTATTATTTTAAACCATGCATCTTAACTCAATTATTTTATTGCTAGCAACTAATGATTTCAAAAAAATTAGGGCTGCCAGTCACTTAAAATTTCAAATTGAATTACATGGTATGACGATTAATTAATCGAATCGCAGTTAATCACATTTATAATTATTTGCGGAGAAAGCCCCTCAAATAGCAATAATTTAATATACAATAATCAAATAATTATAAATATAACATATTGAAAAAAATTATTCAGATAATTAAAATGCATTACATTGTTGTGGCAGACGAATAAAGCATTGATCCCTTCATTCAGAATTGTGCTCCGTCCAGCTGTGTTTGAACGTGAGAGCGCTTCCTCATCTTGTGCTGTCGCTAGCGTCAAACAAGCCTGACTTTGGTTTGCTGTCAGTACAGCTGCACGTTGCCTATACCGCTGGAGTTATAATTACTGCCCCCTGCTGAAAACAGGTGGTACTTCAAGCTTGAATTGCTCCAATGGTAGGAATATTCCTTATAACGGTCAGGGGACATGATTAAGTGCACCGATTTGTTTAACGTTTTATCTTTATATAATCAACACACCAAATTAACGCGTTAAATCGACAACTCTAATAAAAATGTACACACACACACACACACACATGTTGGTGCAGCTATCCTTATGAGGACTCTCCATAGACATAATGATTTTTATACTGTACGAACTATAGATTATATCCCTTAACCCTAAACCTAACCCTCACAAAAAACTTTCTGCATTTTTACATAAAAAAACCCCCCCCAAAAAAAAACATTGTTTAGTATAAGCGATTTGAATTATGAGGACACTTGCACAGTTGGGCTCAAAAGTCAGAACTGAAAATCTAAACCTGGATCTACATAAAATTTTAGGACTTTGAACAATTTAAAAACAAGAAATGTTATGATACAAAATAAATATGAGCTATGTAAGATTCTATTCTATTTCTAGGTACAAATCAAATGTAAAAAAAAGTTTGACGATGACCTTGTTAGCGCTGTTCCGGTGGCAATTTTTTACCACCACAGTAGTTAAGGGCCAATCACGGCTGGTGAACAGTGTAATACTGTGGTTGAAGGGCGGGGGAGGGAGTGCGCGCAAATTACGTGTTTACTGTGCATCAGATATTTAAGTATGTCAATGAACACAAAGTAAAACTTTAACTCTTTGTAAAATATCACAAAATACCCCCAATAAATAAATACAAAACTTTTTGCATTGGGTTTACATTTCTGTCTGTTACTGGACTATTCAGACGATCTTATACTTCAGTAACATGTAGCCTACACGTCAAGGACGTGTAAACTGAAGAGCTTTTCAATAACCTATTTTCAAATGCGTCATATACACACACACACACACACACACACACACACACACACACACACACACACACACACACACACACACACAGTAAGTCAGAAGTTTACATACACTTAGGTTGAAGTCATTAAAACTCCACAGATTTAATATTAGCAACCTATAGTTTTGGCAAGTCGTTTAGGAACCTCCTTTGTGCATGACACCAGTAATTTTTCCAGCAACTGTTTACAGACAGATTGTTTCACTTTTAATTGACTATATCACAATAATTAAGCAGCTTGGAAAATTCCAGAAAATGTTGTCAAACCTTTAGACAATTAGCTTCTGATAGGAGGTGTACTGAATTGGAGGTGTACCTGTGGATGTGTTTTAAGGCCTACCTTCAAACACGGTGCCTCTTTGCTTGACATCATGAAAAATCAAAAGAAATCAGCCAAGATCTCAGAAAATAAATTGTGGACCTCCACAAGTCTGGTTCATCCTTGGTAGCAATTTCCAAATGCCTGAAGGTACCACGTTCATCTGTACAAACAATAGTACGCAAGAATAAACACCATGGGACTACTCAGGAAGGAGATGCATTCAGTCTCCTAGAGATGAACTTAGTTTAGTGCGAAAAGTGCAAATCAATCCCAGAACAACAGCAAAGGACCTTGTGATGATGCTGAAGGAAACAGGTAGACAAGTATCTATATCCACAGTAAAACGAGTCCTATATCAACATAAACTGAAAGGCTGCTCAGCAAGGAAGAAGCCACTGCTCCAAAACCACCATAAAAAAGCCAGACTACAGTTTGCAAGTGCACATGGGGACAAAGATCTTACTTTTTGGAGAAATGCCCTCCGGTCTGATGAAACAAAATTCGAACTGTTTGGCCATATGACCATCGTTATGTTTGGAGGAAAAAGGATGAGGCTTGCAAGCCGAAGAACCCCATCCCAACCGAAAGCATGGGGGTGGCAGCATCATTTTGTGGAGGTGCTTTGCTGCAGGAGGGACTGGTGCACTTCACAAAACGCACCAATCTCAAAGCAGCGCTTATCAAGAACAACCATAACAACAAACAATTGCGTGAGGGATTCCCATCGATCTCAAACCCTCACTGCAACAACAAACAACAACAACAATCAACTGTGGTAAGTCATGGCATCCGCTCATGTTATTTCTTCCTGCATGGCATGTCACATGTTTACAATAGCTTTTTCCGTCGGCAGTGAGGGATTCACGTGATAAATATAAGGAATTAGTCTGGCTGACGGAGAAGATTAATGAGTTAGAGACATGCATCCGAACGCTAGTGGAGGTCAGTGAGAAAGAGAAGCCGGTAGATACTGTTTCAAGTGCGGGCAGTACAAAGAGCAACACACACACTTTGGTTCCGGCTGTAGAGCCCCCGCAGCAGGGCGTTTGTGTGACGTCTCAGCGGCATACTCGCTCAGCAAAGCAACACCCCTCGATTCTCACCACTCAGTGATGCACCCACTGAGAATCATGTTGAAAGAGCCCTTGTCATTGGTGATTCTATTGTAAGGAACGTGGAAATAGAGACTACAGCCACTATTGTTAAATGCATTTCGAGTAACAGAGTGTCTGACATCAGATCAAATTTACAAGTGCTGGCTAATGCTAAACGTAGATTTTCTAAAATTATTATTCATATTGGCACTAATGATATCCGGCTTCGCCAGTCGTAAATAACTAGAGATAATGTTAAAGATGAATTTGCAAAAACAATGTCAGACACTGTAATATGCTCTGGCCCCCTCCCTGCTCGTCATGGTGACGAGGTTTATAGTAGATTAGTGTCACTGAATGGCTGGATGTCTGAGTGGTGTCTGGAGAATAGAATATATAGACAATTGGAAAAGTTTTTGGGGTAGACCTGACCTGCTAAAGAGAGACGGACTCCATCCCTCCAGGGAAGGTGCCGCTCTCCTCTCTAGGAATTTGGCTCATAGTCTTAATAATGATAGTATTTGACTAACTGGGGCCCAGGTCAGGAAGCAGACAAACTGGTTAATCTGAACATCTGCTAGCTGCCATGAGATGTCACACAGGTCACATAAACTACAACACATAGAGACTGTATCACCTAGATATCACAGAGACTATGTCTGTTCCCCAAACTACCAAACACAAAACTCTCACTAAATCATTTAGAAAAATTTGAAGTCAAACTTGAACAAAACAAACAAATTAAAGATAAACGTCTTATGTTAGGGCTACTAAACATTAGATCTCTTTCTACCAAAGCACTAATTGTAAATTAAATTATTACAGATCATAGTTTGGATGCGCTCTGTTTGACTGAAACCTGGCTTAAACCAGATGAATATATTAGTTTAAATGAATCTACTCCCCCAGGTTATTGTTATAAACATGAGCCTCATCTGAAGGGTCGAGGAGGAGGTGTTGCTACAATTTAAAGTGAAGTTTTTGGCGTTATTCAGAGGACAGGATATAAATGTAAGTCTTTTGAACTAATAATGCTTAATGTGACACTGTCAGATATAAATAAAAAAACTCTGTCATCTTTTACCCTTGCTACAGTATATAGATCACCCGGGCCTTATTCTGATTTCCTTGGTGAATTTGCTAATTTTTTATCAGATCTTGTAGTTACTGTAGATAGAGCTTTAATTGTTGGTGACTTCAACATTCACATAGACAATGAAAATGACACATTGGGATTAGCATTTATCGATATTCTCAACTCTCTTGGAGTCAGACAAAATGTAACAGGACCAACTCATCGCCATAATCATACGCTAGATTTAATTCTGTCATATGGACTTGATCTTGATACTATAGAAATTCTGCCGCAGAGCGATGACATCTCAGATCATTACCTCATCTCTTGTATGTTGCGATCAGCTAATGTTACTCAATCTACACTACGCTATCATTCAGGTAGAACTATTCTTTGAACTAAAGATAGCTTCACTAATAATCTTCCAGATCTATCTCATACACTCAGTAAACCCCAAAGCCTAGAAGAACTTGAGGAAATAACAGAAAATATAAATACAGTCATCTCTAACACTCTTGATAGTGTCGCCCCCTTCGATTAAAGAAAATGAAAGAAAAAAGCCCTGCACCATGGTACAAGGATCACACTCATGCTCTCAAGAGAGCTGCTCGGAAAATGGAGCGCAAGTGGAAGAATACAAAATTAGAGGTATTTTGCGGTGCATGGAAGAATAGTGTCTGTAGCTACAGACAGGCACTAAAAGCTGCCAGGTCAGCATATTTTAGCAAACTCATAGAAAATAACCACAACAACCCTAGGTGTTTATTCAGTACTGTGGCTAAATTGCTTAGGAATAAAGCCTCGACTGAACTAGATATTCCGTCGCAGCACAAGAGTAATGACTTCATGAATTTCTTTACTGATAAAATTGAAATAATCAGAAATAAAATTGGAATTATGCAATCATCACAGTACCTCAGAAAACAGTATCTCATAATTTTCCTCACGTGCAACTTCAATCCTTCGCTGTCATAGGTCATGAAGAGCTAAAAAAACTTATTGAAACATCAAAAGCCACAACATATACGTATGTTAGATCCAATACCAACCAAACTCTTAAAAGAGGTATTCCCTGTAATCTCAGAACCTCTTCTTAATATTATTAACTCCTCGCTATCCTTAGGACATGTCCCAAGAAACTTTAAAATGGCATATCAAACCGCTTATCAAGAAGCCACAACTTGAAATAGCTAATTATAGACCGATTTCAAATCTCCCGTTTAAGTCGAAAATACTAGAAAAGGCAGTATCCTCCCAAATATGTTCATTTCTACAGAGAAATAGTATATATGAACAATTTCAGTCAGGATTTAGGCCTCATCACAGTACAGAGACTGCACTTATCAGAGTTACAAATGACTTGCTCTTATCATCTGATTGCGGCTGCATTTCACTTCTAGTGCTTTTAGATCTTAGTGCTGCATTCGACACGATAGATCACGACATTCTCTTGAATAGGCTAGAGAATTATGTTGCCGTTTGTGGAGTTGCATTAGCATGGTTTAGGTCCTATTTAGCAGCCCGCTACCACTTTGTCTATGTAAATGAGGAATTGTCAAACCAAACAAAAGTATGGAGTGCCACAGGGATCAGTTTTAGGGCCTCTGCTTTTCTCCTTGTATATGCTTCCCCTGGGAGATATTATCAGGAAGCGTGGAATAAGTTTCCACTGTTATGCCGACGATACCCAACTTTATATTTCTTCAAAACCTGATGAGATTTCACAATTCTCCAAATTAGCAGAGTGTATCAATGAAATAAAAGATTGGATGGCCAGAAATTTCCTTCAACTCAATTCCGACAAAACAGGGGTACTAATTATTGGACCAAAAACCTCTAAAAATAAGCCGCTAAAATATAATTTGACTCTCGATGAATGTACTGTTACATAGTCTTCAACAGCGAAGAACTTAGGTGTTATATTTGATACCAATCTGTCCTTCGAAAATCAAATTACCAACGTCTGTAGAACAGCATTCTTCCACCTAAAAAATATTGCTAAATTACGACACATGCTCTCTGTTGCTGATGCCGAAAAACTAATATATGCGTTCATGACCTCAAGACTAGATTATTGTAATGCATTACTGGAAGGATGTCCAGCAAGATCAATAAATAAACTTCAATTGGTTCAAAATGCAGCAGCCAGAGTGCTGACTAGAACCAAGAAATATGATTATATTAGCCCCATTTTATCATCGTTACATTGGCTACCTGTTAAATTTTGTATTAATTTTAACATTTTGTTAACTATGTACAAAGCTTTGAATGGTCTAGCTCCGCAGTACTTAAGTGACTTTCTACCACACTATATTCCATCACGTTCATTACGATCGCAAAATTCTGGCCTGTTAATTGTTCATAGAATATCAAAATCCACAAAAGGAGGTAGATCCTTTTTATATTTGGCTCCTAAACTATGGAAGTAGTCTCCCTAACACTGTTCGAGATGCAGACACACTCACTCAGTTTAAGTCCAGACTAAAGACTCATCTATTTAGCCAGGCATACACCTAATTTACCCATCAACTCAAAATTAGGCACAATTGATCGTGATCTATAACTCTGCAATAAACTGAAATGGCATCTATACTAATATTATTCTATTTGTTTCCCTGTCTCAACCTTGGGAGTCCTATCCTGAGGTCACCAGACCCGGCTGGATCCAGCTCCATTCCTGCTTCGTGTTGGTATCCACTCAGCGATACGTAGCCACTACGTATCGCTGAGTGATGATGACTAATAGCAGCCGGTGCCAGCCAAACATCACTTCAGTCTATTACGATGGACTTCAGAGGATGAACTGATGCCAACTCCAACCATAAGACATGGGATACTTCATATGCCATTGCCTGAACCTTGGATTTAGGATAGACCTCACCGAAATTACACAATTGCAGCTATGTGAATTTCTGTAGTTAATCCAGGATGGACTTCAAGACATTAGTCATTAATCTTACAGTTCATACAAAATCTTTGTTTAAACACTGACCCTTAACACTTACTTAGTTTAATAATTTTAAACCATAACTTGCACTATACATAATTAATTTTGGCATTATATTCATGATGTTAGCCAGAGGGGAACTGGCCCCCACAGTGAGTCTGGTTTCTCCCAAGGTTATTTTTCTACATAAACCAAAATCTTATGGAGTTTCGTGTTCCTTGCCACAGTCGCCTTCGGCTTGCTCACTGGGGTTATAAATACAATTATTATTTAATTACTTATTTTTAAACACAATTCACAATCGTATTTTATCAAACTACACAGTGATTACTCTAAGACATTATAGATATTACAGTTTTATCTTCTGTTACTGCCTGATCTTCTGTAAAGCTGCTTTGAATCGATGTGTGTTGTGAAAGGCGCTATACAAATAAAAATGACTTCACAAAATAGATGGCATCATGAGGAAGGAAAATTATGTGGATATATTGAAGCAAAATCTCAAGACATCATTCAGGAAGTTAAAGCTCTGTCACAAATGGGTCTTCCAAATGGACAATGACCCCAAGCATACCTCCAAAGTTGTGGCACAATGGCTTAAGGACAACAAAGTCAAGGTATTGGAGTGGCCATCACAAAGCCCTGACCTCAAACCAATACCAAATTTTGTGGGCAGAACTGAAAAAGCATGTGCGAGCAAGGAGGCCTACAAACCTGACTCGGTTACACCAGTTCTGTCTGGAGGAATGGGCCAAAATTCCAGCAACTTATTGTGAGAAGCTTGTGGAAGGCTACCCAAAATGTTTTGACCCAAGTTAAACAATTTAAAGGCAGTTCTACCAAATAATAACAAAGTGTATGTAAACGTCTGACCCACTGGGAATGTGATGAAAGAAATAAAAGCTGAAATAAATCATTCTCTCTACTATTATTCTGACATTTCACATTCTTAAAATAAAGTAGTGATCCTAACTGACCTAAGACAGGGAATGCTTTCTATGATTAAATGATAGGAACTGTGAAAAACTGAGTTTAAATGTATTTGTCTAAGGTGTATGTAAATTTCTGACTACAACTGTGTCTATATATACATATACATATACATATACATATACATATACATATACATATATATATATACACACACACACACACACACACATATATACACACTACCGGTCAAAAGTTTTGAAACACTTGACTGAAATGTTTCTCATGGTCTTAAAAATCTTTTGATCTGAAGGCGTATGCTTAAATGTTTGAAATTAGTTTTGTAGACAAAAATATAATTGTGCCAACATAATTTATTTAGTTACAAAACTAATTTTATTAAAAAAATAAAAAAAAATACATTTTTGAAATTGATGACTTGGACCGAATAATTAAGAAAAGCAGCCACTAAGTGCCCAGCATAGATGGGAACTCCTTCAATACTGTTTAAAAAGCATCCCAGGGTGATACCTCAAGAAGTTGGTTGAGAAAATGTCAAGAGTACATTTCTGCAAAATCTAGGCAAAGGGTGACTACTTTGAAGATGCTAAAATATAACACAGTTTTGATTTATTTTGGATTTTGTTTAGTCACAACATAATTCCATTTCTATTATTCCATAGTTGTGATGACTTTAATATTATTCTAAAATGTGAAGAAAAAAAAATATGAGTAAATGACCCTAAACATTTGAACGGTAGTGTATATATATATATATATATATATATATATATATATACATATACACACACACATACACGCGCACACACACACACACATACATATATACACACACACACACACACACACACACACACACACGTATATACACAGTACTGTGCAAAAGTCTTAGGCACATAAGATGTTTCACAAAAGCATTTGTCTTAAGATGGTTATTTATATCTTCAGCTTTAGTGTCAATAGGAAATATAAATATTAGACTCCCAAAAATTACTTTTGCAAATAGAAAAGATTAGAACAGAAGAACAGGGAGCCCTGCAACAGATGTCATGACCCCCACAAAGCCCCCCACTGAACATCTGAGATTGCATAAAGAGACAGAAGCAACTGAGACAGCCTAAATAAATAGAAGAACTGTGGTGAATTGGAACATCCTATCTGCCAACAACCAAGAAAAACTGTGTCCAGGTGTATCTTGGAGAATTGGTGCTGTTTTAAAGGCAACGGTGGTCACACCGAATATTGATTTAGCTTTTTTTATGTTTACTGGACTTTGTATGACATAAAGTAATAAATGAAAACTATTTATGTCATTATTTTTGAAGACATCATCACAATGAAACATTTTTCACAAGTGTCTAAAACCTTTGCACAGTACTGTGTGTGTGTGTATATATATATATATATATATATATATATATATATATATATATATATATATATAGCCCATATATGAGCTTAATCAGCTATATCAACAACATTAATATAATATTATAACTTAAATCTGCGAATCAATGAAGGCAGCGAATGCACAACGGAGCTCGAGTTATATAGAGCGCATAAACGGATGCAAGCTCTTTCTTTCGTGTTGTTTGTTGAAATGTTATCACAAATAAACTCTCCTGTGCATTAGTTTGTGAAGGACTTTAGGAATTGTAACTTCAGGCGGGGATTCAATTCAATTACATTTTTCACTCAAATTGTTAAACTGATGATATCATTGAAATGAAAATTATTGAATAAAAACAAAATACAAAATAGAATCATTTTTACAAGTGTACATTTAGTGTAATATATTTTTAGCAATATCACATTGGTCATTGTCATATAACAGCTCTGTCTTGCACGTCGCATCACATTTTTAAAACTATAATGACATCATAAACTGTGAGCAGCAACAAATGTCAAAACTATTGATTTGTATCACAACCAAGCCGAGAAATAATTAACTGAACTGGTGTCATTTTAGTCAAACCATAAATGCCACAGCCAAAAAAATATGTTTCTGAAGTAAACCGGAAACACAACATTAATATCAGAACTACATTCATGTTTTGATGCTGAGCCTAGCATGCATCATTGTTGAAAAATGAGATTTGGCAGTCACAGGCTCAAATTAATTAGTGCAATTAAACACAATTTGCAGCAGTGTCAAACCCTTTAATTTGGGTGGACATATAACCAACAAACATTTACTTTCCAGCCTTGCACTAATAACCTTTTGTGATGAATTAGTGAACAAATTAAGGGAAAGAGTAGCAATTGTGCTAGAAAAACAGGAAAATTAAGATATGCTAAAACATGCATAACCTGAGTTTCAAACAACCTTTCGTCTATCAATAAAATAACTTTCACAGCTGTACAGATGAAAAACAAAACAAAGCCAGTTCAAAACATCAAAAGTTTGGACAGCTTCTGATTCTTTATTATTACATTTTTCCACATTTAAGAATAACTTCTAACTAGAAAACCTATGATTTAACTCAAATGGAAGTATGGGATTGATGTAGTGACCAAACAAATAAAACATATACTTTATTTTTCTATAAAGTAGGAGTTATGTATGCTGGATCCTTGTTAGCTGATTTTCCTTTACAATCCACTCTAACTCATCCATTTAAAATACATTTACAATTTGTCTTGTAAAATAAAATTCACACATTGGCACAATTTAACATTTCAAATACAATTTCAAGCATTTAAACATAAACCTTCAGATCAAAAGTTAAGATAATTCAACATTCAAATTTAGATACAAACTTTTCACTGGTAGAGTAGAATGTACAGGAAAACAAAATGCAAAAAAAGGTACATCATCACTCTGAAATTTATTTTCAGTAGACTGTAGACTTTATCCATCTATCTGTATATAAGATAATTATCTTTCAAACTTTATAAGGAATAAATTAGAAAACGTGTGGCACACTGTACTCATGAGCTAGTTTAAAATTTGTATTAAAAACATCATTCAAAATAATTTTGATATTTGATGTTCAGCGTAGCTGGATGGTCTTTGTCTGTTATTCAATCTTTTTTAAATTTTCTCTGGCCACAAAGCATAAAAAAAAAAAAAAAAAATGTTATTAATATTATAAACAAATAGCAGGAGAGAAATAATAAGTGAAAAGTAATCTTCTCCAGTGGTGGATCTGTCCTGGGCCTTTTAGTGACTTTCCTCGCCCTCCCCTCCTGAAACTTGTAATATGGGGCAGCCTCTAATCTGTGTGTGCATCCCTTGGATTACAACACCACTATCACAGCCACTGCAGCCCCCCAAAAGCAGGTCAACTGCCCCTCCCCCCAAACTCTTCTACACCCTCCTCTTCCTCACTGGTGCCATTTTTATTGTGACTAAACGAGATGAGAAATGTGATTATTGAAATGAGATCAAATAGCATAAAAAGAAAGAATATTGTATGGATATTTCTTCAAAGAATACTTTGGTCTTTGACCAAAATGTTATCTAATAAGTATTTGCAGTCAACAACAGTGTGCGGGACCTTTCTATTATTTTTCCACTGCATTGACCGTGTCCTATGAACCTTACGGGGACCACACAGATGTGTGGAGGGTGTTTATTTGTTTGTTCACTTAAGAATATTAACTGAGAAAATGAATTTTATATGAAAGATTATTAGATTTTATAATGAATAAATTATTAAAATAGATATCCCTAAGAATAAGACTTTGAAAACCAAGGTGTGTACACATTGGTAAACAACACAATGTCAGATGTGATTTAACATTTCAGACAGCAGCAGACTGAGATTTCCGATTGGCAGCTGAAACGCCTGTGACCTTTCTTCGACCCCTTAGCCTTTATAAACTGCAGCAGTTATTAAACCCTCAATCCCACATGAAGAGACAGAGAAAGCACAGAGCGGGAGTACGGATACAGGTATGAGGCCAAAAAAAAAAATACAAAAAAATGAAATTACGAGAGACATAAATGAGACAAAAGAGAGAGAAAAAACAGAAGAAGAGACAGCAGTGGGCAAAATATTAAACATACCAGAAATGTGATGCTTCAGGTCAGGATTGTGTTCAGAAAAATATGATTACAGACCACCGGAATAAACAGCTTGATAAGAGAGGACCTGTGTGAGTCACCTATGCCCTTTTGCATTAGGTCTACTAGAGTGAGGTTTCCTGTCTAGACGTGTGTGGCAAAAAGATGGAATGCTACCAATACATTTGTTCTAACAAACAATATCACAATCAAAGTGAAACGCAAGCCAAAAAAGATGTACTGACTGTTTAAACCAGAGACAACGTTGGCAGAGAAGCACAGAGCATATGGACTCAACAATGCAGTTGAGGCTGACACACACACACACACACACACACACACACACACACACACACAGTAGTCAAAACTTTTGAAAGCAAAGAGTAAAAGTGAGTGAATGAAAAAAACAGAGCAAGTGACAAAGAGCAAAAGAATATAAGTGTAAGAATGCGAAAAACTGTAAAAATGCAAAAGAAAATGTGATAGAGTGCGAAAAAGCAAATTGCAAAGTATATGCAAAAGGAATGGCAGGACAAAGAGCAAAATAAGGTAAAATCTAAAGTACGAAAGTAATTGCGAAAAAGTAAATGAAAGAAAGGGCAAATGAAAAGAACATGCGAAAGAGAGAAAATGTGAAAGTGCAAAAGATCGAAAGAAAATAAAGGTGTGAGAGTGCAAAATAAATAGTGCAGATGAAAAAATAATATAAAAGATCAAAAGAAAGAGTGCAAAAGAAAGTGAAAAAGAAAGTGAAAGAAAGAAGAGCGACGGAAAGTAAGTGTGAAAGTGCAAAAAGAAAAGAAAAAAACAGAAGAAGAGACAGCAGTGGGCAAAATATTAAACATATCAGAAATGTGATGCTTCAGGTCAGGACTGTGTTCAGAAAAATATGATTACAGACCACCGGAATAAACAGCTTGATAAGAGAGGACCTGTGTGAGTCACCTATGCCCTTTTGCATTAGGTCTACTAGAAACGAGACTAAAACAGGATCAACGTGAGGTTTCCTGTCTAGACGTGTGTGGCCAAAAGATGGAACAATGTATGCTACCAATACATGCGCTCTAACAAACAATATCACAATCAAAGTGAAACGCAAGCCAAAAATGACGTATTGACTGTTTAAAGATGAGACGATGTTGGCAGAGAAGCACAGAGGAGAGCATATGGACTCAACAATGCAGTTGAGGCTGACACACACACACACACACACACACACACACACACACACAGTAGTCAAAACTTTGGAAAGCAAAGAGTAAAAGTGAGTGAATGAATGAAAAATCAGAGCAAGTGACAAAAAGAGCAAAAGAAAGAGTGTAAGTGAAAGAGTGCAAAAAACTAAAAGTGCAAAAGAAAATATGATAGTGTGGAAAAAAAGCAAATAAAAAAGAAGAAATTGCAAAGTATATGCAAAAGGAAATGGCAGGAAAAAGAGCAAAATAAGGTAAAATCTAAAGTACGAAAGTAATAGCGAAAAAGTGCGAAAGCCAGAGTAAATGAAAAGAACATGTAAAAGAGATAAAATGTGAAAGTGTGCAATAAAGTGCAGAAAAAGAAAGTGTGAAAGAAAGTGCAAAAGATCGAAAGTAAATGAAAGTGTGAAAGAGAGAGCAAAATAAATGCAAGATCGAAAGAGTGCGAAAGTGCAAAAGAAAGAGTGAAAGAAAAGAGCGACAAAGTGTGAAAGTGCGAAAAGAAAAATGCAAAGGAAAGAGCAAGAGCAATAGAAAGAGTGAAAGAAACAGCGAGCAAGAGAGCGAGGGAAGTGCAAAAGGGTGAAAGAAAAGTGCAAAAGAATGATAGAGCGAAAGAAAGCAACAGAAAGAGCGAAAGAAGGTGCGTCAAAGAACTGTGAAAGTGCGAAAAAGAGTAATAGAAGGAACAATAGAAAGAGCGAAAGTGCGAAAGAAATAGCGAAAGAGCAAAAGAAAAAAGAAAGCAACAGAAAGAGCGAAAGGGCGACAAAGAACTGTGAAAGTGCGAAAAAGAGTAATAGAAGGAACAATAGAAAGAGCGAAAGAGAGCAATAGAAAGAGCGAAAGAAAGTGCGAAAGAAATAGTGAAAGAGCAAAAGAAAAAAGAAAGAGCAATAGAAAGAGCTAAAGAGGGCGAGCGAGATAGAAGTGTGAAAAAGTGTGAAAGTGCGAAAGAGTGAACGGAAGAGCGAAGAAAAGAAGCAAGAAAGAAAGTGCGAAAGGAGAAAGAAAGAGTAAAAGGGTGAAAGAAGCGTAAGAGAGCGAAAGGATAAAAGAGCGAAAGAAATAAGAGCAAAAGAAAGTGTGAAAAGAAAAAGTGCAAAAGAAACAGAGCAAGAAAGAAAGAGCAAAAGAAAGGGCAATAGAAAGTGAAAGAAAGGGTGAGCAAGAAAGTGCAAAAGAAAAAGCAATAGAAGGAGCGAAAGAAAGTTTGAAAGAGCGAAAGAAAGATCAATAGAAAGAGTGAAGGAAAGGGCGACAGAAAGAAGTGCAAAAGAAAGAGCGAAAGAAAGCAATAGAAAGGGTGAGCGAGAAAGGGTGAGCAAGAAAGTGTGAAAGAAAGAACAATAGAAAGAGCTAAAGAAAGGGTGAGCGAGAAAGTGCGAAAGAATGAAGTGCGAAAGAAAGTGAAAGAAAGAAAAATAGAAAGAGCTAAAGAAAGGGCGAGCAAGAAAGTGCAAAAGAATGAAGTGCGAAAGAAAGAACAATAGAAAGAGCGAGCAAGAAAGTGCGAAAGACTGAAGTGCGAAAGAAAGAACAATAGAAAGAGCTAAAGAAAGGGCGAGCAAGAAAGTGCGAAAGAATGAAGTGCGAAAGAAAGAACAATAGAAAGAGCTAAAGAAAGGGCGAGCAAGAAAGTGCGAAAGAATGAAGTGCGAAAGAAAGAACAATAGAAAGAGCTAAAGAAAGGGCGAGCGAGAAAGTGCGAAAGAATGAAGTGCGAAAGAAAGAACAATAGAAAGAGCTAAAGAAAGGGCGAGCGAGAAAGTGCGAAAGAATGAAGTGCGAAAGAAAGAACAATAGAAAGAGCTAAAGAAAGGGCGAGTGAGAATGTGCGAAAGAAGAAGTGCGAAAGAAAGAACAATAGAAAGAGCTAAAGAAAGGGCGAGCGAGAAAGTGCGAAAGAATGAAGTGCGAAAGAAAGAACAATAGAAAGAGCTAAAGAAAGGGCGAGCGAGAAAGTGCGAAAGAATGAAGTGTGAAAGAAAGAACAATAGAAAGAGCTAAAGAAAGGGCGAGTGAGAATGTGCGAAAGAAGAAGTGCGAAAGAAAGTTTGAGTGTCAATTAAGACATGTAAAGAAGCATCACAGCCCCCTGACTGTTAAGCCCAGTCATTCTCTGGTTTGGGCAGTCGGGTACAGCTCTGTCAAGGTAAGACTGGAGGCAGGTGCAGGCACGGCCTCAGAGGTAATCAGCCGGTCACTGGGGAGCCATTTTGACTTCTAGTGAAAGCCTCTGGAAGCACACAGTATAAAAATAATAATTACTCTGCATTAAACTCATTAAACTCAATGTCTGGGAGTGGACCCATGGCAGCCGTTAAAGCAATAAAAAGAAAGAGAGAGACAAAGATGTGGACAGTAGTGTCTTCCACCACAAACTCCCTTATACAAGTGCAAACACACACAAACACACACTCATGTGAGCAGCTTTATGTGTGTGCAGAAGTGAAAGGTGGAAAAACAAACACTCCACCCAAATCAAATAACGTAATCTCCCATTATAAATGGTGTCTGTGTGAGTAGACTGAGCTTGTTTTGAGGGATTGATGCAAGTTTTGTGGGTTTCTCTGCTCTTATTCAATCCATGGAAGCCTGTTGAAACATGATGCCAGCAAGTCTAGCCGAAAGCACACTTGCCTTGTGAGAGTTGGTAAGTTCAATTACTTTCCATAACTTTTTTCCTTCTTAGTTTTTATGTATTTCATTTATTTTATTAAAAATATATGAAGGTAAATATTGCTGTTTATACTACTGTATTATCATATTGGTGCAGTATATAAATGAAAATTATTAAATATATTAACTTGTGTTTATTTATTGAAAAACTGTGCAGGAAAACATGCCTTGATTATATATATATATATATATAACATATAACGTCTCGTTACGTATGGAACCTCGGTTCCATGAGATGAAGGGAACGAGATATTGCGTCACTAAGCTGACGCTACAGGGAGTGTCCTTCTACACGACCTACTTGAAACCCTTCTACAATAATGGCAATTCTCATCGCACTACACGACATAACCCTCCCAGAGAGGAAAACATGATGATGCAGTACCATGGAACGGCAATTGACATGAGTATGCTGCAAGAGAATGACCCTCATGGTGAGCCAGGAGGGGAAAACTCAGAATGGATATATGAACTATAGTCATATAGGATGAATAAACCCCTTCACGTACCCAGTCGGGAAGGAAGTTTTATTTATAATGAAGTGCTTGTGACTTATGGGAAACTGCAACGGCCTGAATGCAGGCGGTTGTGTAAAATGGTGGGGAGCCCATACTTAAAAAGAGAGGCATAAGTATATGTTTGACCAATGAAATAGCAGGCGCTCTAGACAGAGAGGACTTGCGATGAGAGAGATGTTATGTCTAGGTTGAAGACCATCCTGCTGCAAAACATATGTCTTATAAGGACACACCGTTTGTCCATGAGGTCATGCCTCTAGTTGAGTGTGCTTTAATACCAATTGGGCAATTTGCCCCCTGCGCCCTGCCAGGGCGTTCGCATCAACGATCCAGTGAGAAAGTCTCTGCTTTGTGTTTCACAGGCCATTTGTGGGCCATTGCGTCCACTCCTAGCAGAGTCTGAGACTTGGAGTGCCAGAGGGGACAGTGGGCATTCTCCGCGGAGGCAGACAGACTGATCTCCACTTTGCCAAATATTTCCCAGATCCTCAGGACAGTCTGAGGATGAAAACTCCATTCGCCCGGCATCGCTCCTTGGTGTGACAATAGGTCCGAACCGTAATTCATATGGCCTGGCACATACGTCGCCCGCAGGGAGAGGAGATGGCGCTCGCTCCACAGGAGTCAGCGACATGACAGTCTCATCATTGGCAGGGAACGAATTCCGCCTTGGTGGTTTATGTACGCCACAACTGTTGTGTTGTCCGAGCGAATCAGAACATGATAATTTGCTACTTCAGATTGAAAACCTTCAAAGCTAGGAAAACAGCCAACAGTTCCAGCCGGTTGATATGCCATGCCCTCCTTGCACCTGTCCAGGTGCCGAAGCTGGCATCCGTCGCACACTGCACCCCAACCTGCGTTGGAAGCATCCATGGTCACCACTTTCTGCCTGAAAATCTGCCCCAGCATGACACCTTGCTGGAAGAAGGCAGGAGCTGTCCAAGGTGCTAAAGCAGCTAGACAGAGGCAAGATATAGTGAAGCGCATGCGCCCTTGGCGCCAGGCATGTCATGGCGCGTGGTGCTAGAGAAAGTACTGAAGAGGTCTCATGTGTAAAAGACCTAAAGGAATGACGGTGGATGCCGCTGCCATAAGCCCCAATGCTTTTTGAAACGGCTTCAGTGGACGTGTTCTCCCTAGTTTTAACGGAGACAGACACTGGAGAATGGTCTGAACGCACTCGCTTGTGAGATGCGCTCATGGAGTTGAGACGGACTCCCAAAAAGGAGATTTGTTGGCTGGGGGAGAGAGTGCTCTTTGCCCAGATGACATTGAGGCCCATGCTGTTCAGATTTTGGAGCATTAAGTCCCTCTGCTGGCATAACAGAGCCTCTGATTGGGTCAGTAACAGCCAATCGTCGAGGTAGTTAAAAATGTGCACGGCGCTCAGTTTCAGAGGGGCGAGTGCCGCATTGATGCACTTTGTGAACATGCGAGGAGCTAGGGACAGACCATAGGGTATTACAGTTCTAAACAATCTCTATCGTTTTCTGTGAAGAAATTGAATTTTCTGCACACCGCACCATCACAGCCCATTTATAATGAGACTGTGGATGACAGGACACCACTGGTGAAATATGACCCTTTTGGCATTCCATATTGTAGCGTGTAGCATTGGAGTTCTAAACAATCTCTATCGCGCTTCTGCGAGGAGATTGTGAATTTTCTGCACACTGCACCATCACACCCCACTTTTTAATGGGACTGTGGATGATAGGATTCATTTTAGGATTCATCCACCTATTGAATTTAGGAGGGAAGTTTAATTTCAAACGGAGAGCAAGGTGGCCCGACATACGAACTGAATTCTGTAGCCGTGTGGACCGTCACACATCCGCGGGGCGGGGTAACAGGCGCGTCGGCTCACTCACTAGATGAGACTGAGCGCCGCTCACCACCGGAAAGTGGTTGTGCACAGTACTCATTATAGGAGGAAATCACTCTACAACATTGGACTATTAGCAGTCTCTGATGCTGCGAGGGATATGGCATCATCTTCATCATCAGAACCGCCGAACGTAACAAGGTCCCGCACTCCAACAGAGGACCGGAGCTCGTCATGCATACAATATATAGGCAAAGCTGCTTCAAGAGAAGATCGAGGGGCTTGCAGGGCTTGGGCCAGCACGAGATCCACCTCTGATTCATCTAGCTCAACCTGATGGCCCCACCGTGACCCTTCGTGTGATCCTCCGGGAGTCACAGAAGGGGCAAGTGGGAGAGCGCGTGAGGCGGAATCGTCCCTCAGAACAAGGTCGATCCGAGAACGAAGCGTCTTGAGACTCATGCTCTCACAGTGAGGGCAATCTGTCTCCATAAGAGCTGCTTCAAAGTGGCTGCGGGACAAGCAACAAACACAGCTCTCATGACCGTCTGACCACTGGATGTGCCTCTTGGAACACTTGCGGAACGACGTCTTTAAAAAGCAGAACGACGTCTTTAAAAAGCCCTTTTGTGAGATATATATATATATACACACACACACACACACACACACACACACACACACACACACACACTAATCAACAATAGCTTATAAGGATTCAAAAGCTGTGGGGAATCAGGATGCTGAAGTGACCCGTTCACCAGCGAAGCGTCAAGTGGCGAGACGGAGTAAATGTTCGCCGAAACACTGCAGGGGAGCAGAGAGTCTTTTCGTTGCCGTGAAGATCCCACCCGCTGGCTCGTGTATGTCAACGGCGAAGTTGTAGAGGGCTTCTAGACGAGAGAGATCCTTGCAGTCTTGAAGGAAAAAAAAAACTGAGGAATAAGTTTGCATGCATGCTTTTATATCGGACAGTTTGCGCTTAAAAGGGCGGGGCTTAAACGCTATAGCCATTTAGAATTGCCATTATTGTAGAAGGGTTTCAATCTTAGAATTGCCGTTATTGTAGAAGGGTTGATGCAATGTCAAGTGAACTGAATCGTAAGGGAACTCGATTTTTATTGTATTTACATTAAACATTTTTAATCTACAAGTGGACAGTGGATGTTTGGTCAAATTTATGAATTTTCTGATACGCAAAGCAGCAATTTCTAGGCAAATATTAATGTAGACATATATTGTATATGCAGGGTTGGGAGGGTTACTTTTGAAATGTATTCCACTACAGATTACAGAATACACGCTGTAAAACGTAAATTGTAATGTATTCCATTATATTACTCAAGGCCAGTAACGTATTCTAAATACTTTGGATTACTTCTTCAGCACTGGTAGATTTTTTCACTTGTTTTGACTATAACTGTCAGTACAGCAAGACAAAATACACGTTAAAAATACATTCCCTGAGAAGCCTAAATATCTTATGCAGTGTTGTTTCTGAAACAAGATAAATCTAACTGATCTTGTTTGAAGGATTCTGAGATATTTTTACAGGAAAACAATACAAAAATTATTATCAAGAATATGATTTTTGCCCTAATATCAAAGGTCTTACTAAAAAAAAGAAATTATAATCCAACGTGAATTTTCTTGCTAAAAAAATATGATCGCGCCTGGTAACGCGTGTAAAATGGATAGAAATAGACAATAAATTGCAAAGTAATCTCTTCAGTAATCAAAATACTTTTTGAATGTAACTGTATTCTAATTACCAATGATTTAAACTGTAACTGTAGTGGAATACAGTTACTTATACTTTGTATTTTAAATACTAATCCCGTTACATGTACTCTGATACTCCCCAACCTTGTGTGTGTGTGTGTGTGTGTGTGTGTGTGTGTATATATATATACACTGAATACGGAGTCTGGTACTTGAGCGCATAAAGGTAGCATGGCCCGCTCTGTCAACTGTGCCAGACGCAGTAAATGCCAGCTGTGGAACCTGCTAACTTAACCTCACCACCACCAGAGCTGGCCACTACTAGCACAACAAAGAGAAACAAAATGAAATAGAGAGACTTGGAATAACTGTGGTATCCCTTGATTCACACCCCCTTTCAAGGTTATGAGAAAAACACAACCCCGTGGTCCCCATATTGACACTTGTAGAAGAACCAGATGGTTTATTAGGACAAAATCCACAGAACTGCAAACAGGAATCTGAGGCGAAACCATTGCACAGAAACCAAGCAAACATGTCTAACTGTTGAAGAACAGATCAGGAGGAAGTGTGAGTGGGTAAATGAAGGGTGCATCGATCGATCAATCTAAATCGGTTGATTGTGCCTAGATACAGGCCCAGATTTTTTCTCAATTGCCTCATGCACAAAATCACACATACACTGCTACTCTAATGAATGAGCACTTGCTCAGCCCTTGAAGCATAACATTGCCGCCACTGGAGGGTGAGTTTTTGGCAATTCTAAGCATCTCAGTTTATGTTCAGCAGAAGAAACGGTCATACACATCTGAGATGGCATGAGGATAAAAGAATGATTAAAAATTTTCATTTTTGGGTGAACTATTCCCTTAATGTAAATTGAATGTAATATTACAGTGTGGGGCATTAACATTTGACTGCAGCATATAACTTGTAAAAGTGTGGCAAACGGCACTTTAAAAATAAAAATCAGTGATCGGATCGGTATTGGCCAATCACAGTGTTAAGGGGGCTTTCACACTGGCAGTTTAGGAGGTAGTCTGAGTTCGGTTGCAATGGAACTCTGGCACGGTTCGCATGAGTGAAAAGCAAACTGTCCTCGGGTCCACACTTGTTCAGGAAGTTAAATAACTTGTGCATGCATTTTTGCACAAAAACAAACACACGTGAATCATGAGTGGAAGAAGAACGCTGTGGGACACAGAAGAGGTGAGGTGCCTTTTATATATGTGTGAGTTAGCGTGCAACCAGCTGTGTCCTCAAAAAAATTTTTTTTGTAAGCATCAGACAAACAGTAGCTGCCTTCTAGATGTGTACAACTGCTGAATTACGGCATTCGAAGCATTGACTCTGGTGTGCATAATGACACTAAATAAATTTTTAAAAACACACACAAATATAGCTGCCTGCGTTGTGTGTCTTTCACTCCGGTGTACATTAATGACACTAATGTATAAAAAAATCTAAATAAAAAAAACAAATATAGCGACCTGCGTTGTGTTCATAATGTACATATTTGTGATGATGCAAGTTGATGACGGGAAAGCAAGGGGGTTCGACAGAATCATACACGAGTCTGAATCCAGACCAACTCTGACGGGGATGCCGGGAACAGTCGCGCTCGGATCCAGACCACAAGCATACCCAATGTGAAAAACACTTAAAATATCGGTGAACTGTATCTGCCTCAAATTTCCTGAATGGTGCACCACTAGGTAAATAAATGGATAATTATTTTATTATTTTGCAATTCCCTAGTTCTCAGTAATAACATTTAAAACATCATCACAGTTACAAACAAGCTCAAATAAGCCTTAAGACTTTTCTTAAGAATCACAGAGCCATATAGGTGAGAAAAAGGCAGGAAACTGGTCAAAAATGTCCAGGTCCCGTATCGAGTCGCCAATAGTGCATTCAAGTAGTCAACCAATATATTTTTTCCAATTACCAATGCCAATACCGATATCTAGACAGCAGCGTTGCCAATGGCCAATATAGTGCCGATAAATATTACAAAATTGCTGAATTTAAATCAACACTTATTTTACACAATATTAACCATTCATAAAATTCGAAAAACTAAATATTAATTGATATATAGCTGTTGGCAAAGCTTGGAACTTACACAAGAAGGAACTAAGACTGATAATTCTGTTAAAATGGAGATGGTTATTGGCGGATGCCAGTAATCTCAAATTAGACAAATATTAGCCGATTAATCACTAGTGCGTTCAAACAGATTTGTAATTTTTTTTTTATTCTTGACGCAACGCCAATTACATAGCAAAAAAATGCGTATGATGAATACTGGCGATTCAGCAAAGAAATCTACAACTTTGCCTGTGAAAAGTGGTCCCTGCACCAATGCATTATTTGTCTAATGGCTGTAATTTATTCCAATTTCTGTGGGAAGGGGATACATTTGGACCTAAATCAGGGTTGGCCAGCCATCTTCAAGGTAACAATGTAGTTTAGATCTAAACAGTGCAAGGGAGGGAGAATTCAGATGAGTTCAAGTCACACTTCCTCCAGACAGATGACTTTTAAATTCGATTCGTTTTCTTGGCACACGCTGTCTGACCAGAGCAACTTACAAGAATGAACATACACTGTCTCGTGATTATTACTTTAGCAAGCAGTAAAGAAAGGATGCAATCAGTAACAAAAAAAAGTCAAGGGCCAATTAGAACAGAGTGCTAATAAGACTCTAAATATGGAAGTTAATTATGTGCTTCGTCACCTTCAGCTGTGGTGCTCTTATGGGCGTCATGAGTTCAAATCCATCCCTCTCCATTTCCAGACACTCTCTTAAAATGTAAACAGCAAATTAAGAGTCAGAGCTAATCTTAATGTCTCTAACTGCTAGACAAAACAAACAGCCTGGAGCCCTGTTTTCACACTTGAAGACCATGTACTTTAAAGGTGAAATGTGTAATTTCCCTGCTTCTAGTGACACCAAATGGAACTGCAAAATTAATTGTTTTCAAACTGCCTTGCCAAACACTTCCCCTGTCTGCCACTGGTTGAGAAACAAGAGAGTCCTGCCCCAAAACTCATGCCATTGGTTGAGCCAGTTTTTCTATGCTGGGCTGGATTAGAGGTCTGCACTGGCCTTAAAATGAAACCCAAACCAGAGACCATGTGGCCCTACCCTACCTGGCCTGAACGATACCGTTAGATTTTAAGCCCAAACCCGACCACTATCTAATTTCTTCTCCTAGCAAGTACTGTTGCAATAGGTTATATTTTATGTAAGCATACCGGCAACATTCATAACAGTACTGAAACAGTAAACATACATAGTTTTAACAAGGCACAGCAACCCTTTTAGTACACTAGAGCAGAAGGGGAAAAAAAACATTGACTTACCGTTTAATTGCTGAAACCTCACTTGGTGCAGAACAATCTGGAATAAAATTAAACAATGCAACAGTCTCCTCTATGCAGCCTGAACTTGTTTAGAATGCTGAATCTTTGTGACAACTGTGCTAAAAACCAATCTAGACACAGTGAAAAAAATGAAACAGAGCGCAGGTGTCTCAAGTTCTCAACATGTGTTTTTGAAAAATGGAAGTTCTTTTTAACTTGACATGGTGTTTAAAATGTGCCGGTCCTGCACGAGATGCTGAAGAAAAAGCGAGACGCGGTGCAAATGTCAAAGACATTCGTCCAGCATGTGTTTAAACACTGGGGAAACAGCACACAAAAACACGTTTGTTGTGAACGGCCCCTAACTCGTCCGTTCGCACGTGTCTGTGAGTGAGAGCACGTGTGCGAAACAAGTTCTGTAAGCCTGTTTATTTTTTCATTAATTACAAACCCGACCCGTACCCGAAGTCCTACTTGAAAAACTTACCCGAGACCGGCCCAAAACCCATCGGGTTCTTGGGTCCCATTGGGCCCGGGTCGGGTTGCAGACCTCTAGTCTGGATGCTAAAACTCAATTGTATACATTACCTTTAAGAACAGATGAGACAGACAAACCCAAAACAAGCACCAAATCTCTTGATTATTGGATACTTTTGAAAGTACATTTGTTAATATTAGTTCTACAGAGCAAGATAAAGGTAAAGTGAGCACGTGAACATGAGTCATTGTTCAGACTTTTAACATTTATTCATGTTTATCTTTCACAAAGCCGCTAAATCTCTTTCAGAGAAAGAGAGACAAACAATGTTGAGAGCTTTAAAATAAAGGGCAAGAGGGCAGGAACCGAATGCACATGAAAGAAATAAAGACAGGTGAACGCTGGGGCAGATGATGCAGTGAGGGCAGCTCAGATTGAAAAGAGAAAGATGGCACGTAGCTCACGTTCAAAATCAGTCACACATTAGTCATCAAGACCACTTGGACTACCACACGGGTGAGAAAGACGAAGACAATGACCAAATGCTTATTCACTTTCTACTTTTGAAACACTCTTGATATTTTAACCTCCTGTTCCTTCACGACTACCCGCTCTTGTCTCTTCAATGACGCAGAGCACTGTCAACAGACACAGTGACGAAAAACATGCTTGTCTGTCACCCTCTCATCCTCTCTTAATTTCCCGCTTCCTGTCTGCTGTGTAGGCATATGTGACGGCTGAAATTGGCATTCGTTATGTTTAAATTTAAATGCTGCAACAGAGCTACTCTATAGAGTGTTGTGGGTCAAGAAGTTGGCCCCCATTGTGTACAGACAATGTTTCTGTCAGTACTTGATGGGACAGTCTTTCACAGCATGCCTCTTGACATAGCAGAGAGACTAATTGACTTACAGTCTTCATATATTTATAAGCCGGTCATGTCTACAAGTTAAACATCATTCGGAAAAACTCTTGCGAGATTTGCATTTGCTCCTACCAAAGTTGGGGTTATCGGTAGGGTTACGGTTCAGTGGGGAGTACACTGTACTTTTACGATTTTTGCTTGTCAGACTGTTCAAGATGATCCCAGTGAGACCTTAGTTAACAGTCAAGGCACACTGTACATAGTCAGACTGTATGATGCACATCTTCACCAAGATTTTGGTCCTAATCATCCTGATCAACAGTGCTGACTGGGTGTTTCATCACATCTGGCCATCATAAAAGCAGTCACTGCTTGACAGTGATGTAAAATTTTTGATACTGCCAAAACTTCATTTGAGGCCAAGATTCATCACAAAAGACAATTAAATCGGCCTTCTGTAAACATGTCACACTATTAGGGATGCTGTGATTATATGGTTTCACTATTAACCGCAATTCAAAATGTCACGGTTAATTTAACTGCAAGAATTTAGAATCCATGGTTAAAACCATGAAATGCTTTATTTAGATGTGGCAGAAATAATATACATAATGTATAAATATATATTATTAAAGAGTTATTCATAATATTTTGTAAGCCTAAATGTGAAAACTCTTGTGACTGTGTGGGTACTGGAGCTGTTGCTATGGTTACAGACGGTAGCCGCGTGTTGCTTAGCCAGGTGCCACAGACTGAACGTGAACTTTCAATTCACGTGAAACTGGGGCTTAAACACACAAACTAGCAAATATAATTCATTCTACCAGACTCATATCCACCAAAAAAAGTTACTTAAATCGGCTGTTAGAGAGCATTTAAAAGACTGACTGAATATGACTGATGTAAATTGTGCAGACGGAAGTCATAGAAAGAAACACATCTTAAAAATGGGACAGGATGCTCCACTAGTCATCCAAAAACAAACTAGTAAATTTAATATTTTTAGCTTTGGTGATTTCAAAGTGATGAATTAAAAGATGCTAATTTTTGTAATGTTTAAGCATGCTGACAGCACGCGGTGCATTGCGTGTAGTTACTATCAGCGAGAGAACTTTGAAAGGTTGTGTGTTTTCATCCTCATTATTAAAGCATTGCTTCTGTACAAATTCATAGCGTTCAACAATAAATGTACATTTTAATCATTATCAGACTTTCAATCGCCTGCTGTGAGCAATGTTCCCATTATTATGCATAGTCCACAGGTTTATTTGTAAGGTGTTGTGGACAGTAATTTATAGAGTCTGTTGGCGATTCTTTATGTTGTGGTGTCTGACAGACAACGAATTGCTTTAATAAACTGTTGCAGAAGAAAAACTGTTGGATGCCTTGAACTAGGCTACATGTTGTGCAGCCACAATAATCTTGCATTTACACACTTTTGAAGCACTTTGAAGCTTACATTGGAGCGTCTCTTATTATATAGCACCCATTTATTTTTTGTGTATTTCTTATTGTAGGGCTGCCCTTAGCTTCCACATATCCCCCAGAAATGTCCACAAAGATGTTCAGTTGTTACATGTTATGCATTTTTTGCATCAGTGCTATTGTACAATAAGAAAAATTGCAAATAATCATAAAACCGGTTAACCGCGATTTTTTCTCAGATGGTAAGCTCACCGTCAAAAACTCGCACTGCGGCATCCCTACACACTATGCGATCAAAGATTGCTGATTTCGCCCTATGACAAGACAAATCCTTTGCAATTCCTGAAACCAATCTCAGACGGCAAAATCGGACAGTGTGAACCTGGTTTTAGAGTTAGAGTTAGGCCTAAGCCTAGGATAGTTGCGGCACTCCAAATAAATACAGCGTATAAATGTTGCATGTAAATCTCCCAAGACTGTGCAGCATCGAACAAAGATTACCATCTTGACCAGAAAATGCGTAATCTACTCAAACATGCTTTGCTTGCATGAGCACCATGGCTCAATGTGTTGCGGCACATTCACTAACTGCTATACTTGAACTAAGACAACATAAAGACAGAATAAGAAACTATATCTCAAATTACTCACCAAAACATCTTTTTGAACTCAGTTTGCAAGTGACTCCATTTCAAGCCAAACATGAAAGCATAACGTAAACACGCAAACCTTTCTGCTGGTGTAACTTGATACACACAGTAGACAAAAGCTTTGATGGAAAACAAGCTTCTTTGGGAGTTTTAGGAAGTTTACAGCAACAAGGTATAGGTGTCATACTGACAAAATCTGCATACCTCTATATCCTACTTTAAACTGCTTTCCCTTCCTTCTTTTGCTCATTTGTCTTTTTATTCTTTAAATGATCCTCATGTTGGATTTAATGAGAATCTCAGATCCTAAATAAGACAAACTAGGCGGTGAGTATTAATGCATAGCCTCTTGCCTGGAAGTATGTGAAAGTAGTTCCAGATGACACTGCCTGTTTAAAAGGGGGTGGATAGGAATGAAGGTAGTATTGATGGTTTCTTGGTGCCACTAGAGCCGCCACATTGGACTTCCTGGTTCTGGTGAAGTGGCTCTCTGATTCTGGGAGCCGAGCCAGAGTCACAATCCTACAGAAATCCTCGGATTAGTTATGAACCAGATTCTACAGATCTCAAGATTTGCGTGTTATATCCCATTATCTTTCCTCACAACTGGAGGACTTACTTGCAGAATCTCCTTCAACTGGCCACATGGGAAAGAGTGTGAGTGTGTGTGTGTGTGTGTGGGGGGGGGGGGGCAGAAAATAGTAAACTTCATATCTAAAGGAAGAGTCCAAGTTCCCCCAAATCCCAGCAAAACAACCACCACCAAAAAATAAATAAATAAAAATAAAATCAACATTTCACTAAAAAAAATATATATATATATATAAAAAAAATAATATCTGTATATATCTATATCTATATCTATATCTATATATATATCTATATCTATATCTATATATATATATATATATATGCTTAATTCGACAACTGCAAAATTCTAGTCACTTTGAGAAGAAGCCAATATAGCTGCAGCACAAACAGTGTAGAGGATTTGACTCATGGGAGCAAGCTTGTTTTTCTGCCCCTGGTCCACTGACACATTGGGGAATGGGCACTGTTATCAGCCCTGCCTGAGATAGCAGGCTTGATGGGGCGGCCAGTCCACAGGGATCCCAGAGCTGAAGTTAATCAGACAGAGACAGGTCTGGAGCAACCTTTGGGACTGACGCCGCCGCCTCCTCCTCCCCATCGTCCTCCATCTCCACCAGCCCCCGCTACCACCAAAGCTCGTCACAACCTCCACCGTAAGACTCTTCACACGACATTTGCCCGGGTGTCAACAAAAGGTCTCAAAAATAGACAGAAAGTAGCCTCAGGTTTTCTAATAACCAGCCAGCCATTGGCCGAGGGTTGACGGCTAGGTGAATTGCTCTGCAAATTGAGAGCATAAAACATGTTGGAAGTTCAATGCAATTCTCAAGTTGTTGAGTAGCCCGTAAAGCCCACAAGTGTCACCAAAATATAATAGCAAAAATAATGACTACTTTCCCGAACAAGCGCTATAAGTCACGCAAACAGATAGTTACGCCCCAAAATCATGACATAGGTTGAGCAATGAGCTCGCTTACATGTTTAATAAGCCGACAACATGTAAGGTGTAATGGCTTAAATATTTTCTTTTATACGAAGCAAAAAATACTTTTCCCCATTACCCAGATTTCATGATGCATGCAAATACTTTTACCGGTGTTCTTACCGGCTTATCCATGTGCAGAAATGTTGTGCGCATCCCTGTTTATATTAACGTTAAAGGCAGAGAATAATCTGATGATTTCAACTGTCATGTAAATGTTGTCAGGTTTTTTTTCCCCAGTGTATTTATGTGCATGTAAACACGCTCATTTTTGCTTTGACACGCTTCACCTTTATGGAGTGAACTTGAAGTGTTCACCCAGTTAATAAAAACCCTAAACCCAAAATTTGCTTGCTGGATGCAACAATCTCAGGCCAAATTGTTATTAATTGCATGATGAAAAGATTATTCACAAAACATTTACATCGGGAAAAAACACAGGCCGGATACGATCTGACCTCCTGAACTTTGCATAGGGTCAAAGGTCAGGGGAAACTGGTCATTAATCCTCAAGACTAGAACTCGGGGGCAGGACATCTGAGCCTTTCAACCTTGCCCCAAGTCCCAAAGGTCCAGTAGCAAATCCAAGAGACTGAGCCAGAGTTTACTCAGAAATGGCCACAAAGCATTTGAAAGAGTCAATCTGAACCGACAGCAGTTTTCTCAAAAATTGAGTCAACTTTGAGTACAGGTGGCCAACTGTACAGAGTGGGTGTCGTCAGAACATTCATTTCAAGAATCCCAGGTGTCCATTGGGTGTTAGAAATGAAATAATTAGGCATATAGATTAATTGAACACACGTCAGACTTAATTAAGCATGCCCTTTAATTAACCATGTAATTAATCTTATAGAGGCCGTACACACATGCACTAAGCGAACACCTGGATTCCAATTGGTCAAAACTTTGCCAGGCGGCTGACAGGTACTTGTAGCAGTTCTCCACTAACAAGTCCAGCAAATTAAATGTCTGAGGCAAGAATAGAAGCATAATCCCTTTCATGACTCCAGGCCCAAGATTTGGCACAGGTGAGAATCCGGTGCAAGCAGTTAACAGTAAATCATGGTTCCTTTAATATAATGTTTGACACATTATCCTCCTCTAGAGTGCATTCACAAGGTTTTAACACTGGTAATGTGGCGGGTAAAAGATATATTTATATTTGACGCTAAAATTTTGCCAAAGAAAACAGGCAGAGTGGAAAAGAGGTTCTCAGCATGAGCTCAGCAAACTGTAGATACCCAGGCACGAACACTGAAAACCTTCAAGACCGAGCCCAAGGGTTGATCAAGAGTCAGTGTTTGTGGTCACATTAACATGGTTGTTTGCAGTTAGAAAGCTGCATCAACAATGAGCTACCCTTTTTGGAGGAGTTCAGAGGCTGTCCACACATGCTACTCCAGTTCTTCATTAGAAACACTGCCGGACATAAGGTCCTACACCGATGAAGGGGTCAAAAGTGTCAGGGTGCAACTCTTTAAGGCTGACCCTAATTGGCCTGGTCTACTCTTAATCCTGCACAGCACACTCAACAGCTGGATTATGAAAGCCTAAACTTTATTAGAACCATGAGAAAATGGATGAAGGAGTAAACCAGTACACTGGCAATGAAGCCAATACAAAATTCTGAAATATTGTAGATATCACAATATTTTCTGTTTTTAAATTTTCCAAAAAAAGATCCTTAGCCCTGCAGCTTAACTTGGTGATGCAATTCAAACATTGTTGAAAACATAATTTATAGCACATACAGTGAGGTAAAAAGTCTGAGACCACTAGTGAAAATTTTTCTATTTGTATTTTCTGATTTAAAACTAAAAAACATTTGTTCCAAATTATACATTTTACATTTACATTACATTTACGCATTTGGCAGATGCTTTTATCCAAAGCGACTTACAGTGCCCTTATTACAGGGACAATCCCCCTGGAGCAACCTGGAGTTAAGTGCCTTGCTCAAGGACACAATGGTGGTGGCTGTGGGGATTGAACCAACAACCTTTTGCTTACCAGTTCAGTGCTTTAGTCCACTACGCCACCACCACTCACACAAATTATAGTATAAGCATATCTATTTGAAAGAAAAGTTTAAACAAAAAATTGTTGCATCTTACAGAATTGCATAGTATTTGATACATCTCCTTTTAGCTTTAATGATAGCATGCACACAAGCTGGCATGGACTTCACAAGTTTGTACAAAACCTGATGATACATGTTATTCAGCATGATCTGGGAAAGTTTCAAAGGGCATCTTGTGAAGAAATCTGACCTTTAAAATTTAATATGATCATTTTCATAAATTTGCTTACACTTTATTAGTGACTTAGAAATAGTGCCGCATCTTAAATATTTATTCTATACATCATGTAATAATGTTCCATTGTTGTACATTTTTTACAATTAAATATTAGCTCCAGGCTTAAATTATATATATATATACAGTTGAAGTCAGAATTTGACATACACCTTAGCCAAATACATTCAAACTACATTTTACAGTTTTTCACAATTCATTACATTTAATCGTAGAAAACATTCCCTGTCTTAGGTCAGTTAGGATCACTACTTTGTTTTAAGAATGTGAAATGTCAGAATAATAGTAGATAATTATTTATTTCAGCTTTTATTTCTTTCATCACATTCCCAGTGGGTCAGAAGTTTACATAAACTTTGTTAGTATTTGGTAGAACTGCCTTTAAATTGTTTAACTTTGATCAAATGTTTTGGATATCCTTCCACAAGCTTTTCACAATAAGTTGCTGGAATTTTGGCCCATTCCTCCAGACAGAACTGGTGTAACAGAGTCAGGTTTGTAGGCCTCCTTGCTCACACGTGCTTTTTCAGTTCTGCCCACAAATTTTCTATCGGATTGAGGTCAGGGCTTTGTGATGGCCACTCCAATACCTTGACTTTGTTGTCCTTAAGCCATTTTGCCACAACTTTGGAGGTATGCTTGGGGTCACTGTCCATTTAGAAGATCCATTTGCATCCAAGCTTTAACTTCCTGGCTGATGTCATGAGATGTTGCTTAAATATATCCACATAATTTTCCATCCTCATGATGTCATCTATTTTGTGAAGTGCACCAGTCCCTCCTGCAGCAAAGCACCCCCACAACACCATGCTGCCACCCCCATGCTTCACGGTTGGGATGGTGTTCTTTGGCTTGCAAGCCTCACCCTTTTTCCTCCAAACATAATGATGGTCATTATGACCAAAACGTTTAATTTTTGTTTCATCAGACCAGAGGAAATGTATCCAAAAAGTAAGAGCTTTGTCCCCATGTGCACTTGCAAACTGTAGTCTGGCTTTTTTAAGGCGGTTTTGGAGCATTGGCTTCTTCCTTGCTGAGCAGCCTTTCAGGTTATGTCGATATAGGACTCGTTTTACTGTGGATATAGATACTTGTCTACCTGTTTCCTCCAGCATCTTCACAAGGTCCTTTGCTGTTGTTCTGGGATTGATTTGCACTTTTCGCACCAAACTATTTTCATCTCTAGGAGACAGAATGCATCTCCTTCCTGAGCGGTATGATGGCTGCATGGTCCCATAGTGTTTATACTTGTGTACTATTGTTTATACAGGCATTTGGAAATTGCTCCCAAGGATGAACCAGACTTGTGGAAGTTTATTTTTTTCTGTGGTCTTGGCTGATTTCTTTTGATTTTCCCATGATGTCAAGCAAAGAGCCACTGAGTCTGAAGGTAGGCCTTAAAATACATCCACAGGTACAACTCCAATTGACTCCAATTAGCCAATTAGCCTATCAGAAGCTAATTGGCTAAATGGCTAATTGCCTAAAGGCTTGACATCATTTTCTGGAATTTTTCAAGCTGCTTAAAGGCACAGTTAACTAGTGAATGTAAACTTCTGACCCACTGGAATTGTGGTATAGTCAATTAAGTGAAACAATCTGTCTGTAAACAATTGTTGGAAAAATTACTCGTGTCTTGCACAAAGTAGATGTCCAAAACTATAGTTTGCCAATATGAAATCTGTATGAAATCAACTGATATATATATATATTACTTACTGTTGCTATATGCAAAAATGCAAATTTTCAAAAAGACAAAAGGCAAGGGCATATAAAACAGTTCTTTCAGAACTAAAAAAAAACAGAATGATGACCCAAAGCTTAAGCTAAACAGCATTGCTAACTGCAATCTCATAGTAAAGTTGCTCATTTTGGTGAAACCCCACACCAAGACAAGAACCTCAAGTTATACCTAACCCCCCTGGCTTCAACTCCATTGCTTCAACAGTGAAGATAAAAAAGGAACTTACATAGTCGTGGAAAGCCTTGGCCTCGCTGGAATGTTCACATGTCTCCCGTCGATCTGGAGCTGCACAGTACAGATCCCAGAATACACTGCAAAATAAGGCAGAATAAACAAAGCTGAGTATCAAATACATGGATGAACTTTACAGAACTAGACAGCTGTCTTGTCACAACGCACAGACAGGCTGTGGTCCACTTTACAACACCATGTGAAAACGGTATGGCACAGTTTTTTCGAGGTAGAGCGATCAGTATTTCAATGTATAGCGATATTGTACCTCATAATTCTGTATAATCTTCCAAGAATCGATTTACTTAGTTATAGTTACTAATTAATAAGTTATATTAAGCACCATTCAGAGCAAGAATGGCAAAAACAAAACTGTGGCATTAGGTCAATGAACACGGAGTTCTATTAGACCAAAACGCAGAACAAGCAAAGTATATAAGTGTATACCTAATTTAGTTTGGAAGAATGTCCGTACAGATCCTCTGCTGGAATGCAAGTTTTTACTTAATGATGATAAACATGGTGGAAGCAAGGTACTTATTCTCTCGTGTCTTTTTACTGACACTAACATGACTATGCTCTATGCTTCTATGGTTCTACGATGAAATTAAGCAGGACATTGAGCGTAAAGTACTTAAGTCAAATGAAGATAAGTGAGAAACAAGTGAGTAAAATATCGCAATACATTGCAGTTTTGAATCAAAATGCACTAACCAAAATAAAGAAATCGCAACACAGTTATCGATATAATATCGTATCGACAAGTTTCTGCTGATTCCCAACTCTAGTTTGAGGCCCAGTTGTCCTTTGTCCAACTATTTTGAACTAAAATCAGCTTCTATTCTCAAATTATAATCTTTACCACTTTGAGGAACAATGTAAAATGGATTTTCTATCAGTATCACCCGTTAGAACTTGTCAGCTTCTTTCAAAGCTGGGTCACTGCATCATAACCCATGGATAGCTTCCCACGTTATAAGGTACGACCTGTGTGGCTAATCAATTAGGCTTGATATTTGTTAATTAAGGAAATACAGTCCTTAAGGGCTGCTAGGGGGAGTAGGTTTCACTCCAAATGGTCCCTTAATTACTTCATTGAAAATAAGTCCCTGTTAAACAGGTCGGCATTAAACCGCTCTCACTCTTAAGATATTGACTTAATGGATGCTTCATAAAAGCTGCTGAAACAGGACTTAACAAAACAAATGCAAGTTGTTCTATCTTCCGAGGCAGCACTTTTTTCTGCTGTGCATTATTTTTGCTGATGCAACAAAATTTGACTTCTGCTCTGAATGTGGTAAAAAGCTTACGCTTGATGTGACAGATTGCAAAAAGGACAAAATAGGCCGCTCACGGCAAAGCGACAGGTCAATGGGGCTAATCAGCTTCCTCCCATTTCAAATATCTTGCCGTGCAGTGTAAACCATGTGCTGGATTTGTGTTCGTGAGCATAACGTAAAGGATAGCTTATGACAGGTTTTATAAATCACTCAGTGTTTATGGGCGAAATACGAGTGCAAGGTTAAACAAAGCCTAGCTCATCAGACTACAGATTGCAGTGAAAATCAAGCGCAAGAATTTGAAGATTTAGACACTTAAGTCACACTTCACGTCACTGTATAACATTCAAAATATAAAACCAAGTGGCATCTGTAAACAAATGATGCTAGAGCTTTTCTCAGAACAAACTTCACTTTTCTGAGCCATTTTTGCAATTACTTTTAACCAAATGGTTTCAAGGTGATTTTTAGTGGATGTATGATGTCATATCCCCTCAAGTGCACAAGTGCCCTAGCAGAATATCCACAGGTATAGTTCATCATGACATTAACTACACTGTAAAATCTAATTAGTTGACCTTACTTAGATTTTCAAGGAAATCAGTTTGCATGATTTTCTAAGTAAACATACTTATTACTAAGTAAACTGAATGTAATTTTTTAAGTAATGTTAACTAGTTACAAGTAAGCTTAACTCATCTATGATTAAAGTATTGTTGTTTTGATTTATTTAAATTGGGTTATAACATGTCTTATACAGTATAAGGGAAATTATGACTAGACACTATGTTAGCCATATGGCACACTGGACTCTACTCAGTACTTCTTAGTGCACATAAATCTACACTTATGTAAAGTACAACTGAGTCAAGAAGAATGGCTTAAACTTAACAGGCTCCAGGTTCACCAGAGGTAACACTAATCACCCTCATGGTGACTTCACATAAATCTCAATTATCAACCAGCTACAACAAAACAAAAACAATAGTCATAATAATTCAAACTAAATATATTTTTTAAATAAAAAAATATATATTATTTTACTACATAAGTTCCTTTGTTTCGAACAAATAAACATAATTTATTCAAGCGCAAGGGTTTAATGGGTATTCCACACAGCCGCAATTTTGTACTTGGTAATTTTGAGTTAGTAGTACTCCAAGAAGTTTAAAGAACTGTATTTGAGTTATGATTCCAAAATGTGACATTTCAAGTAATATTTAATTAGCACCACTTAAATGTTTTTATTAATGACAACTTTAAGATTTAGAGAGTAACAGTGACTTAATTCAAATGAGTAAGAATAGTACAAACTTAAGATTAATTTGAATAAACTATTTTTTTTTTTATAATTTGAGACTACTATTAGTATTTACAGAGGACATGTTCCTTGACAACCAGAAAGTGTCCAAATCCATTTTTGTCTTGGTTTTGAAGAATATGTATTGTTTTATAATTTTAAAGTACATGAAAGTAAGTTTATACTGTATTTCTTTAAATAAAATGCCACTTGGTTTGCTATACTGTTAAATAATGTGAAGACATTTGTACACTTGAGTTTGACTTAAGTATCCTTTAATTTTTGGGGCCACTGTACATACAGATTAGGCTGAGATTGCTTGAAAAGTGAAAGCATATCTCTAACAATGGTTAAAATGATCTACTCTGCCTTATAATTGAGGGAAAAGAGGGAAGGAGATAGCCAAGATACAAAAGAAGTAGAATCCAAAGACAACGTGATGACAAGGACCATAGGTGAATGAGTGACTGAGTAAATGGGTGCTCACAACAGGAGGTACAATACATTAACACCTCAAATCCTATAGAAGCCATAAACAAGGAGACAAATAAAACGTAAAAGGAAAGAGGGGAAAAAAAAAGTAAGAAAGGCACTTTGACAGGAGGACGTCATGCCTGTTCAGCAGCCCTCAGTCATTCCACAATAAAGCCGGTCTGCATTATCATATCTATCAGCTACCGTTAAAGAGATTGCTGCTTTGTCAGAGAGCTGCTGGAGGGAGACAGCAAGACCATCTCAAATCCAATCAGGGTGCAGGGGAAATGAAATAAGATGCCAGTTACACTTTGTTACTGAAAAGCCGCAACTAGGAACACATCAAGGTGGGAGGAACGGCGACCGCGGGCTGCGTTTTTGAAAAAAAAAAAAAAAAAAAATGTCTTTGACTACCTTGATTGAACCAGGAAAACTATTTAATCCTTGTGAACATTTGCATGGGAGCAATAGCCAACAGGAGTTGTGGGAAATAGAGTTGGGTCTTTAAAATGGTGGTGTAATGACACATATGAGTGACTGTTTAAGACATATGGAAGTCTAGCACATGTGAATATTAGTCTCCTGTTGTAAGTGTGAAATGATTAAAAAGTTTGCCATTTGGGATTTTTCTTTATTCCTTTATTATATAAGCGAATATTGTTCCAGAAGATAACATACTCTATATTTTATAAAACATAATAGACTTTTGCATTTTCTGAAGAAAATGTGTGTGGGGGGGGTGTTTGCAAATGGTTTTTAGTGCATTGCCATGTGGTTGCAAGGGTGTTCTGGGAGGTTGCTTAAGGTCTCAATATACTTCATACAAAATCGAAGAATGAACAGGTGTGGGGGCCTGGATAGCTCAGCGAGTATTGATGCTGACTACCACCCCTGGAGTCGTGAGTTCGAATCCAGGGTGTGCCGAGTGACTCCAGCCAGGTCTCCTATGCAACCAAATTGGCCCGGTTGCTAGGGAGGGTCGAGTCACATGGGGTAACCTCCTCGTGCTTGCGATAAGGGGTTCTTGCTCTCAATGGGGCGCATGGTAAGTTGTGCATGGATCGCAGAGAGCAGCATGAGCCTACACATGCGGAGTCTCCGAGGTGTCATGCACAATGAGCCACGTGATAAGATGTGTGGATTGGTGGTCTCAGAAGCGGAGGCAACTGAGACTTGTCCTCCACCACCAGGATTGAGGTGAGTAACCGCGCCACCACGAGGACCTACTAAGTAGTGGGAATTGGGCATTCCAAATTGAAAAAAAAATAAAAATAAAAAGTAAAAAAAAAAAAGAATGAACAGGTGTGACATCATTTAGAACATCTGTCCAAAAAGGAGGTGTTTTTGAGTTAATTTTGGTGGTTCGTATCAGCTCGCAGGGGCAAACTTTTAGGAAAACTTCTGACCGGCTGCTAAACCCCTTACTGTCTTTGGTCCACATCACTGGTAAGTGTGACCTGGTGCTCCACCTCCTTTGAGGCTGACAATTAATTCTGCTTACGTTCTTCAGACAGTCAAAATCAATCAACATGAACACACCGGCCGCGTAGAGTTATTAACAAGCTGGTGCAAATTTACCTTCATCTGTTCAATTATTCACATAGAAAGATTTTACAAGAACATGTAATGTGATTCATTTTTTGTTTATTTAGTCTACAAAAGGAATCAAATATATTCAAATACTCTCAGGTGCTCATTCACTCATGTGCCATCTGCAGCGAGAAAGCCATTCTCACATCTGCCCAAAGAAAGACATGCCTCTCTTATTGTCTGTTTTTTTCCCCCATTAACACTCTTTTATACACCCATTTTGCAGTGGAATCATCATAAATTACAATAAAGTTTGAGTATAATCGGCTCATACTATGGCCGCAAATAGCGTGTTGTTAGCTCAATAGCTCCATGAATTCAGAATCTAAACAATACAAATAAACATTTCACTGCATATATAACTTTAAATCATCATTGTGGTTGAAACAGTTTATTTTACTGACCTTATGTGAATTCTACTCATAAAATGATTGATCACTGATAACACACTTTACTGTCAAATTAGTTAAGGTTTTACATGTCTTGAGTGTCCTCATATTTAAATGTACCTCTAAATGCCGACCCACAGCGCTGTGGCCGGCGTCTGAATGTTCGCAAACATCATACCGTTGCTTGGCTGTTTCGAACTTCTTTTTACCCCTGAACGAAGAACAAATAAGAACTTTTTTGAAAAAAATTTTTTTAAATACCCACCCCCAAATTTTTATGATATTATGGTCCCTAGATGCAACTAAGATGCCTTCAATTTAAATCGATGTTGTTGTTTTTTTTGCCATTTTATGATCCACCAGGCAAAAATCTTAAGTCTTAAAAAAGAATGGTCAGAAACATGCTTTACAAAAGTATGCAAATGCAGATGCGAACACTTTGCCAACACATTGCCAGTCCGCGTCCAGTTGAATATGCTTAATTATGTGCGTTCTTGCGTTACTGAAGCAGTAACAAACCTCAGTACTCAAGGGGGCAATAGAGTTACCTTTAAAGTTGTGTGCCATAAAACTAGATGCATTATTATTCTGGTAAATTGCGATAAATATATTGACTTTAACTTACTTGCTCAGCAATATTCTCTTCAAACTGTTGCTCCACCATGATAGTAGTTGACTTGAAAGACAAAACTCAATGTAGAAGCAGCAGTTCACACTAAAGGCAGATACAGTGCCCCTTGTGGCAGCACTGAGAATGTAACGCGTACTTGCACTGTGTTATGAATTGCGGTATGACATTTTGGAACAACAATGCACATAGCATCTGCGTTCACATACTTGCATATAGTATGTTTGCGTAGAGCAGTGCACGCATGAAGCAAATTTCACCATCATAACAGTATGCACAGACTGTCCATGTGATGCCTAGCTGACTCTGCTAAAAGAGTATCACAAATCAGAAGTAGTTTGCATGTGTCTAACACGTCCATTTGGGCTTGGGGTCAAAAGAGCATACTTTGCAAGGCTGAGCACTCAACCATGCGTGAGACGGAATGACGCACGGAAAACCAAAGTATACAGAAGAGAAAAATGCTGTAAGACAATAAATAAAAGAAATAATAGCTTTAGGTCTATTTATTACCACACTAAGGTTTTATTTGCTCACACCATCAATGATCTAATGTATAACACAACTTGACCAAAGAGTTTATCAGCATATAATGTAAATCAGCTGCTTTGTAATTTCCAGGAAGTCTCCCTATACTCGGATCTAACAGATGTAAACTTCTAAAGTCAAAGAAAATAATAGTAAAAAAAAATATGTAGTATGATTATTCTTGATAATTCAATGTTTTCTGTATGTTTTATTTACATCCAAGGCGCCAATAAGGCATACATGTCCACAACACCCAGTCGCTTTTTGTTTTAATCAACGGTTTCCTATCGGTTTGTGGTTGAGCTCAAATTAAAGTGTTTTGGAAGTAAACGCTTTTGTTTGGTTTTTCTGTCGTGTCTATTGATCACAATGAGTAATGTCAGCCTAGGGCCATCTGAAAGTAAATTCATGCTGCAAAAAAATTTTGTTGCTTGACTTTCTCCTCTCTTCTGTGGCCAAACGTAGACATTGATTAAATAAACCTATGCACAAGATTAATCGCAAACGGTCGTCCTTTTTTGCGATCCACACCTGCACCCTGACTAAACCAACACCCCCCAATGCACCCCTTGCTCGCCTTACAACAGATGTAGATGACTGCCCTGTCCCTCACACCAAACTTTGTCAACCCCACCCCCCCACACCCCTTCTGCCCCACCCCCGAGCCTGGTGCTACCATTCAAACCCCCTTACAACAGGAAACTGCCTTAGACAGAAGAAAAAAAATGAAGGGGGCAGGGAAGGAGATTTGGCTGTTTAACACAAAGACTGGAATGCAAGGAGTTAATCCTTTTGAGGGCTCTTCCGCAAACAAAGCAAAGGCCTCCAGACAAAGGTTGGTGGTGGGGTGGAGGGTGGGGTATGCATAGGAGGGGAGGGGTTGGCTTTCCTTTACCATCTGGCCCTTTTGTTTGGGGGAGGGGGGGTTGGTGAAGGAGGCGTTACCCATCGGCCCCTCCGAGTCCCTGAAACCCTGGCACGACCCCCCACCTCCACGTGCTATAGGCCCAGATGGACGCCCCTCCGATGGTGTCAACACCACAGAGGGACCCTTCAAACCTTACTAGACACCAAATAATCTCTCAGAGGGGAGCAGATAATCCAAGACTGAGAATAAATGGTGATAAATGAGCACAATGCTCTGTGTGAACATGGTCTATAATATATTGATCTCATTCTTGAGGAACAAGCCAAGAACATAACAGGAAAATGAGCCTGGCATTTACAGCTGAAGTCATCACATTACCAGTGGGCCAGAAGTTTACATACACTTTGTTAGTATTTGGTAGCATTGCCTTTAAATTGTTTAACTTGGGTCAAACCTTTTGGGTAGCCTTCCACAAGCCTCTCACAATAACTTGCTGGAATTTTGGCCCATTCCTCCAGACAGAACTGGTGTAACTGAGCCAGGTTTGTAGGCCTCCTTGCCCGCACACGCTTTTTCAGTTCACTCCAGTACCTTGACTTTGTTGTCCTTAAGCCATTTTGCCACAATTTTGGAGGTATGCTTGGGGTCACTGTCAATTTGGAAGACCCATTTGCGACCAAGCTTTAACTTCATGGCTGATATCTTGAGATGTTGCTTCAATATATCCACATAATTTTCATTCCTCATGATGTCATCTATTTTGTGAAGTGCACCAGTCCCTCCTGCAGCAAAGCACCCCCACAACATGATGCTGCCACCCCCATGCTTCATGGTTGGGGTGGTGTTCTTTGCCTCGCAAGCCTCACCCTTTTTCCTCCAAACATAACGATGGTCATTATGGCCAAAAAGTTCAATTTTTGTTTCATCAGATCAGAGGAAATTTATCCAAAAAGTAAGATCTTTGTCCTCATGTGCACTTGCAAACTGTAGTCTGGCTTTTTTATGGCAGTTTTAGAGCACTGGCTTCTTCTTCCTTACTGAGCAGCCTTTCAGGTATGTCGATATAGGACTTGTTTTTACTGTGGATATAGATACTTGTCTACCTGTGTCCTCCAGCATCTTCACAAGGTCCTTTGCTGTTGTCCTGGGATTGATTTGCACTTTTCGCAACAAACTTCTTTCATCTCTAGGAGAATGCGTCTCCTTCCTGAGTGGTATGATGGCTGCGTGGTCCCATGGTGTTTATACTTGCGTACTATTGTTTGTACAGATGAACGTGGTACCTTCCGGTGTTTGGAAATTGCTCCCAAGGATGAACCAGACTTGTGGAGGTCCACAAGTTTTTTTTTTCTGAGGTCTTGGCTGATTTCTTTTGATTTTCTCATGATGTCAAGCAAAGAGGCACCGAGTTTGAAGGTAGGCCTTAAAATACATCCACAGGTACACCTCCAATTCAGTATACCTCCTATCAGAAGCTAACTGTCTAAATGCTTGACATAATTTTCTGGAATTTTCCAAGCTGCTTAAAGGCACAGTTAACAGTGTATGTAAACTTCTGACCAACTGGAATTGTGATATAGGCAATTAAAAGTGAACCAATCTGTCTGTAAACAATTGCTGTAAAAATTACTTGTGTCATGCACAAAGTACATGTCCTAAACGACTTGCCAAAATTATAGTTTACCAATATTAAATCTGTGGAGTGGTTAAAAAATGAGTTTTAATTACTTCAACCTAAGTGTATGTAAACTTCTGACTTCAACTGTACATGAAGTCCAGTCCAACTCGCGCTTCCATTTGTTAACTAGAGATGTTTATGAAATGGTTAGAGAATCCTCAAAAAACAACTTCATGTGTTGAAGGGGTGTCTTGTTCTTCGTGTTCTTCTCTTAGAGATGGACAAAGGACCTTAGTCAGGGTAGATGCCATATTTCATTTGACATGGATAAAAACAAGCCTTTGGCGAATCATCCAACTGTTGTGTACCTTGGTGTCAAACGATCAGCAGACTAAAATATTTTTAGTGGACAAAAATTATGGAACAAACATGGGTTGTTAATATTGGACATGACCTAGGATTTTAAAGGAAGGTGGTTAATGGGACACCTTTATGCAGTTGCCAAGTGATGGTTAGAACATGGCTATGCGGTTGCTAGAGTACTCTGGGAGCTTGCTAGTTAGTTACTTCCTGGCCCAAGTGAAAAGAGCCCACGTGATATTCTGTCCCTAGATATGGCTTAGGTCCATTCCTCTATGTAAGTCTATGGGATTTTTGTGCAAAATAGTAAACAGTAAATCTGATCTCTTAATAAAGTAAAACCTTACTTAACAAATCACACAATTTTAGGTATCAAACATGTCAGTAGCACAAATAGTGCGGGACGAGTTGCGTGGAGAAGTTAAATATGTGGGGTTAGGGGTTAGTTCAGGTCCCTAATCCCAAGTATTAACAACAGTAATAGTGATGCTTGCCTTAGCAATAAGGAGACACCTGCTTCCAAGAGTAATGGACCCACTTTCATGCAAGCCTCTCTCCCTTTGCTGAAGGCTAGCACGGGAGTACCATCAGAGAACGTTAGGGGTTTTGAATTACAAAATCAATACATACCACCACCATGAGTGCAGAAATCCAGGAGGCTCTCCTAATGTGATATTCTTCTCCCATCGGATCTAAAAGGGAGGAAAAAACAGAACGAAAGAGGTCATCTGATAATCATGCATGCACTATGGTTAAAAGCGCCATTACCATGGCAAAACAATGATAAACAAATTCAACATTTATTTTCTCTTGGTTCAGCAACTGGCAAGGGGCAGTAATTTTTGCCCATGGAAGACAAATACTGTACCAGACATCCAAACATAAATATAATCCACCTATCTCTTATACACTATTTCAAGTACAAGACTACCAGTACTTCAGTATCAAGTTGATATTAAAATAAAAACAATGTAAGAATGCCATCTTTCTATAGTACCGGTAGTACAAAGAACTCACTCAATTCGGTACCTGAGAATTGTCACCGCGATCAAGTCAGCCGCAGTTTGAATAGGCACGGTCAAGTCAGCCACTATGAAAATATTGCTCCTATTACGAGAATTATGGTAATCTCCAGGTTAAATTTTCTAATTTTTTCAATAAATTGGCCAGATAATCTCATAAGGTAGTCTAGAAATTATATATTTTTTTTACATATTAACATTTTCTGTCTTTACTGGAAGATTTAGTCATTTAAGTAATTTACGTTAAGTAATCAAATTAAGTAAGGTTAATTAGATTACACCTGTATTTTATGTTCAACTTTCTGGATGTTCACTTAAATATTTGATATTACTATTAAGATGCCTGATAAACTTAATGCAATGTTTACTTAATTTCTGTCTTTGTTAAATTACAATTATTTGAGGTAATGGCTTGTCATTTGTTTCATTGTTGCTCACTTTATTATTAGTTACTTGAATAATTACCTGTAAATGCAATGTTAAAATAGTGAGAAATACTAGAAGGCTAAAAGCCATGCTTTAAATTAAAATATGATTAATTAAATATATAAACAATGTTACTAATTAAACAACATTTTTAATTAAACAAAAAGTTATTTAATTATTTTTCTATTCATATTTCACTTTAATGATGTGCTTTAAATATTAGTTTTTGCTGTGGTATCAATTTTGGTACAGATATTGACTACGGACATTTTTATGTTATGACAACTCTATTTTCAAGTATTAACTAATAGTGATTCTGTGTACCAAATCAGCTCACGTTCACTCCATCCTCACAGATTACATCTACTGTGCCTTCCATTTTAATAGATGCTACTTTTTCAAGCAGACATATTGATCTTATAACATGCCCTGTCCATAACTATGTACCCAAAAAGCTGATATGCATTATTCTAGGTCTCCCTAATGAAAAGGACTGATTAACAACGTTTTAAATTATGTTTGTGTGTGTGTTTGTGCTGATCAGTGCAGAGTTGCATAGCCCCTTGAGGTGTAATGTGTAAGTAGAGGGAGTTTCAGCAGTAATTGTGAGATGGCAAAGGGAACAAGCAGGTGACTGCTCCTTCATTAAGCTCCAATGCACAGGTGCGTCCCTCCTGCTGTGTACCTGCCTGGGCCTAAAGACATCCCCTGTGGTGCACGAGTGTGCCTGCACTATGGTCTCGAGATCTGACGAGTGCTCGCCTAATTGAATGGCAACGGCGGTAATGACGACTGTCGGCGACATGCATGTTGATGCCCTGCCTCCGTTACAAAAATATCGAAACGTTGGTAAACACAGCCATCTGTTTAGTTGTTGACTCTTGTTAACTATTTATTTGGGAAACACAGTATAATTTTGCACGTACAGATCGCAGGAAAAGTTGTATGATTTGTGTTTCTTTTTTTATATTAACATTTTATTGATTAAAAGAAAAACAGGATTGAAGAAACAGAACATACACACACAGAATCAAATTATAACAAATGATATGTCCCTCCCCCTGAACATCCCCCCTCCCCCTACAAACATCTAGTGGTCCAACACAAAATGAAAGTATACACACATGCAAAAAAAAAAAAAAAAAGACAAGAGGAAACACTTTAAAAAAATATATATATATATAATAATAATTAATTATACACACACACACACACACACACACACACACACAGTTGTGCTCAAAAGTTTGCATACCTTTGGAGAATTGGTAATATAATGTACCATTTTTAAGAAAACATGAGTGAGCAGGCAAAACACATTTATTTTATTTCTTATGGGATTCATATTCAGCTGTAGGTTATAACAGAATGGCACAATCATAAAACAAAACATGGCAACAAAGAAAAAAATGAAATGACCCCTGTTCAAAAGTCTGCATACCCTTAGTTCTTAATACTGTGTATTGCCCCCTTTGGCATCAATGACAGCGTGCAGTCTTTTGTAATAGTTGTCTATGAAGCCCCAAATTCTTGCAGGTGGTATAGCTGCCCATTCGTCTTGGCAAAATGCCTCCAGGTCATGCAAAGTCTTTGGTCCTCTTGCATGAACCACACGTTTGAGATCTCCCCAGAGTGGCTCGATGATATTAAGTTCAGGAGACTGTGATGGCCACTCCAGAACCTTCACCTTTTTCTGCTGTAACCACTGGAGGGTCAACTTGGCCTTGTGCTTAGGGTCATTGTCATGCTGGAAAGTCCAAGAGCGTCCCATGCACAGCTTTCGTGAAGAAGAATGCAAATTGTCTGCCAGTATTTTCTGATAAGATGCTGCATTCATCTTGCCATCAATTTTCACATGATTCCCCGTGCCTTTAGAGCTCACACACCCCCAAAACATCAGTGAGCCACCACCATACTTGACAGTGGGGATGGTATTCTTTTCACTATAGGCCTTGTTGACCCCTCTCCAAACATAGCACTTATGGTTGTGATCATAAAGCTCTATTTTGGTCTCGTCACTCCAAATTACAATGTGCCAGAAGCTGTGAGGCGTGTCAAGGTGTTGTTGGGCATATTGTAAATGGGCTTTTTTGTGGCATTGGCACAGTAAAGGCTTCTTTCTGGCAACTCAACCGTGCATCTAATTTTTGTTCAAGTATCGTTTTATTGTGCTCCTTGAAACAACCACACCATCTTTTTCCAGAACAGCCTGTATTTCTCCTGAGGTTACCTGTGGGTTTTTCTTTGTATCCTGAACAATTCTTCTAGCAGTTGTGGCTGAAATCTTTCTTGGTCTACCTGACCTTGGCTTGGTTTCAAGAGATCCCCGAATTTTCCACTTCTTAATAAGTGATTGAACAGTACTGACTGGCATTTTCAAGGCTTTGGATATCTTTTTAGATCCTTTTCCATCTTTATAAAGTTCCATTACCTAGTTACGCAGGTCTTTTGACAGTTCTTTTCTGCTCCCCATGGCTCAGTATCTTGCCTGCTCAGTGCATCCACGTGAGAGCTAACAAACTCATTGACTATTTATACACAGACACTAATTGCAATTTAAAAAGCCACAGGTGTGGGAAATTAACCTTTAATTGCCATTTAAACCTGTGTGTGTCACCTTGTGTGTCTATAACAAAGCCAAACATTCAAGGGTATGTAAACTTTTGATCAGGGCCATTTGGGTGATTTCTGTTATTATTATGATTTAAAATGGAGCCAAACAACTATGTGATAATAAATGGCTTCATATGATCACTATCATTAAATAAAAGACATGAAAAGTTTTTTGCATGATCAGTCATATTTTCTAAATCAATGCCAAAATTTCACAATTTCTGCCAGGGTATGCTACCTTTTGAACACAACTGATATATATATATATATATATATATATATATATATATATATATATATATATATATATATATATATATATATATATATATATATGCGCATTTAAAACTACAAATCTCCCCCATTGCCCCTCCCTGAGAACCTTCTAAAAAGGCGAAATAGTTGCCCCATTTTTTTTATTAAATAACTCCATATTACCTCACCTTCTATATGACATTCGTTCAAATGCCGCTACCCTGCCCATCTCTGTATGCCACTCTTGAAACGAGGGTGCTCCAGCCAACTTCCAAAATATCAGCCAGACCAATATATCAGCCAGACAGATTAATCGGATTATTTTTATCCATTTTAAGATTATCGGCATTTTAACCGTGTTTAAAATTAATTTCACATATATTTCATAATTTACCGACAGCCTTGTTATAAAACAGTGCACATTTGTTCTATTGATTTTATTTATTCCAATGCTTGTAATTTGTATCACTGTTTTTCACTTTATTACTATTACCTTGAATAATAACTTGAAAAACATGAAGCGATGTTGATATAGTGAGAAATACTTGAAGGCTAAATTTAAAATTTCATAATTTTAATCTCTTAATATTTGTATTAATTATTTAACTTAAACAAAAAAGTCTGTTAAATAGCATACTTGTTTTGTTTTTTTCTGTTGTATCGAAATTGGTATTGAAAATCGTAACATTTCACTGGTATTGGTATCGACTATTGAAATTTTGGTATTGCAACAACTCTACACTCTAAAAAATATTTTAGCCAATTTTTAAGATTTATGCATTTCAATTTCAGAACAAAATCCCATCAAACTAAACTGTGTCATTGTTAACAAAATTAAATTTATAAAACAAAATATATATATATTTTGTTAAGGATTACTCAATTCAATTTGATGGAATTTTGTTATGAAACTGAAATGCGTAAATCTTTCAAAAAATGTGAGTATATTTTCAAGTAACTAATTGGGGGCTGGATTTCCAACAATCGGCATTACAACTTGTGCCCAATTGACCAACAAATAGATGTGCTCATTTCACCTAGAATTCAAATTCAAATCGAAAACCTAGTTCACATTTACTGTTTTCAAACATTTTTGTGTGAATTTTGAGCAAATAATATCTAAAATATTTGTTAATTTCAATGCAATCATCTAATTGTCATGAAATATAAATAATTTCTTGCTAGATATCGGTATCTACAATAAAAACAAAAATAACGATATGGTTCAACCACTACCCAGGACACAGGAGGTTGTTGCGATCACAAGGCCTCATTTGGCACTATGTTCAATCTCTTTCAAACTCTGGTGCTCTGAGCAAAACATTTAACAGGGAGCTTTTGGAAGTTGAAGTTAAAGCAGAGCTTAATTGTATCCACACAAACAAACGCAGCAGGTACCAGGGGGCTGCGACAAATCCAATAAGATAGATGATAACATTTTAAAAGTTCACAATCTGTAAAGGTCCTGAAGCAATAAAGAAGTGTTACACAGTCTAATATAATGTCTTATAATGTCAAACAATTAACATTTATGCATAACACAGCTTTATAACCACAAAAACATCTTTCTCATTTAAAGTGGTTTATTTTCTTGTGTCATCAAATTCATTTAAATAAGCAACTGAAGCCTGTGACAATTTCTTTCAGTGAAGATAGAAACATGGAATCTGACTTCCAAAGCAAACACATTTTGGTACTCATTTCAAGACTGCAGGTCAGCAACATCAAAAATGTGAAGAAAAAAAAACAAAAAAAGGATTTTCTTGGTACCGCATTGGACTGGCCTGTTCAATTAATAAGCCCTTAAATTAGTAACAAGAATACAAACCAATACAAGCCTTAAAATGTCATGTATTGTATGTCATATAGTAATAAATCTTACAGTGTTTAACAATTAACATTTGCAAAGCACAGTTTTATAAGTAGTGGTCAACTGATTGCCTATATCGCAAAGGCCGATAAATTGGCCGATATTCAGACTTTTTTAATTAGCGGCATCGGGCGATACATTCATTTGGCCAATTTCTTAAGCCCACGAGAGTGGTGAGAATCACCTGCTTGCATGTGAAAAAGCACCCCGAGACATGTATATGATCAATCACTGTTCGTTTTGTTGTTACGTGCTATCGTGTTACTACAATTATAGACTGGTGTGCAACAAAGTAAATGCGCTTCACATGCGCTATGAGTAAATGCCATATTCACTATGCACTGTTGGCACTGTAAGTACAATTGGTTTGATTCTGTCTTTTGTGAGAAAATGCAATTGCTAATGCACACATGCTTTCCATGGTTGCTACACTACTGTGTGCACTGTTATTTCCTTCTTCCTAATATATTAACAGTTTCTTTGTGTAAATAAATCACAAAAATTGGACGACTAAACTAACTACCATTTAAAATACAGTGTTATTTTTTTTACCAAGTTAAAGTTTGTGTGAAATATTGAGTAAATATAGTGCTAAATAAGAGTTTATTCCTTTTTTAAGCAATTTTATGTATATGTTATTTACTATTTTAAATTGTGTGATATTTCAGGATTATATCAGCCTCCCTGCTATTTGGATTTCAACATCAGCCAATAAAAAACCCATATCGGTCGACCACTATTTATTAGAACAAAAACACGTCTTGGTTGTCAAAAGTACTTTGTTTTCCAAATTCTTTCAAATGATCAATTGAAAATCTTGAAACTGAAAAGGGCACTTGAAAAATGCAATTATTCTCAAACGGTATTATAACATACAAATCAAAGCTAACAAGTTTTGCGACATCTTCAAAAATGCTACAAAATTGAACATTGTCTTGTTTACATACTGACCTCCCTTCATTAAATTAACCGAGAGGCAAATAAAGCTCATAACTTCTTAACCAATAAAAAACAATAGAAGTCTTTCATTGGCCTTGCAGGGGAGCACTACAGCAAATCAAGGGTATATTACAAACCAATTGCACCCACAGAGGCCAAGATTAAATTAAACTTAACATGCAGTAGAGTTTAAGAGCAGTTCTAGAACAAGTGGTGGCATCACCTCCACTCCAGACATGTAGTATTCTCATGTTCAATATAGGCCTAATGTTCATATAGTGAGGATAGTACCAACATTAAGTACAGTAGAAGCTCTGCTGTTCCATAAAAACCTTTGCTATTAAGGGCTGCCGGCCCTAAAATCCACTTTACATGATGCTAGTAGTTGCAACCGCACAACCGTTCATGCTCTAATTGCACCCCCTCAGTGCAGCTTTAACTGAGGTACTGTGTAATAGAGGTTTGAAACAACATGACGGTGAGTACATGAAGACAGAATTTTAGGTGAACCATCCCTAAAATTCATGTTCCATTTCACAAAATCCCATGCAACAGTTAGCTCTTGCAAAACCACTTACCTCTGACAGGAAGGTCTGTGCTGATTTCTGTGCGCCAACGTGTAGCAAGTACTCATAAACATATAAAGCTAACCTGCAAGACAAAAAGAGAAAAAAAAAACCATTGTAAATATCAACTGACTTGAAGGTTGTTTCTCCTTTAAATCTTTATATTTCAGGTTGGTCCCAACTTCATGAGAGAAAAATGCAGTTCCACTAGATCTCCCATTCTAGATGGACAAGCAAATACATTAACAAGATTAGCTCTGTGCACCTGCAAGGTCTCAACACGCATCAGTCACAGAAGTTTCTTGGAAATGCAGATCAGAAAATGAAATCTAAGCAGTCTAAGGGTGTTATTATCGAAGACAAGCTCAACACTTAAGTCTCGGCGTAAAACTTGTGTTTAATTTCTGTGCCACTAGCATCACCAAAAACAATAATAAATGGAAAAAAATAACGATTGTTGCTGAACAGGTTTCCCTAAATTTTCCCTCCATCTTTCATTGGTCGAGCAAACAGATAGTCCCGCCCCAAACTCACACCACTGGTTCAGCCACTGTTGCTATGTCAGGCTGGACAGGATTCTCAAACAAATGTTTTGATAGTGCCACTGTTTACAATTTTCAAGGGAATCAACCTAAAAATGGCTAACTTATAATTGACTGTAAATTAAGATGAAATAGGAGAAAGTATTTTAACATCGAAAAAATTAAGCAGTTCAGCCTTAACAAAAACAAAACAATCAATAGGCATTGGAACTTATTTAGAGTCGAAGTTACATTTGGAATTCATCTGTTAATCACTAGTAGCCTAGACTTCATTGGCCACATAAAAATACATTATCTACTCTCAAGTAGCCTATAAAGCTGTCAACAAAGTAGTTATTTTGCACAATGAGAGGGAATGACTTCAGAATTTGCTTTCAACTTACTGACATTTTTTAAGTTTGTCCTTATGACAAAGGGATTATTGAGAAGATTTGTTCTTGCATAATATTAGTACCAAACAGCGCAGGTCATTTTGTCACTACCAGCATCATATCTACATTATTTTCAGCTAATCGACTGTATTTCGACAGCTGGGCAGAATTTCTGGTTGGATAGCAGTAGTGCAGTTTGTTGGTGTTTCGTGTGTAGCCGGTAACTGTTATCTAGTGTGTCATTCGGTTAGATTCTCTTGTCCCAGATGCTTCTCCGCCCATCGCCTGCCTTCAGAAGGATCATCTGTTTGAAAAAGCCTCTGTGTGCTCATTTCACTTTATGGACAAGAAGTCAACAGCAGCGAATACTTATATTATCCACCGTTATGGCTCGGCTACGACAGACATCCAGAAACGGAGCGCTATGAACTACACAGAAACAACTGCATCACTGTGCCAACAGGTGTGTGTACATGTGCTGAAAGCTCATTAGAAACTTTTAGTGTATGTTCATTTCTATACATCGTCTGCCTTTGAGAAATCTTCACGTTTTGAAGTGACATTATTACCCGGTAAAAATGAACTGTGTTATTCCTTCCAGACGAGCGCAGAGAAATCATCAGTGACGATTTTTCAACTGTTTCATGCTTTGATGCACAATGGATTAATTCTACACTGGAAGACCATAATTATTTATGTGACATGTACAGTAGTGAGATTTTTTTTTTTATGTTTGCAATTAATTGTCGATTTTCTTCTGCCCTGCATTTTTCCTGTCTGCACTCCACTTTCTTTTGATTGTCTTTGCAGGATGCCCATGTCAGGGAAAAAGTGATTTGGAAAATAATGTGGTAATTAAAGGTGCACTCAGTAATTTTTAAGTATGCTGAAGTTGCTTACATTGGCTTACACTGACACCTAGTGGCCTGGATGCTGCATCATTCAAACACAGTAGTTTTCAGTTACGTATGCAATTGTAGAAAATCACTAAGCACAGTAAGCCTGGATTAATTTAATCCACAATGAAAGTGTCCAATTAGAGGGCAGTTACTGAAATTAAGCGAGTAGTATTCAGCTGGTCATGTGATGCAAACATGGCTGCCCCCATAATGGCACCCCTGCCCCATGTGGAATAAAAGAGCTTTTATAAGGTTACTGATATGACTGAAATGTTCATCTCACATGAGTGGTCATGATTTTATACATACGTTTCAAAATTGCTCTTCATTTCTTTAGATATAAGACTTTTTAAATGAGAAAAAAAATTACTGCGTGAACCTTTAATTCATTACCAAATAATTTAATATTTATAGAGCATTTCATAATACATATTGTTTCAAAAAGTTACTTTACAGAGAATATTGAACTTTTGTGTACGTTATAATGCATGTCCAAATAAATGTATTTATTTGTATTACATGTCATTCTTTCTGAGCGGTTCATGCATCCTGAATTCTTACACAAGAAAGATAAAGTCAGTCTATCAACAAGATCAGTCGTTCTGTCAACACCAAAACATTAATGTAGGTTAGGCTAGTATTAAGATACGGAGATTATGTACGTTAATCATTATTAAGCTAGAATAAGCCTTCCACACAGTCATCTCCTTCAAAATATGTGTTATCTAACAATAACAGCAGCACAACTGTGTCCTACAATGCATGAGCATCCTGCTGTCTGGACCTCCACTGTCTTTGCGGTAAGTACACTAGCTCGGTAGAACGGACTCTTCAGGTTCTGACTAGACTATCTGCTTTAAAATAAACATCATTATCTACAGTTCTCAAAACATGTCCATCCTTATAGATGTAAAGGCAGTGACTGGCTTCAGTAGTTTTCAAGTTACTCATAGGTTCTCAAATCGCTAGACAAAGACTCAAAGGAACTAAATTGCTTCTTTGTGTGACATTTGGCTACCATTCTCTGACCCATCATTAATAACAGATGGGCGGGGAAAAACAATATTGTCTCACCGAAATTCTGTTTCTATAATTTTTAATGCTGTATTAGGACAAAATATTGTTTACGCTTATCCGGAAGTTATGCACACATTGCCTGCAAGGCGTCAAGGGACTCAGGAATATTATAGGTAGCCTACCTAGTTCATCTCTCTAAAAAAACTGCACTTATCAAAAAAACAAGAAGACACATCATAATTTTGCTCAAAATAGCCTATTTTTTAATTTTGGTGGCTGAATGCGAAGAGTATTCCACAGTGTGTCGCTACATGGAGGTTTAAAAAAAAATAAAAAAAAAAAAAAAAAAAAAAGACTTTAGGCATCCAAGAAAATCTTGATACAGACGAAAAAGTCATGCAAAAGACGCAAGTCAGATGTTTTCTTTAGCAGACTGCCTTTTGCTTCTTTTACGTCAATGAGGGTCAAACTATCCTTCTTACAGTTCAACTTGAACCATGTATTTGTTGCAGTTCCTTATGAAGTTACCTGTAAGGCTCAGAAAAAAAATATACATTTTCAGGTTAAATGTGATCTTCATGTGAACAATCCCAGTATCGGTTCTTAAAATCCCAAGATCAATCTTTCACTTTTACTTTAAAGTTTACATCCATTTTGGTAGTGCTGTTTATTATATTTGTTAAATAAAAAGAAATTGAACTGCGTAGTCTGGGGCCCGTTCCTAATTTTTTTAATTTATATTTTCGCAGTGTACCTAGTTAGGTTCCCTGTATAATTTAAAGCATAAGCTGGGAGAGAATTTCTTTCATATGTTAGCAAAATGGACATTATACCTGAAATACACTAGGGATGCACGATATTTCGGTGGCCATATAGGTATAGATATAAATGTGGATTTTAAGTTAGCGGTTATCAGTCCGATAAGAAAATTAGGCAGATATATTAAAACCAATACATTATGGATTTTTTCAGGCACAAACTACTCACTGTGAGGGTTTTGATTGGTGCCTTCTGCATGACGTGAGACGTCGGCATGCAGCGGACTTCGCTTCTACTTTAGAAGATCATACTGGATCTGAGCAAACAGTCCATTTTACTTATCCATGCCACATATGCATTTTGTTTCTTTATTCTTTCCGTGTTAAAGCTTTTTGCATACCTGCCAACACTCCCGATTTTACCAGGTTTCTCCCATTTTCCACCCCTCTTCCCGCTGTACTCCCAGTTTACAATTTCTTCCGACAAATTCATGATTTTCTGCATCCACACTTTGCTCATGAGAAAGTATTACACCTCAAGGTAGGGCTGTCACCCATCCTGTAAAATACAGGATCATCCCGTATTTAAATATGAAATGATGCGTCACATATCTTATCAATACTGAACTCGATTTGTCCCGTAAGCTGGTCAGATGGCGTCACGACAAAATCGTTCCAGATTGTTAATTTAAAATTGATACAAGTTGGAAATATTTCATAGGGTAGGTAAGGGGTCATTTGAAAAGTGCTAAACTGGAAGGTGTGGTAAGGGACCGTCTGTAAAGTCCACACACTGTGCGATATTTTTTTTTTTTTAAAAACAGAAGGTTCAATAGAAATGTTCAATAATATGTACAAAATTACAACGATCCAATAATGTAGGAATATACAATCACTGAGTCATAAAGTCAAGAAGTACAGGAGAAAAAAATAATTAAAATGAAGTAATAAAAAAAAAAGTGTATACGTAAATAAGATTAAAAAAGATAAATAATCAAAGAAATAAAAATAATGATATTTTTTATTAGTCATGGGTCTGGAAAGTTCTCAGCATAGAAGAAAAGGTATACACATTTTTTATTAACTCAAAAAGCATTTATTGCTAAAACTGTGTAGGGTGTGGTAAGGGGCCACCTGCAAAAAGGTGCAAAAATAATAAATATTTAAGTAAATTTTTTAACTCTAAATCATGCTTCCAGTCAGCAGTGGTATGCGCATTTGACGTAATCGCATTGGCACTTGAAACACGCGAGCACGAGCGTCACACCCGGAAGAGCAGCGCTGTTTTCAAGTGAGGAGGAGGAACGCTGTACAGTAGCTTGGTTGGTTTTGGTTTAGATCTGTATTTATCTGTTTCTTTATGCACAATGGTGCGTTTGTTTGCTTATCCTGGATGTCTCAACCAAATGGAGAATGTGAGATTACGTCTGTATCATGGCAACGCAAATACATCACACTGGACTCCACCCTCTCGTGAAACTTACCCGAAGTGTTGGATTATAGTTAAAAAGTACTTAAATATTATCTTTTTTGCACCAGAAGTGATCATTTCGCTTTAGAAGACATTAATTTAACCACTGGAGTCATAACGATGACGTTTATGCAGACTGTCAGTTATTTTTGGAGCTTCAAAAGAGAAATCACCATCCACTTGCATTTTAAGGACCTACTGAACTAAAATATTTTTTCCTTCAGATGTGTTCTGGTGAAGAATGAAAGTCATACACACCTGGGATATTATGAGGGTGAGTAAATAATGAGAGAATATTCATTTTTGGGTGAACTATCCCTTTAAGTGCAATGCAATGTATTTATAAGTAGCTCACTCAACAAATTAATTATGAATTGCAGAGTCAATAGACTTTTTTAAATAAATGTTGCCCATATGTAAAAATAAAAATAAAGCAATTATCCACTTTACATGTTTGATTTCATTTGAAGTGCTCTGGATGTGGCTTTATAAGCCTTTTGATTTTGTAATCAGGCACACAGAATGTTGATTTATATCCAGATTTAGATTTATCAGCAAATATATCGGCCTCCAAATATAATTAAACAGGGCTGTCACAACGACTCAATTTAATTTGATTACTCGATTAAAAAAATTCTACAAATCGAATATAAGGTGAAAGTGACGCAGTCCACGGACGAGGTGTCAGCTGTGTGACAGTGCTTCACTTTAGATTTGAAAAATAATGCAGGACCTAAAAAAAACATCACTTCAGCAATGCAGCAGCACTTGAAAAGATGTCACCTCTAATGTGAGTCTGCTGTTAAAGCCACAACTACGCATCTCGCGCCCCACAGACGCAATATAATACTTTGGCTTACCTGAGTGAGTAACAGCTATCTCCACATGTGAAATAATTATTAACAGTGTTTACTCAAGGAACTGAATGTCCAGAAGCAGTTTACACAGTACGTGGCAAGCGACAAGCTTTTGCGATCTGCAGTATGTAGCACATGCACAACAATGCCCACAACTGCTTGTTGTCCAAGCAGTCATCCAGATCAACGCAAGAGTGAACAAATTTAGCTCACGCGATTACTGTGAATATTGTATTCTGTTTTGCATGCAAATGATAGTTAAAAAAAAAACAAACAAAAATAAAATGGCTTTTATATAAAAGTTTAACCACATACAGTTGAAGTCAGAAATTTACATACACCTTAGCCAAATACATTTAAACTCAGTTTTTCGCAATTCCTGACATTTAATCGTAGAAAACATTCCCTGTCTTAGGTCAGTTAGGATCACTACTTTATTTTAAGAATGTGAAATGTCAGAATAATAGTAGAGAGAATGATTTATTTCAGCTTTTATTCTTTCATCACATTCCCAGTGGGTCAGAAGTTTACATGCACTTTGTTAGTATTTGGTAGCATTGCCTTTAAATTGTTTAACTTGGGTCAAATGTTTTGGATAGCCTTCCACAAGCTTCTCACAATAAATTGCTGGAATTTTGGCCCATTTCTTTGGCCCAGGTTTGTAGATCTCCTTGCTCACATATGATTTCCGCCCACATATTTTCTATTGGATTGAGGTCAGAGCTTTGTGATGGCCACTCCAATACCTTGACTTTGTTGTCCTTAAGCCATTTTGCCACAACTTTGAAGGTATGCTTGGGATTATTGTCCATTTTGAAGACCCATTTGTGACCAAGCTTTAACTTCCTGGCTGATGTCTTGAGATGTTGCTTCAATGTATCCACATAAATTTCCTTCCTCATGATGCCATCTATTTTGTGAAGTGCACCAGTCACTCCTGCAGCAAAGCACCCCCACGACATCATGCTGCCACCCCCATGCTTCACGGTTTTGATGGTGTTTTTCGGCTTGCAAGCCTCACCCTTTTTCCTCCAAACATAACAATGGTCATTATGGCCAAAAAGTTCAATTTTTGTTTCATCAGATCAGATGAAATTTATCCAAAAAGTAAGATCTTTGTCCCCATGTGCACTTACAAACTGTAGTCTGGCTTTTTTATGGCCGTTTTGGAGCAGTGGCATCTTCCTTGCTGAGCAGCCTTTCAGATTATGTCGATATAGGACTCGTTTTACTGTGGATATAGATACTTGTCTATCCGTTTCCTCCAGCATCTTCACAAGGTCCTTTACTGTTGTTCTAGGATTGATTTGCACTTTTCGCACCAAACTACGTTCATCTCTAGGAGACAGAATGCGTCTCCTTTCTGAGTGGTATGAAGGCTGCGTGATCCCGTGGTGTTTATACTTGCGTACTATTGTTTATACAGATGAACGTGGTACCTTCAGGCATTTGGAAATTGCTCCCAAGGATGAACCAGACTTGTGGAGGTCCAAAAACTTTTCTCTGAGGTCTAGGCTGATTTCTTTTGATTTTCCCATGATGTCAAGCAAAGAGGCACTGAGTTTGAAGGAAGGCCTTAAAATACATCCACAGGTACACCTCGAATTAACTCCAATTAACCTATCAGAAGCTAATTGGCTAATGGCCTAAAGCCTTGACATAATTTTCTGGAATTTTCCAAGCTGCTTAAAGGCACAGTTAACTTAGTGTACGTAAACTTCTGACCCACTGGAATTGTGATATAGTCAATTAAAGGTGAAGCAATTTGTCTGTAAACAATTGTTGGAAAAATTACTTGTAACATGTACAAAGTTGATGTCCTAAACGACTTACCAAAATTATAGTTTGCTAATATGAAATATTTGGGTTAAAAATTTAGTTTTAATGACTTCAACCTAAGTGTATGTAAACTTCTGACTTCAACTGTAACTTATCCTCAATAAACAAGATTGGTGGGCAGACACTGTTTCTGAAAAGATAAAATATTTTTTTCCCATGGCCTGTTTTCCCATATTTGAGTTCTAAACTAAAATGGGTAGATCATGTTGAACTAGTTAAAGAAAAAAGTAGATCTTGCATTTAAAAAGTTGGGCACACCTGGAGAAGCCAATCTCTGTCAGCTTGAATATACATCTTTTTATATTATAGATCTGCTTTGGGTGTCTGTTAGCTTTAGATATTGATTGCACAATTGTTTTGTTGTTGTTATTCAATCTTAAAATACATCAAATCTGAGGCTAATTAATGCATTTTAGCCAAACGTGACTTCACCTCGACAACTTGATGCAATCTGAGTTGTTAAATAAATTTTCCGATTAATCGATTAATCATCAGAATAATTGTTAGATTATTTGATTACCAAAATAATCGATAGTGACAGCCCTATAATTAATTAACATATCGGCCAAAATTTCCATATCTGTGCATCCTTAAAATATACCCAAATGAATCAGTATTAAAAGGAAGCTAAATTCAATTAAATCGAATCAAGAGCTTGTCAATCTTAATTTAATCAAATCAAGAAATCTGTCTCAATACCCAGCCCTAGTTACCCTGCCACTGCCTACTGTTAATTTTGGACCTTGTTTGGAAGAACAGAAATTCATTAGCTCAAGTATCATGATGTCCCGCTTAATTTTCTCAAGAACGTAGAACATCCGCACAGGTTTTTCTAACCAAATGATGGAAACACAGGAATCAAACAAGGAATCACACCACTTTGATTCGAGCATGAACAACATCACATTCGACAAACTGCAGCTGACACAGTGACCTCAAAAGACCATTAACGCCCACTCTTTACATCATTCACCAATCTCACCAAGGGTTAGGCCTCTACATCTTCTCACTACAGCCAAAGGGTTGTTGGTATGTTGAGAATAGCTGACCTCTTGATAGAATGATGTACCCGGCGGCACAAGTCCACTCATATGAGCCCGGCTGGTGTTGATGTGGATCAAACAGAGATTCCCATGAGTGGCAGGATCAAATTTTCATCATAAGCTCTGGATGATCTGAGGAGGTTCAGCAAGTTGATGATTGGTGCCTGCTTATGGCCTGATGCATTATTGAGAAGGACTTCATCTACTGAGTCTGAGAATCGCACTACACTGCTCGTGCAATGCGTTTCACGCTATAGATCCAGGAAATCTGAATAGTGCAGCAGGAAACACTTTCAGAGTATTTTAGCACTGTGTTTATTTTAGCACGGTGTCCCGTCTGCGTCGGTGAAAAAATGCGTGTACAAGAACCTTAAACGGAACCAAAAGTCATGAAAAACCTACGGTTCTTGTATTATAAATGTAAAAAATAAAAAAAATAAAAAAAATTAACTAGTTAAGAATAAGAAGCGATTCTCTGTTCCCAACACTAAAGTCTCGGACGGCTAAGGGGTGTCGAGATGCATTTTTAAATGTTTGGACAATTTAGCCTGACTCCGCATCTTAAAAAAGCAACGCTGTTGAAACAACACAAGATATGACACCATGGCCAATGAGGTTTCTCTAAATGTGTATGACTGCAGGTAGTGGTGCTTTAAAGTGGATGAATTTAAAGATGCAACTTTCCGAAAAGGGTTTCATCACCCAAAACTGCAACAGCTGAACCTCAGCACACTGTTAGCAAACTAATAAAAGCACTGCCACTGAAAATATGAAAATTACAAAAGGAAAACATAAAAAAAAAATAAAAAAAACATGCGACAATCCCTCAGAACAACATATTCGACAAATGGCAAGACAGCAGGTGTGGGAGTCGGGCAAGCAACAAGCTAAAGCTTTCAGTGTGTTTTTGGCTAATCCTTATGCAATACAACAGCTCAGAGTGCAAAAAGGAAGGCAGACCTATTGACTTAACATCAGCACCTACTGTATTTCTGAGAGCCGCACAGCAGGGATAATTTAGACCTTGACAGCAGCGTACGGAAGGCTGTGCAGATGTCAATACGGCAGTGATGGATGGGAATATCTGACGAGGTTCTGCTTTTGCTCTGCCATTCAGCCATGGCGGCTCGCTGTGTGTCCGATCTCATCATGATGAGCTCTCCTGACTTAACCTGAGAACACATCTTGACATCCCACCCGAGGCGCCAAATCAAGACTCCGTTTATACATAAAAGAGGCTCAGCCAAGTTTAGCTAGCTCAAGTGCAGACAGTTAACAAATGAACTTTGCCATCTCGAGTTCAATAATTTAGCGGCAGAGTCTGGTGTGAAGACACATAGGGAGGGAAGCAAAAAAGGTTGCAGAAGTTTCTATGTGCATGATCTACAGCAGTTGAAACAATTCTGGCATGAGAAATATTTCAATAATTACATTACATTGTGGTTTAACTCTTTCGCACGTACAATCAAACCAGTGTGATTACACTAGGATGAGCTTAGACTAGTGTTATCAAAAGTACTGGTACTTCGGTACCAAGTCGATACTAAAATAAAAAAAGATGTAACGATACCAGTGTTTCTGCAGTACCGGTAGAACCGAGCACCGACTCAATCCGGTACCAGCACGCAGTATGACTGACACATCACTGCTTTAAAATGCTCACAAGCTTATTTTGAACGTGTGCTCTGTTACTCCTTACACTGAAATAGACAATTAATCAAATTAAAATCGTGACATGTCCTAGTATGATTTATTAAACTACTAACAGCTACAATCTTAGCGTAGAACAGCTGCATACTTTGAATGGATAAATCCGACCACTCAAACACTGGAACCGCATCAGACATTGAGAATCATTCGCACTGTATCAGATGACAGAGCAGAGCACTGGGGGGTGGAGTTTGGTATGGCAGAGGCCTCCTCTTTGGCGCCCTCCCAGCAGGTGGCACCCTAGGCAACCGCCTAATTTGCCCATGCCTAGAAACGGCCCTGCTGGGCCATGTCGTGAACTGTTTATCCAGTGAAGAGAAGCTACCGGCAAAAAACCCACGTCTTAATAAAAGCATAATTCAAAATAAAAGTTAGATGCCTGAAATTGAAGAAATTGTGACAGAAATATTTAACAACTGTATAGTAAAATTTAATATTCACTGTAATAATAATAATAATAAAGAAATATCTCACAAGCAAGACTGCTGTTGAATAAAAGTTTGAAAAATAAAATGCAATACCATGTTGAAAATTTCCATTTTCACTTGTTAAATGTTTTAAGAATTAATTGGTTAGACACCATTTTGATGATGAAATTAAATTATACTTTAAAACATGGAGTTCTGGAAAATAATAATAATTAAACTATAATTATTTAAATAATTATTACATTATTAAAATTAACTAGTAATTAACACTAATATGATATTGTTCAGTAGCACAATATCATATTAGCATATTTGTGGTATCGAAACTTTCACTGGTATCGACTACTGAAATTCTGGCACCGTGACAACACTAGCTCAGACATGTATGAATAAATCGATCTGATCTGCATTCGTGCTGCTGTTTTGCAGTAAAAGAGGAACTAAAGCGGTATTCATAATGAACCAGCCACTCAAATAGTCTTTTCAACATCACAATATCCTTATTTTTATATGTTACAAACATTAAAACAATCAGCAAATAAAAGTATAAAGCTGTTACCATAAGAGTGCACTGTTTTGATGCAGCGCTGCGGCCATGTTTTCTGACATCAAACAAAGAATATACAAACTAGTCACTCTACTTGAGCCTTTTCCCATTCCGTCCATCACTCATTCTAACCAATTCCAGGGCTGGAAAAGTGGAAGGGCTAGGTTTTTAGAACCTTCTATGCTCCTTCTTTTGTATGCTTATGTGATGAGACGAACTCCGAATCCCATCTTGCACTGCAACGAAAATATGGCGGCGTGCATAGCCAGCAAGCACGATCACAACTGCATCTTATCTATCATAATCAATCATTATAAACATCTAAAAACCACATTATATATTTGATAATATATAGTCTTACGTTCAGTGCACCTGCTGTGATATACTCTGTCCTCCACTGCATCTGCATTAAAGAACTCACGCTGGGGGGGGTCCGTCAGTACAGGAGAAACTCACGTGTGAAAAGGTTAACACTTTACCGAAACAGAAGTGCTTTTTATCCCGTTTGGAGGAGGACTACCTGTTTGGCTAACCAAATGAAGATAGGGAAGCGTTCAAGAAACATGTTTGAAAACAATCTTTATTTTTGCCATTCCATTTTGTGCCGCTAGTGGTGCAAAACTAATGATTAAATTATAATTTTTACATTTCGATTTTGCATGTAATAGTAAACTTGAACTGGCACTGCATAAATCTGTACCAGAAATCAAAATGCAAAGAAATACAAAGCACATTTCCATGGGCCAAGACACCTTATCATGGTGATCACACAGAAACACGTTACCTCAGAGGTAACTTGCGTGTGAAATGGCAAACTGGGTGTAAGAAGCGTAAAAGTGTAGTCTACAAGCTCTGTTTATATGGTTTGCAAACCGAGTACATGTGATCTTATCATTCCAACATTACGATGTGCAGTCATAATATAGTTGGTGTAGTATTTCGCATAGTTCCATATTCCTGTACATTGACAACTTTTATAAGAGCACACTGATAATCTTTCATTCATAATAACTGAAGACAAATTCAGCAAATAGTCCTAAATAATAAATGTTGATAAACTTTCATGAGTCAATCCATCTCAATTATTCTGATGAATGCAGTGCGATTACTTTTTTATTAAGAATTTCCAAACACACGCACAAAAACAGACATTTCCGCATTACAACTGAGAGCAATCATTAAATATGCCCCTAAATAATTACAGAGAACATCTTTCTTCAAAGTAAACTTAAAAAGCCATACATCCAGCTATCCAAGATGCTAAATTAATTGATTTTCATGAGTATCTGAGAGCGACGTTTATCCAAAACAGAGCAAATCAAACGCTCTTCATGAGAACAACAGCCTGTTTCTATGCGAATGCTTGATTCCCTTTATATGTAGCTGAAAACCCTCTATGAAGGAGGCAGAACCATCTGGATGAAATCAAATCCATGCATTCAGACCTTCTTTGCCTATTAGACACACCAATAAATTCGGGGAGCCCAGAGAAGTGCTCAAGATGTTGAGGCAAAACAGGAGATGGAGATTAGATAAGAATCTGTTTTGATTCATTTCCACTCCAAACACCACAGCACTCAATGCCTTCAAATTTTTGGTGGAATTCCATATAATTTGTGAAATTATATCAAATGTACTCCAACCTGTGGATCTTCCATTCTCAAGATGAACTGTGATGAACCAGAGCTTGAGATTTGTTTTGAAATCTGTTCGCTTCAAAACTAATCAAAGTCAACAATGCTGCAATGACTTGACAGTACTGACTTGTGTAATTTGTAGATTGAGAGTTCACCTTGTCAGACTTAAAGAGATAGTTTAGTCAAAAATGAAAATTCTGTAATCATATATTAGTGATGTGGAACACAAAAGGGGAAATGTAGTGAGAATTTACAGGCCAATCTTTTCGATACTATAATTTCGATATCTGAGCTGTCAAGCCCCGTTCACACCGCAAGCAGCATCGCACGACGAAGCGAAATGATCCCATTCATTTTCAATGAGAGTGCAGCGCTTTCCGGTGACACGAGTCATCGCGACTGCTGGCAACAGAGATCGCCATGGGGAGCGACAAGACAAGTTGAGAAAATTTCAACTTTATGCAAATGACAAGCGACATTCGTGAGCAACTACCAATGAGAGTGAAGACAGAGGAGCTTACGTCATCCGTCTCCAGGCAGGGCGAGTGTGAGATACTGGAGTCGACTCGAGTGCAGGCAAGACTGAGGAGAATTAAAAAGTTTCTGTGAGTGAGTGAACCACATACATAGATATGGCCTAATAAAATGATGCGTGGAAAACCGTGTCGGCATTCTGAGTGAGTTTGATTCATATATTGGTATACCGTTCGTCTTGTTTAATGATATGATGCATTAAGCACTGCCGCAGGTTATATAAAAAGCTCTCCCCTGCAGAATGTGCATTGTTAGAGGAAAAAGAACAGATTCCTTGTCAAATTAGTATGATATCTTAGTTTTATCGGCAGTATCATCTGTAAACAGCATTTCAAAATGCCATTACAGGTGGACTGCCTGTTGTGCAGTCCACCAATAATGTTAGAGCGGCAGCAGCAGTAGGAACGCCCACCAGCGACACAGGTCGCAAAGTCTAGTGACATGCCGCCTGCGGTGTGAACGGGGCTTCAAACCCCAAAATGATAATGCTAATGTTTTTTCAATACCATACTAAAATACTCTGGCAGTGTTTCTTCAGTTTTCTTCCAGGATAACCTTGTACGGGGCTTGATTCATGTGTCCTTCACAAAGACAAATCTGCCCAATTCCAGCCTTGATGAAGCACCCCCAGATCATCACAATCCTCAACCAAATTTCACAGTGGGTGCGAGACACTGTGGCTTGAAGGCCTCTCCAGGTCTCCGTCTAACCATTAGATGACTAGGTGGAGAATCGGTGATGATCTGGGGGTGCTTCAGTAAGGCTGGAATCGGGCGGATTCCTTGTACGGGCCACGTACAAGGTTATCCTGGAACAAAACTTGCTTCCTTCTGCTCTAACAATGTTCCCCAAGTCTGAGGATTGGTTTTTCCAGCAGGACAATGCTCCATGCCACACAGCCACATCAATCAAGGTGTGAATGGAGGACCACCGGATTAAGACCCTGTCATGGCCAGCCCAATCTCCAGACCTGAACCCACTGAAAACCTCTGGAACAGGGGTCAGCAACCTTTTTGACATGGAGTGCCATTTTTTTCTAATTTAACAGATTATTTTTCATTACAAATGCTATTATCAGCATAACAGTTCGAGTGAAAAATTTGTGCAAAACCCGATGATTATGATACAATCGTGATCCTGCATGTGAAGTTTCACAGAGCATCTTGTGAAAGTGCTTAAATGAAAGAAAACCTGTTCTTTTGTACAAAATGAGTTAACACAGTTAATGTCACAAATTTGCTTATTTGATTACTGATCATGAAATTGTGTGGAATCTTAAATATTTCTTATATTATGTCATACTACATTTTACTAAATCACGCAAAGGGGTAATCATAGCACGCAAACAATAGTGAGAGAGGAGCAGGCTATTTTTCACACCAGTATTCTAATTTAAGTCTTGATGTAATCTTTCCTCATGATCACGCAGCGTGTTTTCATTAGAGATGCACCGAGACGGATCGGGTATTGGTCCAACGAGACTGATCCAATTCCGATACTGTGTGTTAGTCATATTTGTTAATGTCAATCTCCAAAAATTACATAAAAGAACCATAAAAACACCATTAAAGCAGTTCATATGACTCATGCATTTTATTCAAAACCACTTGAAGACATGCGATAGCTCTGTGAATCACAAAAGGCTTTGTTTAATAAGTAAATATATAGTATGCACAGTGCCAGCGTGTTAGCGAATGGTGCTGCTGTGACACAAACTCACGCACAGGCTGGTGATGCACTCGCGGCTATTTTTAGCCTTCACAGCGGTGCGCAATATTTGAACGCTACTCAAGAACAGCATCTCAGATGTAGATGCTCAATAGTTCGGTTCACTTATAATATGCATTTAGAACGGCACCGGAGGTGCATTTGACCAGAATTTGAATAAGAAGCGAATTAAACTACTGTGATCTTGCCTACAAACAGACACATTTACAGGACTTCCTGGAGAGTTTAGAATGTCAAAATAAAAGCATGCGGGTTTAAAAAGTGCACGATTTAAATATATTACTGTTGTATTTCAAATTAAAAGTCAATAATAATAATATTAATAACAATTTATTATTACTATTATTACTGTCAGTGATTGGCCGATCGTGCCTAGAATCAGGGCCGATCTTTCTTGTAGCACAGAAGGAATCACACATACACTGTAATAAATGAGCGCTTGCTCAGCCCTTGAAGCACGACAGAGTGGCCTCTGGAGGGTGAGTTGATGGCAATTCTAAGCATTCATGAATTTAAACTTTCAGACATGATGTAATTCACATGAATATGCCATTTTGTATTTAAAAATGTGTAAGAATTACACGTGTATGAATATTAAGTTGCCCATTTTCTAGAGTCATTACGATAGTTACTCTGACCTGAGTTGTGACAATCAGACTTGTGTTGAGCTATAGAGACTGTTTGAGCGATCATGAGCACTTTTAGCTTTACTCTCTTTAACATGAGCGCTCTCGGTGTCAATCAAACATGTGCGCTCTCCAGGTGCTCTTAATATCTCATCATCAGTCACTCATCTCAGTGCTATTCTGTGAGGATCCCAATTTAAATCAGATTAATGTTGGTCACAATACCACTAATAAAAGATGCAACTGTTTAACCTTCAATAACGGCACCGCATCTTCACGCATTTGCTTAATTAGTGATTTGTGTTACAACAAGATGCCAAAGACAGTAAAAAAAAAAAAAAATAATAGATATTAATGATTTCTCACTGAAGCAGTTTTAGAGCTGCTTTCAATACAAATAAATGTTAGCAATTCACAATTCATGTAATTTTAATGTAATTTCAGTAACACTTAATAAAAAGGTTTCATTTCTTTAACATTAGTTAATGCATTAGGTATCGTGAACAAACAATGAACAATATATTTTTACAGCATTTATTAATCATAATGTTGGTTTTGATTTAAAGAATGTATTAGTATATGTTGTAACTAACGTTGTTCATTAGTTCATGTTAACTACAGTAATGTTGTTAAATAACATTAACAAATGGAACCTTTTTGTAAAGAGTTACCGTAAAAAAAATTAAATAAAATAAAATAAAAAAATCGGTATCGGCCGTTCTTAGAAAACAAAAAAAACAAAAAACGGAGATCGGTATCAGCCTCAAATTTCCTGATCGGTGCACCACTAATTTTAAACAGACTCCGATTTTTGAACCCCATGTTATGGGTTTATGTTTACTCTTTTAATCGTTTAATGTAACTTTGAATGTGACTATGGTATAAAGGTGCAATAATGTAACAATTTTCATGTAATATTCGCCCTTTTTTTGCCAGTGTGTAAACGGCTTGTAACGCAACTTAAAAAATGAGCCCTTCCCGGACTTTCTAGGTTGCCTATTAAAGCCTGTAGGCTGATTTTCATGCGAAGGGAGCGGGTCGGTTTTGCCGGGAAAATCCAAAGGATGTGACGTTTATGTGCGCTCCCGAGAGCCTTGCCTCAGACAGTAGCGTCTCTTCCGCTATTCAACAGCGACAACAAACTGCAACACTAAGTAACATTATCTTGGAGATGGCATCCAGCAAACGTTCAGCTCCCAGCGCAACACCGACTCCTACACAAACTCAGAGTAAGCCAAAAAAAAATTTTTCTACTGAATCCCATCTGGCTAAGTGGGAACGTGATCGTGGTCGAGCGAAAACTTAGAGTGAACATCGGCAGGGCATTTAATTCCTGGAGGGACCTTCGTTCAGTTTTGGTGATCAAAACTGACCCTGAATTGGCGTTCTTCTTATTGGACAGGTAAGCTTACATAACCGCAAAGCATGTGAAATATAGTGCCATAAGGATTGATCTGTGTAATTTTAGCTAAACTACAATAACACATCAAATGAATGCTAGACAATGTTCAAGATAATGCAAAACGCTCCATTCATTAGTGTAACATAACTTGGTTATACAGAAAATATATATATTCTATTATTATAAAACAATAGCGCATCGATATATCAAATGACAGTTGTGATGGAATCACATCAATACTGAACTGTGTCAACATATTTATAATGTACAGTCTATTTTATAAACAGCTACTGTCATCATCCACCAAATTTAGCTAACAGCTATTGATAAAGCTGGCTAGCTAGCTAACGCCGACATTGACTGCATTTATACGATAGCCTATGTATCATGCAAAGAAAAGTGATTACTTCAAACTACAGTCTCGCATAGTCAGACTAGAGCTCGACCGATATGGGATTATTGAGACCGATGCCGATTTTAGAGGGGGAAAATTCACAGATTACCGATATGGTGGCCAATATAGCTAATTTTTGAGCTGGAATGAAAACAGACCATTTCTGTGTGGATTTTGGACCGATATGACTATGCAAAGGTACTCAGAAGGCTGCTTTCTTAAATATTTTTATCAAAGAATATTTGACATTATTATTATACATTGTCAACAAATTCTAGAAATGAACACTGAGAAAATAAAGAATAAATAAAAATACAATAAATAGCTTAATAAACATCAGTACTGTATGTTTAGTATCAGTCAATGTCTGACCATTAAAATAAAGAATAAATTCAAATAAAATAAATAGCTAAATAAACATCACGGGCCGGTTGCACCAGCTATACGTACGTTACAACTTAGCCTAGTTGTGGTGTAAATGGGCACTAAGTCAAAATTTATGCACTACTAAATATTTGAGTGTTGCACCATTACATTTATGTAGGACGTAACCCTACGTATAAACTAAATATTTACGGAAGACTCCGACCAGGAGCAACTGATGGGAAAAAAAAAAGCAGACTCACTTAATGACATCAATGAGTTCATGTTTTGGTTAACAGGCTTCAGTCCTTTCGACATATATGATGGTGTTGGCATTTACACTCGTTTACATTTACAAGAGAGAAAAAAAAACATACTTTTAAGCGGCTCTTCAGCATGAAACCGATCTAATGGTGCAGTTTTTAGGGTGCGTCGCCCGGTGTCAAGTTTCAACACATTCAAAATATATATAGGATATTAAAATGAATAAATGTCTATTTTTCCAGCCTGTTGTATTAATATTTATCACCCCTTATTTAATTTAGATACAGTTCCTATATATTATTATTTACACAGGGCAAATATACTATTTATTAAATCTACTTTTATTACGCATCCTATTTTAATGTCTGGAAAACCAGACTTTTAAATATTGCATTCTATAAATGCAACGACTGGAATTGTTCGGTTGAAGGGGGTACCAAACTGTGAATCCTGAACAAAACAGTTTGGTGAATACATGTTTACATGCTGACAAGGTATGAAAGTAGCTACGTGGTTAGCTAGATAGCTATAAGCTCGTTGCCACAGAGAGCAAAAGATGGACTTTATTTACTTTCCAGCATTGTGTCTCACCAACTAGGTAACAACATAGCGTGAAATCAACACTCAACAGACACAATCCACCACCGCACCATTGTCTGCTGAGCTGCAAAAAGATGCTCCGATGCGTGCCATAGGTTGCCAACCCCTGCTCTGGAATGTGATCAAGAGGAAGATGGATGGCCACAAGCCATCAAACAAAGCCGAGCTGCTTGAATTTTTGCACCAGGAGTGGCATAAATGTGGAAGACCTGTAGAGAGCATGCCAAGATGCATGAAAGCTGTGATTGGTTATCAGGGTTATTCCACCAAATATTGATTTCTGAACTCTTCCTAAGTTAAAACATTGGTATTGTGTTGTTTATAAATTAATATGAACCTGTTTTCTTTGCATCATTCAAGGTCAGAAAACACTGCATCTTTTTTGTTATTTTGACCAGATGTCATTTTCTGCAAATAAATGCTCTAAATTACAATATTTTTTTTTTGGAATTTTGGAGGAATGCTGTCATTACTTTATAGAATAAAACAAAAATGTTAATTTTACTCAAACACATACCTATAAATAGTAAATCCATAGAAACTGATCATTTTGCAGTGGTCTCTTAATTTTTTCCAGAGCTGTATAGCACAAAACATACATCGTAATCAGTGTAATCCGATTCCCGAACGAATGACACTTTTAAGCCGGTTCGCAGATTTTTTGTTTAGAATTATTATACATTTCGTTCTAAAAGAAAGAGTCATTAATGGATCCATTAAAGAATCAGAATCAAGAGGAATCAGAACTGGAACCAGAATCGTTTAATTCCTTACGATTCCCATTCATAGTCGCCATTCAGTTTGATTGCATGGAAAAGAGTGGCCAGTACATTCTTCAACATTTCTACTTTTGCATTCCATGCAAGAAATTCACATGGGTTTGACATGAGAGGGAGTAACAGTAACAGAATTTTCATTTCTGAGGCAACTATCCAATTAAAGACAATTTCTCCCGTCAGAATATTATCAGAAGCCGGCATTAACGAACACAAGCCAACATTCTCATGTTGTTGGCTGGCCAAGGACGGATATGAATGATGTCTTATCCTGATTAGTGCATTCTAAATCGACTGTAAAATCTGTTCCTTAAGAAAGTTAATAACACCTTTGCTTAACTGGTGCCGAAGAATATTAATAACCACCCGAAGCAACAACATCACAAAGCCTGTGTGGTCACAACACATCATCTTTTAATACAAATCTCACAATGTGAAACGGTAACCTGCAGCGTTAATGCGGTGCCCGTGGCACCTACACTAGAAGAACTGTCTACATCCTTGCACATTCGTACACACAACACTTTGTATTCATTCAAGCCAGAGATCCAATGAAAATTTCTGCAGGGTATGAAATAAATTAAAGTGAAGGACTTTCTTGGAAATATAACAAAGTGAGATTGGGACTGTAGGAGGTAAAAACGTAAAACTTTAGGAAGCTTTTCACACAATACATACAAATGCTTTTGTGAGGACTTGATAACTTCTCTTGCACTGGCAAAAGGATGCTGATCTCCCATGCACCAAATTCTCACACTGATCATGCACACTGATCTAAAATAATTTACATCCAAGGAAGTCATATTTGTGAATTGTTTTTCTTCTAAGTGGTTTATATCTCCACAACAGCTGAAGATAATCACAGACTCACATACTTCTTGGCACAGTCTGAGACTCTGACACAGTAGCCTATGACCCCCCATATGACAGAGATAAGACTCCAGATTTATCAAGAATATGTCATTTTAATAGAGGCTACATTATATTATAGGATTGTGTTATTTGTGTAACTATGACAACAGATTGTACACAACACTGTATAAATATCACATGGTGATCTACTTTAAAACAATGCTCAAGGAAACAGTGCATGATAAATGTTCAGTTTGGAAAAAGTCACTAAACTTTCAGCAACTTTTGGCACATGAGCAGCCGGTATTTTCATGCACATGTGAAACGTGAACGACATTATCACAAAATAACCTATAATTAGATATGGATGCACCATTGTCACCTGTACGAATGAATGCATTACATATTTTAAAATACGTTTATCCATGTAAATAGACACATTTTTAGCCTAAACAAGCACAAATCCACACAATTAAATAAAAACAGCATGCATTTAGGGAATCAACCAGTAAGGATACCATAAACCAAACATGATCAGCTACTAAAACATCTCCATTACTTTGATGCATGTTTAATCCAGCGTTGAATGAGCCTGATGCACATATCTCTCACTGCAACTCTTTAAACAACGAGTAATATATAAGCAAAACTATCCTCTGCTACTAAAAGACTTTCCCTGATGCACGAGCTTTATCAATTCAAAACTAAACAGATCAGAGCGTGCAAACATCCATCAGATCGGAAGCTTCAAGTCGCGCGCGCCATTAGAACTTCGATAAAAACATAATGCATGGGGAAAATAAAAGAATTAAAGTGTAAACCAGCGCTAAAGTTAGGAAGATGCACCATCGCACCGGCTAACTTCACTCCAGGGTGCAAGTACGCACTAAATACACCTTTAAACAATAGTGCGCACAGTTTTAGAAAGTTGCGAGTCTGTAATAAGTTAAAGCACGCGCGATTCACTTACTTTTCTCTCGCTTGACTATCGGAAGGGACGACAGCTCCTTTACCTTTGGCGTACATGCTGGATTCTGTTTTAAGACTTTTACCCCACTCAACACCTGTCAAAGAAAGCAGCCAGGAAAACGTTCTATCTCCATAGCTACCCCCCTTTAGTGTTTTCCCTCCACCCCCCTCCTCTCTCTCCTTTTTTTACATCTCCAACATTGGCCACAAATCAGGCACAGTTTCTATTGGGGGGACTTGAAACAGGTCGCTGGTGATTTTTTTTCCCTCTCTAGCGCTGTTCCAGGAATGCGTTCGCACTCCCTCCGCACCAGGAGAGGTGGGGGCCTCTTAAAGGGGAACGCACACACTCTCGTCGTGTTTACCAGACTAAGGGACGGATATGAAAAAGACGCTAACATTGCCTCGGGTCTTCCTGTTGGACTTTGAGGTTTTTGAAAGTACGAATTTAGGCTTGTGTTCCAAGGTTGAGAATCTGAGAATCTAACAGTTTTCCATGCTGCAATAGATTCATGCCAAATGATTAAATTTTTGGCTATGTCAGACGTAGTGTTATTTATGAGAAAGACGTAAAATTCTTCACTAAAAAAAATATCCATTTGTGGTAGTTGATTTTGGATTGTGTATATATTGCTGGCTTCAAGGCCACCTTGGAGTCTCCTACGTCCTAAAAGAGCGCAACAGTCAGGTTCCGGAAGTAAAAATGCTATTATTTTTTTCCAAAAACGAATCGATTTTTACCGAAGTCTTTTTAGCAAGTTAGATCACACAGCAGCCATCTTTGGAACGCTCTCAAGCAGCTATTTGTCTATCCACAATATTCTCACTAGTCCACTGTATTTCGCAACGTGGGTGGAATTTCCGGTTGGCTAGCGGAAGTGCAATTGGTTGGCGTTTTGTGTGTAGCCGGTCACTGCTTGCTTGCATGTCATGCGGTTAGATTCTTGCTTTTTAAATGTTGAAAGATGTCTTATAAATTTCCCAGACAATGTGTACAGTTAATGATTATCCTAATAATCAAGCGAAACTAAAGTTTAGTCTAAAACAGCAATGTTATGATCAGAAGCCACCGCAAAGCACAGCGCTCCAGTCCCAGATGCTGCTTCTTCCATCGGCTGCCTACAGAAGGATTGACTTAGGAACATCTGTTTGAAAAAGCTTGAAATAATTTGTTTGTGTGCTCTTTTCACTTTATTAGCAAGAAGTTAACAGCGGGTATTACTTATATTATCCACCGTTACGTTCCAGCTGCAATAGACGTCCAGAAACGGAGCGCAATGAATTACATAAACGATAGCATTATTGTGCTAACAGGTGTGTCGACATGTGCTGAAAGTTCATTAGACATTTTGAGAGTTTGTGCATTTCTATTTAGCATCTTTTTTGTGAATGCTTCACATGTGTTGAAATGGCATTATTACTAAGTATAAAAAGGAACAGTGTTTTTCCTGAACTTTCTGTGAGTAGTGACTGTTTTCAACTGTTTTTATGCTTTGATGCTAAATGGATAAATTCTACAGTGAAAGACCATAAATATTAGATGAGACATGTACAGTAGTGATGTTTTATTACATTAATTGTATTATGATTTTCCTCTTTCCTGCATTTTTCCTGCCTCCAATTCACTTTCTTTTGAGTGTCTTTTTTATAGTTGCATTACAGAGAACATTGAACTTTTGTGTACAATGTTTAGAATGTATTTCCAAATAAATATGTTTTTGTATTGCATGTAGTTCTTTTTGTATGGTACAGTTTATGCGGCTGCTAATACATCGTTATTTCCTACACAAGAACAATAAATTAAATCAATCAACAGGATCAGTTGTTCAGTCAACACTAAAACATTTCATGTAGGTTATAGCATTTAGATACAGAGATTATGTATGTAAACTAACGATTATAAAGCTAGATTGAGTTTACTACACAGTCATCTCCCACAAAATAATTTTATTTTATCCAAAAAACGGCAGCATGACAGTATCATCGCATGAGTCCTGTAATACATGAGCATCCTGCTGTCTGGACCTCTCCTGTATCTGCAGTAAGGACATAATCTCGGTACAAACTCTTCAGGTTCTGACTAGACTCAATATATGCTTTAAAATAACCATAATTATCTACAGTTCTCAAAACATACCAACTTTACAGCTGTGAAGGCGTTAATAGGCTACATAGCTTTTCAGGTTAGTCTGCTCAGGTTCTTCCATTGATGGATAAAGACTCAACAAAATAACTAAAATGCTTTGCGATATTTGGCCATCATCTTGAAACCCATAATCATTAACAGATAGGTTGGGAAGAACAATATTGCCTCGCTATAATTCTGTGATCATTTGTTCTCAAGTTTCCTTAATTTTTAATGCTGCATTATTACAAAACATAACAATTGTATTTTTAATGAAACAATAGTGCTATTGTCCACTATAGTGGTCGTTGTGTTTAATAGTGTACCGTTTTGCGATAAATCACTCCAATGTTAAAAATGGCATATCGGATGAAACTAGAGACTCTAATCTTTTGACTCAAATAGGTTTCAATGTAAAAACTTAATCAGGTTTCTTACCAGATTTAGTTTTGTTGGCATTTCTCCCAAAGACAAACTCCCCTGTGATCGGCACCATGTTGTTTTGTCACATGACAATGTACATTGAAAATTTAACCCTTTACTGACAGCCCAGAGTCTTCTGAACTGAGATAAGTCGGTTTAAATTCATTTAAATTATGCGTTGTGTATAGTGAAGACAAAACACAATGTCCGCGCAGAAGAGCACAGTTTGCACAAGGTTAAAGTTGAATCTGTCCATTTTAAAAGTGTTTGTACATATGCAGCCTTAAAGTGGAGTCAAACATATCATAATTACAAGTTCCGAACATGAATGACCAAAAGGCAGCTGTGATGAGGCTGTATTTTTTTCGATGACCGTTGGCTGTGCCATTGGGCGTTCAAATTTCTTCCATTCATTTTAATTTAAGCAGCCCGTCTCTGCTAAATGGTCTCAATTTTGACAAGCAGGAAATGTTCAAGGAACAGTGACGTCACTTGACGTCACCAACGAACAGTCCTTGAAATGGTCTATACTTCCACAATATTCCTGAGTCCCATGATGCTTTGCGGGCGATGCTTTGCTTTCAGAGGACTTATATGGAGTTAGGATGAAAATAAGGTGCATTTCAAACTGTTCTAAGACCAGTGCAGACAGACAGCACACTGGATGTTTAGTCATTCAATAAATAGGGAGCAAGGGAGCATACTATAGATTTCCTATGCAACTAAGTGCATTCACTTCTAACATCTGACCAAAAGTTTAGTTTCTGGCTGCAGATGAAGTTTGGATAACTCAACATGTTTGGCAGACATGGGACAATGGTAATCAGTACTTAGATTCAGAATTTATAATGTCTCATTTTATTTTAACATGGTTGGCAGTGATTGGACAATGTTGGCTATTACTTGTATCAGAATTAATTATGCTAATTTCTGATTGGTAAAATGCTTCAGCACTGGCTATCACTAGTTTGTTTGACAGAACAAAGAGAGAACATTGAGATTTTGTTGCCAAAATAGAAAATAACATTGTAACATAAAAGTCAAATCAAGTCAAATAATTTTTATTTGAATAGTTTTTATAGTTTTTTTTTTTTCACATTGTTCCAAAGCAGCTTTACAGAAAATCAGCTGTAATGTCTCAAAAACATGAATAACCAACAGTCTGGAAACATAATAAACAATTTAATAAAATAAACAAAATCTGGCTTTCTATAGCTTGGTATTATGTACAATTTCAAAACTTAGTCCTGCTGTCCACATATGTGGACATAAATGTTTAGGAAAACTTGCTCTAGATTTTTATTTATTTATAATTATTGTTTTGCATGTTTATAAGGTACTACTAGTTACAAATCAAAAATGGAAATGGAAAATGCACACAGCAGTCACACTCGGGTCTCAGGAGGTTAAGAGGGGCACGATGGGTTGCACAATTTCTCATTTGTATAAAAACTACAAACAAAAAATAATCTTTATAACACACTCATTAAATGTTTAGAAACAGAATATGAAATCCACAGCCTGAGGGACAACATGTCCACTGCTTGATTAAATTAAAATTGCTGTGTCATTTTCTCAGTGTAAAATTACTTTCTCCTATCCCTGTTTAATGTGCTGAGAAAACTTGAGATGAACCATTCTTGGGTTGATTTCCCCAAAAAGTGTAAAAACACTGGCTCTGTGGCACTTTAAGCATAGCTTTGATTGTATTAGAGGCCTGACATAGCAACCAATGGCCTAAGATTGGAGTGAGAATACCTGTATACTCAGGTTTGGGGAGTAACAGAATACATGTAACAGGATTCCGTATTTAAAATGCTAAGTATAAGTAACTGTATTCCACTACTGTTACAATTTAAATAGTTGGTAATCAGAATACAGTTACAATCAAAAAGTATTTAGATTAATGAAGATATTTCTTTGCATTTTATTGTCATTTGTTTCATTTAATATGTAGTCTATTCAGTTGGAAAACATTTATCCATATAAATAATGCGATCCAAGGAGCTTTTGAACAGTGGTGAAACACTTTCTTTTGATTTGTTTCATTTATACGAGAACTTTCACACGGTTGTGAGTGAAAAAGTGGATATGACATCATTTAGGAACTTTCCCTTGGGAACCTAATAGAGTAGCTACATTGTGTTTCTACAGATAAACAAAAAAAAAGTTAGAAACGCTTTGACAGATGAAACATTAATCCAATAAATACACGATTACATGCCTTGTCAATGTTTTTTTTATGCAGTTTGGGTATTTTTTACAATGTAGCCTTTAACATTGTATAGAAAGATAAAAATAATGTATTTTCTGCTTTATTCTATGAACAGAATCCACCTACTATCAGAAAAGGATGTTGTTGTGTACACTCTGTTAGGTTTTGAAGTTTGGAGCTGCAAAAATAGTTAACCTTGTGTAAATTGTAATGTGAACATTTAGCTTTATGCTAAGCTAAAATGCTATTTCTTGCCTTTACATGCATCTGTTACCAGGTGTGATTATATTTTATAATGAATTCTATGAATTCACGTTAGCGCATAACTTTTTTCTCTAGTAAGACTAGGGCAAATATTAGGTCAAAGATTTACTTCAAAAATTGTATTCTTAATGTGAATTTAAATATTGTTTTCCTGTAAAAATATCAAAAAGTCCTTAAAACGAGATAAATTTACTTGAATAGCAAAACTGCATAAGATCTTTAGGCTTTTTTCAGATAACTTATTTTTTACAGTGAAGTGTATTTTCTTCATTTACTTGTTTGTAGTCAAAACAAGTGACAAAATCTACCAGTGCTGAAAAAGTAATCCAAAGTATTTAGATTACGTTACTGACTTTGAGAAATCTGGCAGAATACGTTACAAATTACATTTTACAGCATGTATTCTGTAATCTGTAGCGGGATACTTCCCAACCATGTGTATACTGTATGTCGAAATAATTGCACACAGGGGGAGTGTTTTAGAAACCTGTTTGGAAAAGTTCATAATTTGTGCAAATCCATTTGGTGCTGCTGGTGATGCAGTTTTATCAACTACGTTATTAAATTGCACTATTTCAGATATTAAAGCTGCATTACGTAACTTTGTGCTCTTTAGCGACATCTGTGGTTGAAACTTAAAATGGCAAGCAATTTGCGGAAGAACGCTCAATGTGATTCGTGTTTCGGCTCTGCTCTTCTAGCGCATGAATCTCATGATTTGAGCTTACCTGGACATTTGCCTGTGTGTAATCATGGCTGGAGATAATCAGCAAAAAAGAAATCTTACATAGTGCAACTTTAATTTTGGAACACAACATGGCATTATTGGCACAATGGTGCACTGATACTACAGTACAGCTTTCTAAACAAACAGACCGCTTTTGTTTCGTTAGCTCTATTTCCAGATCATTGTGTTTATATTACACCACACAATCCATGAAAACAGAAGCTCCCCTCATTAACCCTAGAATGCACATTTGACCTCATGTCTAGTTTTTAGGACATAATTTTCACATGAATTGGTCTTTTGATCTGCCAATCTAGGTATTCCTCAATGAAGGTGTCTTTTATCACGTGAAGTGACTTTTTTTTTTAACATTTAGTTAAAAAAAATCATTTTTAAATATAATAGAATTTGCATCACTACCCCTATATTGCATATGTGGGTCCTATATAACCCATATATGTTTCCTGTTGTATTCCATGCAGTGGAGTAGCTAACAGGGTGAAAGGTGGTAACGATTCTAGGGGTCCACAGGTCCAGGGAGGCCCACATTTATTTTTTATTATGAAAGGGGCTCCTACCAATATACAGTTAGAGGGCCCAGAATTCTTTGCTATGGCCCTGATTCCATGCATTTAACACTGGTATTATTTTTGTAATACATTGATTGTTTTCAGTTTCCATTTGATATGTAATTAAATATATGTTATATATCTTGTTCACATTTATATTTATGTGTAGTATAAAAGTATAGAAAGTTGTCATTCAGCCGAAGCTAATATCCAAAGTGTTTGACATTACACCCATTACAGGGACAGTCCTTACCTGGAGCAACCTGATATTACATGACTAGTTCACAGCAAGGGCACAATGGTAATAGCTCCTGAACCACTTTTTAATGTATTTGAACCTGCAGCTTTAATTATTTTCAGTATGCCTCACCACTCCAAACAACAGAAATAGCTACATAGAGTAATATAAAAATATAGTGTCAAGTTCATCGCAATTCTTTTTTGTAAAAAATATTTTATCCTAGTCCATTGTACTTATATGTATGTTTGTGTGAGTAGAGTTGTTGAGCCATTTCACATTTTACCACCAAACATAGAAATTGCCCTTATTTCTGTTATACAGTCTTTTTTACTCTGTCACTCAAAACTCCTACTCTGTTTTCAATGTGTCTGGAACTCTTCAGAATTTAATAAAAAATATATCAACTATTTAAAATTTTAAATTACTAATAGAATTGTCATGAGAGTTCATTTTCCTTGAAAAAATAAGTAGTTTTTATAAAGAATAAGTATCTAGATTTCACCTGGTTCTTTTTTTAACTCACATATGAATTGAATGGGGGTGAAGTTACATTTGCGTTCTAGGGTTAAGAGTGAAATATAGATAGGTAAGGAGCCAGACTATGCATCATCTTAAGAATTACCTCTAGGACTCACAATAAAGCTTTATGGTTAAAAACATATGGAAAGGGTCAAAATGGATGTCTATTTTATGTTTAGGAACATACACAGGATATTTCTAATGCAATTCTGTCTTATCCTTGCCAATACATTTGCTAAATCTTTTTTAATAAAGTAACCAAAATGTACTTAAGAATGAAATGCTTCATCTCAAAGTTATGGCTCTCTCAGTTTTATCATTTTTGCCTCATAAAATCAGATGCAAACAGATCTCATTTGCTAAAGAGGCATGCTTGACGTATTGACATTAGTGGGAGAGCCAATGCATAAAGCATAATTATATGCTTTCTTTAGTCACTTATATTTTAGTGTCCATGGTAGCAGTCTTGATATTTTGCTGTAAATATTCAAATTATGAAACAAAATGAGAACTGACATATCCAAAATCTAGACTTCCATGACAGCATTGAACATCTCTTGAGAGGCTACACTTTAACATCTCATCATGACAGTTGGTTTACCAAACTAGCCAACGAAGTATATCAAAACTCTAGATGTGCTTTAGAGTCATTTGGCTTTCTCTGGGCAGCTGGAAATTGCAGCCAGGTTAAGTTCATTCCATAAGTGTTCTTAAACACATTGCTGATATGTGTGGCTATATTTAAGCACAGTGCTAACACATAGTCTAGTATGTCTGAATATCTTCATCTGTCTGTCCAAGTTTACATGACACATCGTGTAATCGAATATTTGAAGGAAGGATGACTTTGTTTTTTTTATGTGTACGCTAGCGCATGCACACAGTCGAACGATTTAGCCTTTTAAAATATACTGTACTCCATTTCACTGTATGCATACACAAGTGGTTGACACATTCACACAATGATAGCTTAGCTTTACACCCCCGACCTGCAGAGGAACACAAGTCTCCAGCAGTTTACTGGTGTCAGAACCCTTCTAGTAAAGGAAGCCGACAAGCTAGCATAAAATAGCATAATGCGGCAGTCCCATTGCCATAGGCGGTAGACTGCAGACGAGTCAAGAGGCCGTTCTTTTTGAATGGATGTACCTAGTGGACCCACCAAGTAGTGCAAACAATTCCTTGCACATGCTCAGACTTTATATATAGAGTACACACGGGTAGAAAAATCCAGCTGCACATGCAGTGCTCAAATACCCTGCTCATGACTAAATTTATGTCAAGCGCCCTTTACTCATACACTAGCGTATGCATAAAAAAAAAACTATACTTTGGGCTTTATGTCACGCGTCACCTCTGTCTTTCGGAAAATGTATGCGCAAAACGCCAAGGCCAACTATGTCCGTTTAACGTATGTACATGCTGGACGGAGCCTACAATCGAAGCCAAACTAAAGTACGTTATCCGAGTTCGCAGAAACTGGACTAGTACAATTTTGTCAGACTAACTGAGCTACATTGGGTTATTGCGTAGTCGAACAAGAAGAACATCAGCTGAGGAAGTATTACACATCACCTATGTCTTTTCAAGCATGAGCACAACACCTAGGTCCGATGAACGTTTATACATGCTGAACGAGCCAACCTAAAATTGCATTATCTAAGTCTATTAGTCTGACTTGGCAATAATCTAGTGCAATTTCAGTCAGACTAAAGCATTTACATGACACCGTAAAAAGCAAATTATTGTATTAGTCCGACTGAATCTGATCGTATTTTTAAAGGGCTTGCAGAAGTTTTTGAAGTCAACATGAAACAACTTTGCAACCTTACGTCAGATTTTATTTCTGTAATCTGGTGTATTTCCAAGTGAAAAAGATGAAAAAATTAAGGGCAGGACTTTTATCCTCTGGGAATGGATTGAATCATGAAAAGTGGCCATTACATAGAGTACCAGAATAGGCCAGGTGGTTGAACGGAAGGAGTTAAAAAATAAAGGTGCAAGTTATTTGTTAAAACATTACGAAGACAAACATGAGTACGATTTTAATTTTATGATTTTAACTTTAATAACCAGCTTTTAATATGGACTGGACAGCTGCCAGTGGGAACAAATCAAAACATGGATTGCTCAAAAACCCGCTGAGGAACCTATACATCTACATCTCACATCTTACAGAGAGCTAGTCAACTTTTGATCACACTTGTGAGTGTAATTTAATTAAGAAATCAAGCTGTGAAAAAAATAATTATGGGGTCGATGCAAGGCAATTCTAATAATATTCTAGCCGTGACTCAGTTTCTGAGTCGAAACCTGAAAACTTATCTGAATGTCTAAAAGCTGACCTGAGATCAGGCCTGTGAATCCAGGAGCAATCCAAGAGTGATATGAAGCTCTAAAGCCTGTGTGAGGCCCCTAGAGAGGTAAGACACAACCCAAAACACCTACAGAACGGACTGCTTTTTTCCCTCCACTCCTGTGACTCAAACCTGACTCACACAAACCCTCTGATCTTTTACACTCCTTCACTCGGGCTCTTAGAAGTCTGACAGACATTATTTATTGCCATAGAGTAAGAAGCTTAAAATTGGATCTTTAAAAGAGCCCATCCAACTAAACACAGGGATCCAGTCAATAGCCGATAGAGTTATTGTTGTTTGTGTCTGTTGCAAGGCAGCATTTTTATACCATGTTATTCAGTCTTTAGCAGCCCAGTTTACACTTATGCAACTGTTTCACATTCAAAGCAGCTGAACAATATTGTAAGACTCAAAATGACATCAAAATTTAGCCTATTTACTTTCATAATACATGTTGCGCAGGATTCATCAGTACACATTATTCCATAGAAAATCTTTGTCTTTGTAATTTTTCATGAAAACGTAAGGCTGAAACATACTCCAGGTATGTACACAAATGTAGAAGCTCCTTAGCTACACAAGCACGATTTTGTGCGTAGTTGCATTCCAAAATGTTTCAGACCGCAATTCATAACACAACGCAAGTACGCATTGCAATCTCAACGTTGCCACAAGGGGCGCTACATAGCTAGATTAGTGTGAACTGTCTGCTTCTACGATGAGTTTTCTCTTTCAAGTCAACTACTGTCATGGCGGAGCAACAGTTTGAAGAGAATATTGTTGCGCAAGTAAGGTAAATTCAATATATTAATGGCAAATTACCAGAATAATAACACTTTCGGCTTAATAGTACAGGTTTTTAAAGGTAACTCTATTGCCTGCTTGAGTACTGAGGTTTGTTACTGCCACAGTAATGCAAGAACACAAATTAAACATGTTAAGCATTAAGCATGATCGCACATTAGAAAATGCATTGGCCAAGCACTTGTATCTGCATACGCGTACTTGCATAAAGTATGTTTCTGACATTTGAAACGACTTTTCTTTTTAAATGGAAAGAGCTATCTGCTTGTATTCACATTCATCTCATTCTGGTCACTCAGAAATTTGTCACATTAGGCAAGTAATATGTAATCATGTATATTGTCCAGAGCGTGTCATTGCAATGACACTGTGAAAATTTCAATATTAAATACATGACTTAGTAAACAGGGTGTTTGCATGCATGAATATTGAAGGATCGTAGCTGGATTCTCCGTCCAAGTTACTTGTTTGTGCTCAGCAAGATTTATGGCCACCCAGATTTAGCAGAGAAAGCCACAGTCCTGTTTTCTTCTAGATGTGTGCTTGTGGTTCTGATGGAGTGCCTCTGTCATCGTGCTAACCAGCCACATGTGCACCCGCCTGTCCTTTCTGAGCTCGAGCGCAGCAGAGGTAGCGGCAGACTCGTGCTCACATGTGTGTCTCTGTGGGCTGAGGTACAATCCCCCCACAACAAAACACACAGAATGTGTGGGTGTGCGCAAAGGTGTGTGTTCATGACGGAGAGAAAGAAATAAAAAATGAAAGAGTGATTGAGAGACTAAAACTGTACTGTATATGGATCTCTGTTGTCCTGACGAAGATAAAAAAAAAGTGTGGGTGTGTTTCAATCCACTCCATAGTTCAGCAATAAGTACACTGTCCAGGGAGTCAATAATTTCTAGTGCTCATTCTAGTGCACTGAAATGTTTATTATCTAGAAATTCCCAAAATGCCCAGAATAAACCAGTAAGCATTGGCTGCTCACTATTATTGTTTGGAATAGCATATTAACATACTACTCCTACTATTTCTGTAGTATATAGTACAGTATGTACTGTATGCTGTATGCATAGAGTACCTGGATAAGTTACTTCATTTGCCAAAACATGATGACTTGACCTAATCTTCCATTTCCAATGATGTTTACATGCACTTTTTAGAAAATGGTTTATTCCAGGGTTTCTGCAGAAAGTGGCGTTCTGAAACGTCATGTAAAGAAGTTCCTTATTCCGCTTACGGGATTAGAAAAAAGTGGTTTAGCACACCTGGGTTTCTCCCGGAGAACGTGCCTAATGTGGTCATGTAAACTCATAAGCGGCTTTCTTACAGGTTTTTGAGAAGTGTGCATGTGCTAGGAACAGACCGGATATTTACAAACGACATAGGACGGAGCCCAACAACAACTCAAAACAGTGGAAATAATTCAACATTTCTGGTAGTACAGTGGGTAAACAGCATACACTATAAACTGTACCCTTTTATACACACGCATGTAAAATATGGACTGTCCCTCACATTCGCATATGTGTGCTCGTACATTGGGGGAATCCCGGAGTTTGACATAAGAGGGAAACCCCACTATTGCGGTGCAATTCCGCTGCAGGTCGCGATAGAAAGTTAAGGAAACAAACACAGCAACAACTCTAGAATATTTGGAAATAAAGTGAAGCAACGGAGAATATAATAGCAAAGTCTTCATCGGATCCCATGTTTGTTATTTACACAAGCATTGTAGGGAAATTAAGTTGCTGTGGAGAAAGCTGCTTACTGACCAAACCGCATGTAAATGGGAGTAAAGAAAACGGCGTTTATACTGTACAGTGCATGTAAAAGGGAACGCTGCTTTCTCGCAATAACCCACTTTCTAGCAATAAGCCGCTTTCTGGTTTCCATGTAAACTTAGTCAATGTGGTAAATGAACCGGAAATAATATCAGTGCAATAAATTACCTAAAGTAATATCTCTTTTTGACTCATTATTTGATTGGACTGCCAAAAATGGTCAGACATATTTTACAAAACATAGATTTAAATAAATAAATAAATAAATAACTGTATTTACTTCCAAGATAATAACTAGACGGTATTCACATGCAACGTGATAAGATCATATGACACAATGTACTGTTTGAAATGTTTATTGTGGAGTAATTGCTACTGCTTTACTTACTTTTTTTTTTATTATTGTATGCAGTATACAGTGTACACTGCACAGTATTGAGTACATTGTCAGCTAGTATTACAATTTTCACTTTCTGGAAATGATGCCATGTATTCAGTCTCTCAGATCATCAGAAATGGAAACTAGCATATATTTCATAAAAGCACTGTATTTTTAACAGCTGCGACAAATATATACAATAAACAACATGATATCAGAAGGATATGGGTTATGATATGATATACAATGATTTTGTTGATAAAGATGTGTCACAGTCAGGTAATTGAGACATCAGTGTCCTAATGTTTAGTGGATCAAGGCCCTTGCTAATGCTCATATACATGTTCACTATATACTGATTCACATCATAGTGAACCAATGGTGTGAATAGGGGGCAGGACTATCTATTTGTGAAACCACTGAAGATGTAGAGATTGTTTGAAAAAAGTGATTATTTCTGCAATTCTGTTTGCTGACGCTAGGGGTGCAGAAATTGCACACTTCAAGTTTAATTTATAACGCAATGCAAGTATGGGTTGCATTCTCAGCATTTCCGAAAAGGGCACAGTAGCTGACATTCGCTTAAATTTAATTTTTTTCTACCATCAATTTTCTCTTTCAGGGGAACCAGGGGAACCCATGATCACACGGGAAATAGACATGTTGCTTCCGAAAGTTCATGTACCCTGAGTACAACACATTCAGCCAAATTACTGACAAGTACCATCCCCCATCAGACATTTTTGCAACAAATCAAGTCTGAACTCATTTCCCTTTATCGCTACTGATAGCGTGATGCAAGAGCAACCTCCAAAACATGGGTTATGGTCCCAAGGGAATAAGGAAGTACTCACATTCACTTAATGATGAGCGTGATTCAGAGATTGCCTTTTTACACTAAGATTACATTTGTACTCCACTTGTTGGGGTTGGGGTTTGGTCAGGGGGTAGAGCAAATAAAATATGCATTCCTAGTGACTGTATTACCTCATTTACATTCAACAAAAATTACAACTCACTTTTGGTGCCACTCTGTAGACATTTCACCCTAAAACTGAAGCTCACACATGCCCATACATTCAGCAACACTTCTAGTTTCGGCCACAATGTGCACAGACCGATTTAAGCAGCCAAACTTTTGACTTTCTGTCGCTGAATTTACAGTGTGATCAGTCTGACTGTATCTAATCTTGGCTGAGCGAGTTAAAGTTAAACTGTCAACATAGCCTACCTAGCTACCTGAATAATAGCACATTTGGTTTACTTGCTTAAAATATGTTTCTAGCCAAAACAGTGAAAAAATCAGCATCTAAAACAATGAAGAAGAGTGACATGACTGACATCTTAATGACTCAAGGCCAAGCATTATGGCATCCCAATACACAATGGAGTGATGTACATCAATTCAGGCACTAGACCTCCCCGTATTCACTAGTGCAAAAAATCTGAATGGTTCCCATTATTTCGCTCTCCTTTCCTCTCTCGCTGCGTCTCTCTGTCTCGCACAAAACCACCCACGTGTGTGCGCTTGCCAAACCTGCTTGCCCACACAGACGTGTGCTAAGTCTGAACCCCCCTAACAATCCCATGATCCTGTGTGTTTACAACCCTCTAGCGATGCTGCTGCCTGACCTCGATGTGCCTAGAGGGATACGTGTGTGTGTGTGTGTGAGTGTGTGTGGGCGCACTGGGAGTGGGAAGGGATTTAAGCAGACGGGTAATAGAGGCTGTCACATCAGGGATCAGACAGAGTCTGGTCTGATAAACATTATCCTGTGCATGTAAAAACGGGATTGATCCTCGCCATTCTCAAAAACATTTGAAGAGTCAATGACATGATGCAGATTTTTTGTGCTTGGACCCATTAATTTATATAAAATAATAATAATAATAAAAACATTTAAAAAAATTATTTCATACATACAGTGTTTTAAATACACCTCTTCTATGATGAACATGTTTTACATGTCTGAATTCAAATTTATTTTGATCATAAAATCATAATGATCTGAGATCATAAAAAAGTCTCATTAGGGCCCTGGGTAGCTCAGCAAGTAAAGATGCTGACTACCACACCTGGAGTCGCAAGTTCGAATCCAGGGCATGCTGAGTGACTCCAGTCAGGCTTCCTAAGCAACCAATTGGCCCAGTTGCTAGGGTGGGTAGAGTCACGTTGGGTTAACCTCCACATGGTCACAATAATGTGGTTTTCGCTCTCGGTGGGGCACATGGTGAGTTATGCGTGGATGCCGTGGAGAATAGCTTGAAGACTCCACATGCGCTAGGTCTCTGCAGAAATGTGCTCAACAAGCCACATGATAAGATGTACAGATTAACGGTCTCAGATGCGGTGGCAACTGAGATTTGGCTCCGCCACCCAGACTGAGGCGAGTCACTACGCCACCACAAGAACTTAGAGCACATTGGGAATTGGGCATTCCAAATTGGGGAGAAAATACAAAAATAAATAAAAAACAATAGTTTACTGTAAAAAGTATTCTCTTGTTAAATATAATATAAATTTTTACCATTATTCATACGGTAAATTCATGTACCTAAAAACAGTACAGTATTTTACCATAAAATTGCATGTATTGTCTCTTGTTAAATATATTATAATTCATTTTATATTATATTATAAAAAAAAGTCTCATTAAAGGAATATTCCGGGTTCAATTCAAGTTAAGCTCAATCGACAAATTTGTGGCATAATATTGATTACCACAAAAAATAATTTCGACTCATCCCTCTTTTTCTTTAAAAAAAAGCAAAAATTGAGGTTACAGTGAAGCACTTACAATGGAAGTGAATGGGGCCAATTTTTGGAGGGTTTAAAGGCAGAAATGTGAAGCTTATAATTTTATAAAAGCAATTACATTAATTCTTCTGTTAAAACTCTGTATTATTATCTGTAAAGTTGCTTAAATAATTGTTTTGCATGTTCATTTCAAGGTTTTAGGGTTTACTGTGTTTTGTCATCATGGCAATGAAGTTGTAAAATTGTGTAAAACTTTACACAGAAAAGTTAAGTAAGCAGTTTTATCAAACTGGTTATACTTTTTAAGTGAGTATTTTTACGTTAACGGATTGGCCCCATATATTTCCATTGTAAGTACCTCACTGTAACCCAGATTTTTGATTTTCAAAAATCTGGGTTAAAGACATTTCATATAAATGAAAAATTAATTATTTTGTGGTATCAACATTTTGCCTCAAACGTCGTCGATTAAGCTTAACTTGTATTGAACTCGGAATATTCCTTTAAGGCTGATTTTTTTAAAGATCTCAGGGTGGTTACACCCCCATATGTAACTTTTTCTGTGTTAAAATACTTTCTCCTATCCCAGCTTACATGCAGAGACAACTATAAGTAAGCCATTCAGAGGTTAGTTTTCTCAAAAACTGTAAGCACTGTGTTTCTGTGCCGCTATGTAGATTGCTTTGTTTGTTTTTAATGACCTGCTTAGACCCGCCCCAACAACATTACTCAACCAATGGTGTAAGTTGGGGGCGGGGCTATGTCTTTGTTTGACCAGTGGCAGATGGGGGGCTTATTCAGAAAGCTGTTTATTTTAAACAAAGTTTATTTTTGCAAGATTGGTGGTGCTAGTGGTGCAGAAATTACATGCTTCAGCTTTAAAATCCTAAAATTATTGGGGGGAAAATTAAGTAGTTTGAAGTATAGGTCTCTGCAGAACAGTAATAGATGTTTCTCAGTCTGTAAACGTTTTCAAGCCGGGATGGGCGTTTCTTTTGGTATTAAAATTTTTATTGATTCATAAATTAACACAAAAAAAAACAACAACAACTTATATATATTGAATCAATCACTTTAAACATTAAACCCCCACTATATCCCCTCCCCCAACCAAATTCCCACCCCACCCTGACCCCACCACGAACACCCCTGTGGTCAATAGAATATAGACACACACACAAAAAAAACACAAAACTAAAACAACATTACTAAATTACTCCCTCCACCGCCACTCCTCGAGATTCCCCCAAAAATGCTAAGTAATTGCCCCATTTCTTATTGTAAGAATCCCTAACTCCCATCCTTCTGCTCGACCCCTCCTCGAAAGCAGCCACCCTCCCCATCTCCGCGCACCACTCCGGGAACGAGGGTGCTCCATCCGAATTTCCAACTCCTCAAAATAACCTGCCTACCAATCATCACACTGGTCAAAACCCAGTCCTTTGTGTACTTATCCTCCAAATCCATGACCTCCCCATCTCCCAAAATACAGAGTCTGGGGCAGAACGAGACCTGAGTGCCCAACATATCACCCACAAAACTTTGCACCTTCAGCCAAAATTCTTGGATCTTACGACACCCCAAAAAACATGGGTGGTGTCTCCATCTTCAGAATGGCATCGCCAGCAGATGGGTGTGTCTTTAAGACCAAGCCTATACAATCTAGTGGGGGTCCAATAAAATCTATATAAAATCTTAAATTGCATAAGGCGAACCCTTGCATCTCTAGATGCAGACTTGATGTTTTTTTAGAATCCTAGCCCACACTCCCTCCTCAAATAACAAATGTAAATCTTCCTCCCATAATCTTTTGAGAGAATTTAAAGCTCTGTCCCCCAGATTCTGAATTAGCAGGGAGTAATACACTGATGCCTCATGACCTTTTCCAAAAGCAGCAATCACCACTCCCAGAGAATCTGCCGCTCTAGGGGGGTGCGTGCTACTCCCAAAAACAGTGCAGAGCAGGTGGCGCAGCTGTAAATACTTATAAAACTGAGATCTGGGAATCCCAAAATGTTGAATACAATTTTCAAAAGATCTCAATACTCCACTCTCATATAGGTCACCAAGTGTATTAACCCCCCTCAAAATCCAATCTGACCAACAGAAAGGGGACTTATTAATACATAGTTTAGGGTTCAGCCATATGCTTGAGGCTACGTTTAAATAAATATCAGAGTTAAACACTCTGGGCAACTTTGTCCATATCGAGTGTAAATGCGAGATAACGGGGTGCGACTTAACTTCTCCAATTAGTTTGACAGGAGTGGCTTTGCAGTGGTGAGATAGGGTCAAGAACTTCCTTTTCAATACAAAACCAGGGAGGGGCTCTCTCAGGTGGAAGTGACCAATGAGCCAAATGTCTGAGACCAAATGCATAATAATAAAACAAAATCTTAGGTAGGCCTAGCCCACCTTTGTCAATCGGCCTATCAACCACATTCCCCATTAGAGCAACAATAAAACCCCGAAGTTCCCCCCGAACAAAACAAGCAGAAAAAAAGAAAAACGTGCGCATTAACCCTGCGCATGACAGCGCCAACTGCCGTCAATCCCTCTAAACTCAAATAGTCCATGTACGCATTCGAGAACCCCTGCGACAACTTTGCCATCGGATTGCTCAAGTCCGGTGCTTCTGCACAAATTTTGTGAGGCAAAATTACATAACAGAAAATACTAAAACAGACCCTAGCCAACAGGCAGAACAAACACAAAGAACGTGTAGATTCATTCACAGAACTGTTTTGAAGGTGTGTTCCTCCACAAAACAACTTCCAGCTGATATAAAGCCTTTAAGTTTCCTCGGACAGACAAACAATTGTTCAGTGAGCTGGCTGTTATGAGTGCAGCAGAAGACGTAATCATTCTAATGTCCCTTAAAAATACTCCACAAAAACAAACTCCAGCCGCTAGGCAGAACCAGCATGAAAAGAAACAAAACAGGCATCCCAGTTCCTCGGATGATCAAGAGCCAAACTCACTCGGAGGCCGCATAAAAAAGTACATCATGACTTACTCAGCCCTACTGAGCATGTAGATATTTTGCAGTTATCCATAGTGTTCATTCTCAATCTGGCCGGGAACTTCAGTGTAAAAGCGATCTTTCATCAAAGCAAAAGTTTCTTGAAGGAGTCATGCCACAAAACAAACTCCAGCCGCTAGACGGAGCCATTGCAAAAAAAAAAAAAAAAAAAAAAAAAAAAAAAAATGGCGCCCAGCTTCCTCAGACAATCGAGTCATTGAACAGTGAGTCAGTCCACTAATATAAGAAACATCAAATGACTTACTCACTCCAATGTATTTATAAAGGAGAGTGCCTGTTTGGGACATGTAAATACTTTGCTGCCATCCCTGGTGTCTATTCTCAGTTTGGCCGGAAACATCAGTGCAAAAGCGATCTTCCGTTGATGTAAGAGTTTCCTACATTCCTTGAACTGATCGCGTTTCCCTCTTGTCGAACTGGCAAAGTCCGGGAACAAGAAAATATTGTGACTCTTCCAAGAAAGCTTTCCTTTGCTCCTCGCCTGGCGCAACATGAGATCTTTATCGGATGATCTCAGAAATGTGGCCAGAATTGATCGGGGCCTGTCTCCCTCAGCAGATCTGCGAACCGGGACTCTGTGAGCTCGCTCGATTTCCAGCTTATTTCCTGTTATGTTGAGCAGACTCGAGAAGAGCTCATCCAGGAATTTCACCATGTCTCTGCCCTCTTCATGCTCAGGAATTCCAACAATTCGTATGTTATTCCCAGTTGCCTCTGCGTCTGAGATCATCAACCCGTGCATCTTATCACGTGGCTTGTTGAGCGCGTTGCCATGGAGACATAGCGCATATGTAGGCTTCACGCCACCCACCGCGTCAGCCACGCTCAACTCACCACGCGCCCCACCGAGAATGAACCACATTATAGCGATCACGAGGAGGTTACCCCATGTGACTCTACCCTCCCTAGCAACCAGGCCAATTTGGTTGCTTAGGAGACCTGGCTGGAGTCACTCAGCACGCCCTGGGATTCTAACTAGCGAACTACCGAACTCCAGGGGTGGTAGCCAGCGTCTTTACCACTGAGCTACCTAGGCCCCCCATGTAAGTGTCTTTTAATGTCTCCAGAGTCTGAGGATTTTGACTTCTTTGCCATGTTTACCTCAAAGAGCAAATATGTAACTGGGTGTATTGAATTTCACCAGATTATAACATGAAAATAATTTAAAAACTAGCAAAGTGCGCAGAGCTAGTCGCTCACACGTCTGCTTCTCGCATGGCGTCACGTGTCCCCCAGGATGGGCGTTTCTTAACTATCCAATGAAAGTAGGGAATTTCAATGTAGTAACAGTGGGGGTTTCCAAACCAGGATGGATGTTTAAGAACTATCCAGTGAATGTAGGGAATCTCAATGTAGCCGGCAAATTGTGTAAAGTGGTTTAAAAAAGCCCATCCCGGTTTAAAAATGCCCACTGATTGGAAAAGCCCATTTTTGTTCTGCAACGACACAAGTCTCAGTAGTTTGGAATAATCTTTTATTATTACATTTACATTAAATTTTACGTTTGCTTATTAAGCAGACACTTTTATTCAAAGCGACTTACAAAATGAGGAACATCTGCAATAATTATGATTATTTCTTTTAAAAAGTAGTGAAACAGTTTTGTTTTGAAATTTATTTAATATTTGAAAAACAGACAGTAATCCAAAATCAAACGTGGTAACCAACATGCAGGAAACCACTAGAAAACACTGATTTTAAACAAGATTTTTATAGAGTTTGTTTTCATCATCTTGGACATCGTTATTTGTCACTGAACCTGAATAAACCATCTTACCGCAATATATCTATCTGAAAATCAATCTATCTTGTTACTGACCTCTAAGAACACTCCTTACCCATGCATGGTAAAATCACTGTACTGCACAGCCTCTCGAGGCATATTGCTTTGTTAGAGAATACTTGTGAGTCAAAGTCAAATATAGCATCACATTGATATCATCACCAGAATACAAGATATTTCCTGATCATCAGTTGGTACATACAGTGATGTTTCCAACAGTGATCAGTCCAGTGCAAATGTGTTTGTGTTTTTTCAGCTTTTTGTTATTAACAGCTGTATACATGTGGAAAGAGCTCAACTTAGCAGAGCATCTGCAAAACACTGGGGTCAACAAAGGGACAGAGAGAGAAAGAGAGAAAGTAAGAAAGGGAGACAGACAGAGAGAAATAGAGAGCATGTGGAGAGCTGGGCGGTAGATGGGCTGCATTATGTTCCGCCCCCTGGTTCTCTGAAAATGACTAATGCTTCAGAAAGCAAACAGTAGTTCTTCTCCAACACCTACGCCAGCAGATGACAGATGACAATAATCAAGAAAATGAGATATGTGAATAAATATAGCACATGGGCACGACTAACCGTTTCGACATGGTGTACATTGCTAAGAACTGTAGACAGACCATGGCAAATTTTTCCTTATGCTTTGATAAACTTCTCTTCAATAAACATTTCTGATAATTTTTGTGAAATCATTTCTAAGATGAATACTGCATATACCTGTTTAATGAGCTATGACATATGTTAACATATGATATGACTGAGATATGGGGAGTACTTCTTACAACATGAGTACAATTGACTTTGCAACAAATGGAAAAATAATGTAGATTTTAACATTTTCTAAATGAAATTTTATTTCACAAATTGAAAGTGTTCACAAAGTGTTGCTATATGGTTTTTAAGGTGTTCTGGGTGGTTGCTTTGGCATTCTGTGATAGGATAAAAATAAAATAAAAAACACAACAAAATGCAACGCAATGGCCATCAAGTACTTCTGACATATATAGTATATACATACACAAACAATAAAAAAATGTGCGCAGGCTTAGCGCAGTAATGCGTCCTGTGTGAACGCTGTCTTACGTGACAAGTTTAACATTTCAAATACATAACCTTAAGTTTGAGCAATTTCAGTGATTTCGCCGTCGAAGCACCCCTAATATTTAGTTTGAGTTTTATTAGTCTATGAGTTTATGTTTATGTGTGAATCAAAGTGTCATCAATAATCCAATGATTGACCTGTCAAAGTGTCTGTCTGTCTGTGTTTGTGTTTTGGGAGGGTGTTAGTGGGTGGGTGATGTGACCTACATACATCCACATGACTACTGATTAGCATAGCCCCTATAATCCTCCATCATATAATAAATAGTGACTTGTGCCACGCAGATGCGTCAATGAGAGAAGGCCATTTACATTATTTCCTTTGCCTATTTTGTTTGCCGTTAACTGCTTCATGTCCTTACCAGATGTGTTTGTCTCTGTCTGTCAGTCGCTTTCTCTTTCTTTCTTTATATGTCTGTCTTTATCCATCAGATGATAAAATATTGACTTTTTTCCAATATTGACTGTATTGGAATATACAATATTGATTTCTCTTTTGACTCCAAAATTGGGTGATGTTTATGCTAATGAAATACACTACAGTCAGTAATAGCATTTTTTTTTTAGTTAGTTGTTAATTCCTTTAGAGATTTTGCTGAGTATATCTGTTTCTGCATAATGGAATTATTTAAGTGTAAATTAATATAAGAAAGTAATACAGATATCAAGTGAATTCTAGACGAATGAGGCCTTATTTACCATTTACTTAAATTAGTGGAAATAAATGAATATATTCACAACCCACAAGAAAGTAATCTATTCATTCACCAAACAATAAAGACAAATATATTTAAACTAAACAAAATGAAGCAAATTAGTAACTAAAACATGGCACTGTACAGTTTCCATTTAGAAACATGGAACAAAAATGGATGGATGGATGGATGGATGGATAAAGACAGACAGACAATAGATAGATTGAAAGATGGACGGACGGACAGATGATAGATAGATAGATAGATAGATAGATAGATAGATAGATAGATAGAATGGATAAAGATGGACATACGGACAGACAGACAGACAGACAGACAGAATAGATAGATAAATAGATAGAAAAAGACAGACGGATGTATGCATGGATAAAGAAAGACAAAGACAAACCAAACAGACCAGAACATATACTGAGAGGTCTTTAGTGTTTTTTGGTCACTTGACCTAGGATAGTCCAGTGTTAATCTGTTTCCTTATGTTTCTCTCTGCTTTCCCAGGACAGTCATTAATCACAGACAGAAATGTTAGATGTTCTGCATACTGGCAATACAATCTATTGCTATGCATATCTCTCTCTCGCTTTCTCTCTCTCTCTCTCTCTCTCTCTCTCTCTCTCTCTCTCTCTCTCTCTCTCTCTCTCTCTCTCTCCCTCACACACACACACAAACATTTGGTAACACTTTATAATAACAGTACATGAATAATCATGAATTAATACCTGAATTAATAGTTACTTCTGCATGAATTAATGATGAGTTAAGGAATGGACTAATCAGGAATTAATGAAGAGCTAACATTAACTACAACATGAGTCATATGAATTCATTCTTTAATAATAGCCACTATAATTACATGTTAGTACATGTTTGATAGTTAATGCATTAATTAACATTAGAGAATAAACTAAATCAAACAGCTTTCATAAGAAAGGATGTGAAGTACTTTAACCTTGAATTAAACATTCATTTTTAATATTTTCATAATTAAAATATTTTATACTTTTAGCTGTCTGCAGTTTTGCCACGTCATTGAATGATGCAGTATAATTCTGCCATTTTTTAAATGGAAATAACAAAAAAACATAGAAAAATACAAAATAATAATAATCAACAATAATTTGATCTCAACCCGTTTTACATTATTCTCCATCCCTTTTATTTCATACTCACCCTACCACTCCATTCACTTGTCATCCGGACCATAAAAATAGGAAATGTTGTCTTTATGTTGCTGGATCAATATATATATATATATATATATATATATATATATATATATATATATATATATATATATATATATATATATATATATATATATATTTGTTATATATATTTCTCAATATTTTTCTTTATATTTTTTCTGAAGTTACTTTGTGAGTTTCATCAGTACTCAAAATCAAAATTCAAAATGATGATAATGATTGGATCATCATCATCATCATCAACAACAACATCGTTGTTAATAATAGTAATTTGCTTTGTTCATTTTTCTGTGGACATTTGTGCATGTAAACATTCAGTAATTTAGTGTGTGTGAACTTCATCCATTTCAAGTGCAGATAGTTCGCTACATTTCTGCCCTGTACTACAGTATGTGGAGAGTTTGTTTCTGATGGGGCACTTATAAGCAGCGCTCTCTTCGTGTTGGCTGGCTGCTTGCCACTATTTCCTATGGTAATGCTGACATTTTTAATCTAAAATTATTGGTTGTTTTGTTGGACTGAATTAAGGATTGAAATCAGAGATTTCATAATATCAATTCTGACAATGTTATGTGCAGTATTTGAATTAATTTTGTATTTGAATTGAACGTATTAAATGATAACATTAGCATTTTTGCATTTCCGATTTGACATCAGGAGATATTGAGAGAGACAAAACACACCCTATAAATAATTTAAAAGTGTCTTGTATGTCTTAACAGGTATATTTGTATTTTCTTTTGAGCTTGTATATGTTTCAAAAGAGATTTCATTCATTTAAAGCATCTTGGTGGAAGACTGACACTTGTCTTTCAGTACTGTTTTAATCTTCACGTTAAAGATGTTTTTTCCCTTTAAATGTTGTGTTTTTTAATGTCATATATGCTGGTGGATTTGTATTTTCAAACAAGCAGATCTTAAAAAAAATCTTATCAGAACTTAAAATGCCGAAAGTGTGCCCAACTACACTGCAAGTCTTGATATATGCCCAGTTATAACGCTCTTCTTTATCATGTGATCATCATTTGATATTTTACTGCTACCATAATTACTCTTTCAAACAAAATTCTGTTTACTATGGGCTGCTTTCTGTGGATGATAATAGTGCAATGTTAATAATGCCAGAGAAATAATGCTGAGTTTTGGGAATAAGTCGCAATCCAAGCCTTATTTACACAAAAAGAAGGACAATTATCTTCATTTAAAACTGGTAAAGTGCTTTTTTAGCTCATTTAGCACCTGGTTAAAATGAAATGGGAGGGGTTTTTAAATAAGGGCATTTTCAGACCTTTCAGAGGTTAAAATTGTAAAAATATCTGGGTTATCGTAAAGCACTTTTCCACCATCTGGCCGAACGGATCCAGTACCATTTCCACTTGAGGACTGTTTGCTATGGTATGATTACAAACTGTTCCTAGCCCAGATTTCTTAGTACGGTTAGCTCAGTTAACCGCAAAAAAGACACAACCATAAGTGAATGTAATTTTCACACAGCAGTCCGAATGCCATTGTACATAAAACACTAGTTTCTTGCCAATGTCCAAATTCACCAATGATCTTCCTTTTGCCTTGAGAGTACAACTGAATTTGGACACCTGGATACTTAAAAGGCGGTACACTGGGTCCGTTAACGTGCTTAGAATCAATACACACTAACTGACAGGTAATGTAAAGACTCCTCTACTCTCAGGGTGTGATTGCGTGTTGTGTTCACTTAATGGCTTAATAGCTACAGGGCAACTGAGGTGCCTTGTTGGCAGAAAAGAGATGTGGAAATAACCTTAATAAATACAGAGCAGTGTGTGAGTTGGATGGGGGGCTAGGGCACCAGCAACAAAACAGCAAACATTCTGCCTATCATATCCCATTGTGTTTCATGGAAGACAAAGTCAGATGGGTTTGGGTGAATAAATAATGATAAAATGTCATTTTGGAGTGAACTAGCCCTTTAATTCAATGTGCTTGCCATGCTTAAAAAAAAAAGAAAAAAGAAAAATACATGCTCCCTGTGCCAAAGCTGTGTCCAATTACAGTGGGGGGGATGGGCACTGCAGGAGAGAGGAGGGATTGTGACCTGCAGAGGTCCTATGCTCCGGTGTAGATTAGAAGCCAGAGATAGGGAATCATGTAGAGTGGAAGCAGTCTGCAAGTATTACTTACCACTGGCATATCTCATCTGGCCATAGAGCCTCTGGGTTCCCAGCACATTTAAAGGGATAGTTCACCCAAAAATGAAAATTCAACCCCGTATGACAACCCCGTAACAAACCCATATGACTGTAAATTTTTTAAAGGAATATTCCAGGTTCAATACAAGTTAAGCTTAATCGACAGCATTTGTGGCATAATGTTGATTACCACAAAGATTAATTTTGACTCCAACCCCCCCCCCCCCTCAACAAAATAGGTTGAAACGACTTGTGTGCTATATTCCAAGTCTTATAAAGCCATATGATAGCTTTGTGTGAGGAAAAGACCAAAATGTAAGTCATTATTCACCTATAAATCATCTCATCCATTGAGCTGTTAATTCTGAGATTGGATTATTGAGTCAGTGAATTGACCTCGAGAAATGGAAACAAGTCATTCTGAACTGGATCAACCAATTCATCAAACATTTAACTTTTGCATTCCCCAGAAGAATGAAAGTCATTCTGGTTTGGAAAGGCATTGAGCAAACTTTTCCTTTAAGGAAATATTAAGGAAGTTATGAAGATGCAAACACTGACTATGTCACTTTTTCACTAACGATAGTTTAAGACTGATCTCACTCCAGTTTCCGAATGAAATGTCCAGAGGTTGGTGCCAAAAGTGAGTTATAAATTGAGTTGTATTTAGTTGTATATGATCTAATACCGTCAACAGGGATGCATATTTTGTTAACCATACACCCTAACCCAAACCCCAACCCTAAACCTAACCACTATTGGAGTAAAAATGTAAACTTAGAGGGAAAATGCAATCTCCGAATCACACTCACAATTGTTTATATTAACGTGATTACTTTCTGGTTTCCATGGGACCAGAACCCGTGCTCTGAAGCTGTTTTTGCAAACAGTAGTGCTACAGGAAAAGGTAAACACATTTGAATGCAAAGATGTCGACAGAATGGGGTCGATGTCAGGGTACCGGAACATTCAGTTACAATATGTTGAGTTCCTGTGTGATCTTGTTTTTTTATTTATTTTTTTTTTTATTTAATTTTACACTTTGTTTTACATGTGAGCTTCCCAACAGTAGCTGACTCTTTATCTATGCGTCTATCTGTCTGTCTCCCCCATCTGTCTTTTTCAATACTACAGCATCATATATCTCCTATACACCCCTTACTGAGACAATGACACAGAATGGTTTACAAATGACAAATGGATGTCATTTAATAAAGAACAATGCTCAAGTAGAAGATGTCCCAGCGAATTGTTCAGATGAAAGCATGTCAATACGAGACCGCAAACTTCCATCAGAATCTGGAGCATTCATTATAATAATAAACACAATATGTTGGGTAATGTCCAAAGAGATAAATCAAAAAATAATTGTGCACCCTCTTCCCACTTTCTAAAGTTGAAGCAGGCAATTTAGGCCAACAATGCAAGGTAAGATGATGCAACATTCCCATTAGGATTTGAAGATTTACTCCAACATGTTCTGCATAAAATTATGGGGATAGGACCAAACCCAGAACCCAAACTAAACCAAATACGGTAGGTAGACAGATAGAGCAACTTTAAGCAGATTAAAGGAATGTTCTGGGTTCAATACAAGTTAAAGACAGCATTCGTAGCATAATATTGATTACTACAAAAATGTATTTCGACTCATAATTTATTTTCTTAAAAAATAGCAAAAATCTGGTTGGTAGTGAGGCACTTACAATGGAAGTGAATGGGGCCAATTGTTTTGTGTTAAAATCCTCACAGTTTCAAAAGTTTAGCCACAAGACATGGCTAATATGCGTGTTCACCTGATTTTAATGTGATAAAATCACTTACTAACCTTTTCTGTGTAAAGTTATCATCAATTTTATGACTTTGTTGCCATGATGATGTAGTCAACAAAACCTAAAATCCTAAAACAACTGTAAAAATTTCAATTTAAACACATTTTCAGCTGAAATAATACATGACTTTTCACAAAGAATTAATGTAAGTGCTTCTATAAACTAATAAGCTTCACATTTCCGCCTTTAAACCCTCCAAAAATTGGCCACATTCACTTTCATTGTTCCCATTCACTTCCATTTTAAGTGCCTTACTGTAACCTTGATTTTTGCTTTTTGTTTTAAAGAAAAGGTGGTACGACTTAATTGGTAATCAACATTATTCTACAAATGCTATCGATTGAGCTTAACCCTGTGATGCCCACTGTTGTAATATTACAACATCAATTTTAGCTCTACTAAAATAAACCTGCACATGTTTTTTTTTCTCTCTAAGACCACATTTACAAAACTAATAGGTCCTATTGTTAAGCCTTGCAATGCTATTGGATGGTAGATTTTGTAAATAGGCCTGTTCACCTGGCCATGAACTCACACAACCTGCAAACTTTTTTTGTTCTTTTTTTTATGATTAAAATTTTTTAATTGATTCAACCATTAAATATCAATAGCAGAACACACATATACAGAATAAATATATAACCCCCACTATCCCCCTCCCAACATCACCCCAGTGGTCACACAACTATCGACACACAACAAAAATTAATTCATTAATTCATTACAAAATAAAATACATAAAACAATCCCTACACTTCTCTCTCCACTGTTCCTCCCCGAGAGCCCTCCAAAAAAGACAGATATCTGCCCCACTTCTTCACAAACACGTCCAGACTCCCCAGTCTTCTGGATACCCCCTCCTCAAGAGCTGCCACTCTGGCCATCTCTGAACACCACTCCTGAAAAGGGGGCGCTCCAGTCGACTTCCAATTCCTCAAAGTGATCTGTCTGGTGATCATAACACTAGTTAGGACCCAGTTTTTCATGTGCTTATTCTCCAAATTAATGACTGTCCCATCTCCCAAGATACAGAGTCTGGGGCAAAATAACATTTGAGAGGCCAAAACCTTGCACATAAAACTCTGAATCCTCATCCAAAATTCTTGCATCTTAACACATCCCCAAAAGACATGGGTTGTGTCTCCATCTTCTGATTGACATCGCCAGCAGTGTGTCTTTAAGACTAAGCCTATGCAATCTAGAGGGGGTCCAATAGACTCTATGTAAAATCTTAAATTGCATGAGGCGAACCCTTGCATCTCTGGATGCAGATTTGACATTTTTTAGAATCCCAGCCCACTCTCACTCCTCCAATACCAAATTTAGATCTTTCCCCCATAATCTCTTAAGAGAAGTTTAAGTTCCGTCTCCCAGACTCTGAATTAGTAGGGAGTAATACACAGATGCCTCATGACCTTTTCCAAAAGCAGTAATCACCACTCCCAGAGTATCTGCCACTTTAGGAGGGTGTAAACCACTCCCAAAAACAGTACAGAGCAGGTGGTGCAGCTGTAAATACTTATAGAACTGAGATCTAGGAATCCCAAAAAGTTGAACCAAATTTTGAAAGGATCTCAACACTCCATTCTCATATAGGTCACCGAGTGTAGTAACCCCCCTCCCAATCCACTCTGACCAGCAAAAAGGGGACTTGTTGATGCATAGTTTGGGGTTCAGCCATATTCAGGCAACATTTTAAAAAAAGTCAGAATTAAACAGTCTGGACACTTTTGTGCATACCGAGTTCAAGTGCGAGATAACGGGATGTAACTTAGCTTCTCCGATTAATTTGATAGAAAGGCTCTGCAGTGGCGAAATAGGGGCAAGAACTTCCTGTTCTATACAGAACCAGGGAGGGGCTCTCTCAGGTGGAAGCGACCAATGAGCCAAATGTCTGAGACCGAATGCATAACAATAAAATAAAACCCTGGGTAGGCCTAGCCCACCTTTGTCAATCAGCCTATGTAACTTATTGAAATGTAATTTGGGACGCTTACCATTCCAAATGAAGGACTTCGCTATGCTATCAAATTGCTTGAAATAAGAGAGGGGGACATCTACAGGGAGAGATTGCAGTAAGTAATTGAATTTTGGAATACAGTTCATTTTAATAACATTAACCTTCCCAATCATAGATAAATGTAATGAAGCCCACCTGCCCACATCACTCGAAAACCGTTTTATTAAGGGATCAAAATTAACTCTAACCAAATCACATAAATTTGCTGGAAATAAAATGCCCAAATACTTAATGCCCTGTTTGGGCCACTGGAAAGCACCTGGCTGGAAAGCCGTTTCTGGACAGTATGCTGTCAGTGCCAAAGCTTTGGATTTTGACCAATTGACCCTATATCCTGAAAACTTAGAAAAGGAATTAATAATTCTGTGGAGGCAAGGCATAAATCTACTGGGGTCAGAGACAAATAATAAAATATCATCTGCGTAAAGCAAGAGTTTATGCGCTATACCTCCCGCCACCACCCCTGGAAAATCATCCTCCTTTCTTATCGCTGTTGCTAATGGTTCCAGGGCAAGACAGAACAATAATGGGGAAAGAGGGCAACCCTGCCGGGTGCCCCTATCCAGAGTAAAATAATCTGAAATTAGTCTATTTGTTTGTACCGCTGCTACTGGGTGTCTATAAAGTAACTTAATCCATCCAATAAATGTACTCCCGAACCCGTATATTTCCAAAACCTTAAAAAGATAATCCCATTCTACCATATCAAATGCCTTTTCGGCGTCAAGTAAGATGGCAGCGACTGGAGATTGTTCATTCGCTACTGACCACATGATATTGATGAGATGCCTAACGTTATCAGAAGAGCTACGGCCCCGAATAAACCCCACCTGATCTATATGTATAAGAGATGTCATAACTTTACTTAATTGATTAGCCAGAATTTTTGACAAAATTTTTACATCTAACTTGATCAGGGAAATTGGATGGTAACTTTTACACTCGCTTGAATCTTTGTCCTTTTTAAGAATCAGACTGATCCGGGCTTGTGTCATGGTTGGCTGAAGCTTTCCATTCTTTAATGATTCAGTATAAACTTCTAGCAAAAGTGGAGCCAGTTCTGTAGCATAAGATATAAAAACTCAGCAGCAAAGCCATCTGGCCCCAGAGCCTTGCCTGTAGGTAAGGCCTTGATAACCTCTCCAAGCTCCTCCAAGTTTATCTCAGAATCAAGATAATTTTTTTGCTCAGTCGTCAGTTTAGGGAGTTCTAATGGTTCCACAAAGTTTCTAATATCTTCATCAGTAGACGAAGATGTGGAACTATAGAGATCAAAGTAGAATTCTTTAAAAGCATTATTAATATCAATGGCCGAGGTAAATATTTCACCACCAGCAGATTTCACTGAGGGAATGGTAGAAAAAGACTCTCTCTGCTTTATATATCCAGCCAAAAGTTTTCCTGCTTTGTCCCCCGACTCAAAGTATGACTGTCTTGCCCTGAATAACCAAAACTCCACCTTCTGCGACAAAATAGTATTATATCTATATTTCAATCGAGTCAGTTCTCTGAGGCCATCGGATGACAAATGGTGCTTCAGCTCTGCTTCGGCATTTTTTATATTTCCTTCCAACTCCACAAGTTCTCATGCTTTGGATTTTTTGATGAATGAGGCATACTGTATGATCCGACCCCTAAGAACCGCCTTAAGTGCCTCCCAAGCCACGCCCACAGTGGATACTGAGGACCAGTTGGTCTCCATATAAACATTGATTTCAGTCTTTAACATTTGTTGGAAATCAGGATTTTGCAAAAGGGATACATTAAGGCGCCAACTATATGATTTCTTTTTCTCCATATGTGGCACCACCTCTAAACTCACCAGGGCATGATCCGAGACTAAAATGTTTCCAATTGAGCAATCAGCAACAAATGAAATGAGGGACTTGGATATAAAAAAAAAATCTATTCTAGAATAAATCTTATGGACTGATGAAAAAAATGTATAGTCTCTAACAGATGGGTTCAAAAGTCTCCAAATATCCATAAGTCCAAGATTTTTACACATCCTGTGAAGCATCAATGTTGCTCTAGTGGTTTACACACTTTTGCTTCACTGTGATCAAGGACTGAATCCATCAAAAGATTAAAGTCTCCTCCCAATATTATATCATGAGGGGTGCCAGCGACTTGCAACATCCCTTCAAGATCTATAAAAAAGCTCTGATCATCAGCGTTAGGCGCATAAATATTAGCCAAAATCAACCTTTGCCCCAGAATTTCAGCTAAAACAATAATGACTCTTCCTAATTTATCTTTAATCTGTTTGAGACATTTGAACTGTAGATGTTTATTTACCAATATAATGACTCCCTTGCTCTTACTTGAGCCAGCATTAAAGAAAACATGTTCACCCCATATCTTCCCAAATATTTTCGCTTCCTGCGGGGAAAGATGTGTTTCTTGAAGAAACACTATATATCATATTTCTTACGTTTAAGAAAAGAAATAACCTTTCTTCTTTTTATGGGATGCCCCAACCTATTCACATTCCACGTGGAGAGAGATAGTACACTCATATTAACAACTGATATATTGATATAATAATAATAAAAAAACTGTGTGTCAAAAACAGAATTATACAGACCACATTCCCCATTAGTGAAACAATCAAACCCCAAACTTCCCCCCGAACAAAACAAACAGAAAAAAGAAAAATGTGCACATTAACCCCGCGCACGAAAGCACCAACCGGTGACAATCCCTCTAAACTCAAAAGGTCCATGAACGCCCACGAGCACCCAAGACAACTTTGCCATCGGATTGCTCAATTTTGCCTCACAAATTTGTGAGGCAAAATTACATAACAGAAAATACTTTGTAAAATAAACCCAGCCAATAGGAAGAATGAACACAAAGAATGTGTAGATTCATTCACAGAACTGTCTCAAAGGTGTGATCTTCCACAAAACAAATTTCAGCTGATATAAAACCATTCAGAATCCTCGGACAGACAAACAAATGTTCCTTGAGCCAGCTGTTATGAGTTCAACGGATGACATAATCATTCCAATGTCCCGTAAAAAAACTCAACAAAACAAATTACAGCCAGCAGGAGGAATAAGCACGAAGAACGAACAGATTAATCCACAGCTGTTCCAAAGGAGTGTTATTCAACAGAACAAGCTCCAGCCGCTAGGCGGAACCAATACAAAAAGAAACAAAACCGGCATCCCGGGTCGAGTCAATTCACTCGGAGGCCGCATAAAAGTATATACCATGACTTACACAATCTGTCAACTTTATAAAAGACATCCTTTGTGTGAGCATGTAGATATTTCGCGGTCATCCGTAGTGTCCACTCTCAAACTGGCCGGGAACTTCAATACAAAAGTAATCTTCCGTCAATGCAAAAGTTTCTTTAAGGAAAAGTGTTATTCACAAAACAAGCTCCAGCCGCACGGCGGAGCCAACTCAAAAAAAAAAAAAAATGTTGCCCAGCTTCCTCAAGAGTAAGTACAGCGTGTCGACCCACTCACATGAGAAACATCCAATGGTTTTCTCAGCCATTGATTCTATAAAAGACACTGCCTGATTGGGACATGTAAATACTTTGTGACCGACCTTCGTTTCTATTCTCAGTTTGGCCGGAAACATCAGAGCAAACGAGATCTTTTGCCGATGTAGAGTTTCTTACATTCCATGAACCGATCGCGTTTCTCTCTTGTCGAACTCGCAAATTCCGGGAACAAGAAAATATTATGGTTCTTCCAAGAAAGTTTTCCTTTGCTCCTCGCCTGGCGCAACACAAGATCTTTATCGGATGATCTCAGAAATCTGGCCAGAATCGATCTTTCTCCCTCAGCAAATCTGTGAGCTGGGACACTGTGAGCTCGCTCGATTTCCAGCTTGTGGCCTGTTATGTTGAGCAGACTCGGGAAAAACTCATCTAGGAATTTCACCATATCTCTGCCCTCCTCATGCTCAGGAATTCAAGCTTTTCAAGGAGATGTTCCAAATCAACTTTGGTCGTGGGCGGATTAGCGGTTAATTCCCTCTCTGATGACTCCAAAAAATCGATTCATCTCTCAAGATCAGTCACTCTTGTAACTAGCTCAGAGAATTTTATTTCCATCGCCGTAATTGATCGACGTATTACAGTGAGATCCTCCAAGTCAGCAAGAATCTTCATCAACATCACCGACATGTTGGACAGTTGACACTGGATTCCTTCTCCCGCCGCACCATGCAAATCGAGTCCCCAGTCTGTAGGCTTGTCGGGGCTTTCATCCTGAACACGTAAGTGTCTTTTAATGTCTCCAGAGCCCGAGGATTTTGACTTCTTTGCCATGTTTTGCATCAAAAAGCAAATGTGTAACTGGGTGTATTAAAATTCGCCAGATTATAACATGAGAATAATAAAAAATTTAGCAAAGTGCGCAGAGCTCGTCGCTCACACGTCTGCCCCTTGCATGGTGTCACGTGACCTCAGCACACAACCTGCAAACTTGCCTTGAAGCACATCATCTTGTTTTACTGGACTGGATAAATCAACATTCAAGTAAAATGCCTAAAATATTTTTTTCTGTGATTAGTAATATGTCTAGATCATGCAGATATTAAGGTACTGTTGAATGCTTTGATCATATTAGATTTTGAGCTTGGTATGTCAATGCTGTAATTTTATAACACTGGGTGAAAGGGGTAGCAAAATTTGCCTGTGCACCTTGCACATTACATGGATGAATTGTACTTCTCACCTGTTCCATGTAAAAAAAAATACTAATAGAAACATACTATTTTTGATCATTCACAAATTTAAAATGTCTTCTTTGTTACCATTTTGAGTTTCAATCAAAATTAAATTATTATTAAATAATAAGTTCAAGTTGAATTAAAGAATAAATTATTTCTTTGAGAATTTGAAAGTATTTGTGTAGCAATACTTGAAACTATCTGTATCTTATCATTTATAAAATATACTTAACTGGTCCTGTTTTCTTTTCTGGGCTTTGCTTGTTTGCCCAAATATCTGCTTGCTTCATTAGGGACAGGTGATAATGTTCTGGAATGTGGGGGGTATAAGTGCTATTAGCATGATAAGTAGAGGGCACAATAAGCTAGCCAGACAGTATTGTGTGAATTCTGTGGAATTTGTGAATTCTGTGGAATGGGTCAATTCTTTGGAATGGGTCAGTTCTTTAAAACGTGTAAGTATGATTGGGATTTATTTGCATTGAGATTATTTAGCCTGGAGAAAAGCAGTGATTTTTGTTCCATTTCAGCATGCCACCAGCCAGGAAAGACCATCTTATCTACAATGTGTATGATGTCATTGATGCCGTCCAAAATGGGAACAGTGACTTTGAGAAGGACTCTGATACAAGTGATGAAGAGGAATGTGGAGATGCCTGTGAACTGGAAAAGGAAAATAAAAAACCCAATGACCGCCCATTAGATGATTATTTGGAGATCATGCCAACAAAACCAAGCCATTTAAGAACACAGACAATGCCCCGTGACAGGTATCGTTGGCTGAAAAAGGATTTTATCAGTCCCAACACTGATTTTTCAGGTCAGGGCTATGAAGAGAGCTAAACATAGTAAATGCCAAAGTTTTCATTCAGTTCATCAGGTTTTGTAAATACAATCTGAACATATTTTTATAATAAACAATTTTTCATAAAACTATGACTTGTCTGATTAGCATTATTGTGTGATTTTTAGTGTATAGATATATAAGCTACTGTTATGGGGCTACATAAGCAGTACACCCTGCAAATGAACCATTAGATGTTCTCTACATTTGTTCAGACAGTGAGTAAAATCACTGAAATTCTGTTACCCAACAGGCTCAACGTTGCAATATAACAACTTTCCCCTAAAAACTTACTAAAATGTCAAAAATGTAAAAACCCATTTATTTCTGCATTAGAGGCCTCCTACAACAACATGTATTTTTTTTTTTTTTTTTTTTTACATTTCTTCTATATGTGGGTCTCACAGGCTTAAAGGGAGTCGCTGTCAGGGTTCTGTCACCTATGTTCCTGTTTTTCTCCATCGTGAGAGTTTTTGTTCTGTTTTATTTTTCATTTAATAAAAACTCATTATTTCATGCCTGTGTTTGGGTCCTCCTTCCTGTACACCTGACATAACGATCCAACCAATTATGGACCCAGCAGACATGAATTTGTTTTTCTTTTGAACATCGTTCCCCTGCGTGCTGTAGAGAGCAGGTTGAGGAGCTTGTTGTTCTCCGTCAGGGAGACCGGTCGGTCAGAGGGTATGGTTGCTGACTGTCAGGAGGCTAAGAGTCCTGCTGCTGACCGCCAGGAGGTTGAGGGGCCTACTGCTGACCACCAGGAGGCGGAGGGGCCGGTTGCTGAATGCCAGGAGGCGGAGGGGCTCATTGCTCACCGACAGGAGGCGGAGTCGGTTGCTGACTGGCAGGAGGCGGTTGTTGATTGCCAGGAGGCAGAGGGCCCATGGACATCGACGAGCCTGTCCAGTTCCCTGTGGCCATCCAGTCTGACCCCTGCCCTTGAACTGCCTGACCTCATCCCTCCTCCCTGGCCGTCAGACCCTGCTCCATTTCTGGAGCCGCCCCCCCGGCCACAAGACACCGCTCCGTTCCTGGAGCCGCCACCGAACACCGCCCCCCAATCTGGATCTTCCTCCCAGGCCGCCGGACCCCGCCCCCTTCCTCAAGCCTCCTCCCAGGCCATCTGACCCCGCCCCAAAATTGGACCTTTCTCCCAGGCTGCCAGACCCCACCCCCTACCTGGACCCTCCTCTCAGGCTGCCGGACCCCACCCCCTTTCTGAAGCCTTCTCCTTGGTTTCCCCCATCCTCCTTGGCTGGTGCTATCTATGCCCCCCTGGTCTGTCTTCGGCCCTCCTGCCCTGCCAGGTCTTCTATGGGTTGCCCCACCTTGGTTCATGTCTCTTTTTTTGTGGTTTTATTTTTTTGGTTTGATGTTCCCCTTTGAAGTGTACGGAACATGAGTGTCAGGGTTCTGTCACCTTGTCAGTTATGTTTATTGTGATGACAGGCCCCTGACACTCACGTTCCATGTTTTTTCGTGTAAGCGCATGGTTTTGGGTGTTTATTCCTTGCCATGCGCTCTTCTGTCCTGTCTGTGTTTACATGTTCGGAGCATGGTGTTTGGATCCTGACTCTTTGGTCTGGTTTGGTTTTGTTCTGAGTCGGGATCTAGATACCCATGCTCCATATCTCGTCATCGTGTTTGGTGTGAGCACATTGCTTCTGTCAGGTTTTTTTCCATATGTCTCTCGTCTAGACCCCGCCTCCTTGTTACCTTGTTATTATTTAATGCGCTTCACCTACCTTCCTCGCTTACCTCTAGATTTCTCCCTCTTTATAGTTCCCTCGTGTGCTCTGTCCTGTGTTGGATCGTTTTGTGAGTAACCCTGTTCTGTCGCGTATTCTAGTCCTGTTCTGCCTCAGCCAGTGTTTGTATCTTTGGTTATGTTCCTGTTTTTCTCCATCATGAGAGTTTTTGTTCTGTTTTATTTTTCATTTAATAAAAATTCATTATTTCATGCCTGAGTTTGGGTTCTACTACCTGTGCACCTGACAGTCGCACACTGGACGCATCTGACGGACGACATGGCACGTTCTAAAATTCGAAACAACTGTTTGCAATGAAGGCATGCACATTGTCGCCGCCGCTTGGTATCCAGCTACGACTCTGGGGGCTGCTCAAATTTCTGCCATGCCACAGAGCGCAACTCGCATAATTTCAATTAAATTCAACCCAAATCGTTATCAAAGGACATAGATTATTTGCTGTAACATTGTTCATTCTTAAAGAAGGGAAAAACCTTTGTGTGTACTGTCTTCCACCTGAACCGCATCGAAGTGCCCTGTATATGATATCTCGGTGGGACCGCATTAACTTTTATTAAACCCGGAACGTTCTTTTAAAGGCCTTTTGTGGGGTTGTTAATATTTGAATTTTAAGAATGATGAACACTTCATGCACTCAGCGCACGCGACTTGCCATACATAGCGGAAGGGGTGGAATTACCTGGCTGCTCTGCTGGTCTTACAAAACAGTTGTAAATAATGAAGAATGTAACAGCTAGCAAAACATCAGTGGATACAGCACTTTACAAATGTGAGTTGAATACTTTACCATCACCCCAAGCTGTGTGAATATGTACGTTGTTTAAGTTAAAAGTGTTGAACTGAGATTGGCTAACATGCTAACGCTAGTGGCAACACATCACATGTGCTTGAAACGTCTGTACCAGGTTTGGTGGATGTAGCTTGAAAGCTGTAGGAGGAGTAAGTGTAAGTAATTTTGGTCTTGGTTTAAGGATTTTGAAAAAACCCTAAACAAGTTTGTAGAATAACAGTATGTTGACTTTGTCAAACCAACATAACCATATTACAATGTGATGTGATTTTGGTCGGTATTAAATAGAATTAAAATATTACATTTCTTTCTCGATTTTCACCTCCCAACATCAGAAGGAAGTGTTTTTAATTTTAGCTACAAAATAAGAAGAAAAGGATGAACGTTTCCCTTACAAAAAACTAAAGTTCTGACAAACTTTCTGCAAATTTGCTGCAAACTTGCTGCAAATTTCCCGCTCATTATTTTCACATGCAAATGAGCTTGTGATTCGCTGCAATTATTTGCCAGAAATGTGCAGCTCTTCACCGGTAGTGGTGAACCTACAGCAAACCTTTGCCAACAATGAAGAGTTTGCCACAAAATTTAGCAAGTTTGCTAGAACTCTTGATTATTGTGAGGATATGTGTGTATTTGATACTTTATCTATATTTTATCATTTTTGTGCTGCCACAGAGAAAGACAGGAAATGTAGTTTTGTTGTGAAAGCCTGTCACCACACAAATAAGTTGTATTTCTGGCAAGCTTTAGTATGTTTCTTCATCAACAGGTCACAAAATGTGTACAAGCTTCATTGTTCAGTAAACATTTACAATTAAAACTTAATCATGATCAATACAATCAACATGCCCTCTGCTCAGAAAGTTGGATCTCAAAGAATATCAAGAGTGTCTCACTGGTAATTTTGACAATGTGGTGGAAGTGTTCATCTCATAAATATGATCATTCTAATATGACTTGAAGACAGTATGATACAGAAACTCACAAACCGCTTTGCATGCAAAGACATACATAGATAAAGACCTCTAGAAGTTTTAAAGAAACCTGAGACGGATTGTGTCAGTGTCGCCTCTTTTCCTAGGTTCATGCTTTATTTGCAGATGTATTAAAGAGATTTTCACACCCATGTAATTCCTGTTGAAAGATATGTATATCTGTCTCTGTGTATTAAGCTTCACCACAGTGTTGAAATGAGCCACTTGTCTTTGACTCTGAGATTCAATGATTGACCTTGTATTTGGTGAATGTTCTTATTCCAGTTCATCCTGTTTAGAGTTATTGCTAATAAAGTTGAGTTTTAAATGGTTTATGTGCCCTTGTTACAACATGCAAGTCTAACATCAAGAAAGATGCTTAAGTATGATTGTAAGATCTAGAAGAAACATAATGGAGTTTGCTTAGCTCTGAAAAATATGAAAGATTCTTCATAAATTCACATTAATACACACAATGCTATTAAATTAGAATAAAACATTTCTAAAGAAAATTGGGGCTTACATATGCGAAACTTGCCACCACAATGCTAGCATATTGTGGGTTGTTGTCAGGGCATTGCTATGCAGTTGCTAAGGTGGTCTGAGTGGTATTTATCTTGTAGCTATGTGGTTACTTGTTGGCTGTTAGATTGTTCTGGGTGGTTGCTAACTGGCCCAAGTCAAAAGGTCCCACCCCCAAAATATGACTCGTGTCACTACTTCTGTGTAAGTGTGTGGGATTTATTCACTCACTTTATCATCCGCCAGGCAAAAATCAGAAACATTTTGAAAAGTAATAGTGCCCCAACCCCTCAACTTAAAAAAACAACAACAACAACTCTAATCTAGAGTATGAGCAATAGTAATAGTGATGTTTGCCTTGACTGTATTCCTTATAAAAGTTTTGGCTTTGTTGGGAGGATCATTCAAACAGATCTCTCTCTGTGAATTCGGTGACAGTAGGTCTAAAGTTTTTAGCTGAAATCTGTCTGGGCTTACCGAAATTAAAATCACTGCCCCCAGTGGCTAAAGGTGGAACTGTTGTTGAACGTATGAACGCATGCAAGCTCTAGTTTCCGGATGAATTTCCACAGTTGCGCCAAAAGTGAGTTGTTTTCAGTTGTAAATAATTTGATACAGTCAACAGGAATTCATATTTTATTAATGCTATGCCCTAACTCATACCTCAACCCTATCCATATATGGAGTAAAAATGTAATCTTAGAGGGAAAATGCAGCCTCAGAATCACACTCATCATTGATAATGTGAACGCGATTGCTTCCTGGTTTCCATGGGACCAGAACTCATGCAATGCGCCATCAGTAGAACCACATGAAAAGGTAAAAACTTTTGAATTGATGCAAAGATGACTGATGGGAGATGGAGCTTGTCAGTAACTGCAGAATGAAGTCGATTTTAGGGTACCGGAACATGTTGAGTTGGATAATTTTAGTGCCAGTTTTGGGATTCTTCAATGTAATTTGCATATTGCGTACATGTTAATCCAACTATCTAGTTTTAATCCCCCCAAATCTTTCCTTTAAACTGACACTGTCTTTGATCATGCTATATTTCCAAAATTGTGAAATACACAAAATTTATGTCACCCTCCAGCTATGACAATAAGACCTCAGACAGGTTGTGAACTTGTCCAAATACCAGCTTTTAAAGAGAGAGCAGTTGAGGAAAATATTTATAGTTCTACTATTATATTCATAGCGACAGGGGACAAGGACGGAGGTGGTTACACATTAGCAGACTGCTAATTAATGCAGAATTTGAAGGTGGGTGAGGAGCTAGGGTAATTAGGGATTAAACAGAGGTTGTTATGTTGTTCCTATTATTTACACACCGGGTTTTAATCACTGCCGTCGAAATGTCACTGAAGGCACAACCTTTAGCCATAGTTGAGTGGTTGTTGGGGCCAGAGCTCTTAACCAAACCTTTTCTAATTACCTCAATTGCTCTTTCTTCTCTGGAGCTGTTCGTGGGTTTTACAGTGTATATGGTTCATTGAGTTGGCTTCATTTCTCCAATGCTTGTCTGTTTTTTCACACCTGCCTGTTTTCTCAAGAGAGTGATTGCAGATTGTTGATTGCAGTTGGATGGCCATTCTCCACTTGTAAACTGGATTACCTACTCTACAGTGACTTTTCTATTTATAAAAGCATGAGAAACATTGTGACATCATGTTTGTTGGCACAAAGAGGCATGTTTGTGGTCAAATGTCAGCTTCGCCTTGTAATTAATCAAAATGCATTTGAAAAACTGACAGTCATGTGCAATATTTAACATGTTGCAAACAGCATTAATGACACTCAACAAAACACTACGGCATCAACTACATAATCATTTTTGATTCTCCAAATGCACCAGCATAACCCAAATGAAGCACTTGATGTGGACTTGGGATCTCGTGGCCCTTGCTTGCACCCCTCCATGAAGTCCTTGAGACTATAAGGTGTCCCATATGTCATTTTGTGATTCAAAAGGGTTTGGGGTAGAGTTAATAAATATGCATTCTTCTTAACTGTACATCACTTACAGCTAAAAAATGGCTTTACAACTTGCTTTTGCAACCCCCAAACTAACTCCCTGATACAAACATCTAAAATGGATTTTGCATAACAGCATTAGTATTTTCAAATATATAATAGAATTAACCTGTGTCATGGTCAAATGAATTGGAGACTCTAAAATTGCCTGTAGGTGTGAGTGAGGGTGTGAATGTGTTTGTCTGTGTGTGTTAGCCCTGTGATGGACTGGCCACCTGTCCAGAGCGTTTCCCTGTCTCCGACCCGAGACAGCTAGGATATGCTCTAGCACTACCTGCGAGCCTACATAGGATAAGCAGCTATAGGAAATGGATGGATGGAACATGCGTCACATGTTATCTCTGCAGGTAAGAACAATTACAAAAAAAAAAAAAAAGCACAATTACCAAAATTACCATTAATTTTTTGTTAACCAATGTTTTTTTAACCAAATGTTTTTTGTTTATGTTCCATTTTTTATTTTGTCAAAATGTAAAATATTTAACTTTACGAAAAGATTTTAAAAAGATTTTTTTGTCTTTGTTTTAATTTTTGTATACAATAATAACACATGGCTTGGTGGTTATTGGGGGTAGATCGCATCCTAGGACCACAAGGCTGATCATGGCCAGATCTAGGGGGCTGCTGGTGTGAACTCCCGCCCCTATCGAATTGTATCATCATGGCGCTAACCCTAACCCTAACGAAATGCCCTGGAATGAACACACACCATTCGTCCATGGAAAACACACTCACGTAACACCACCAAAAACACTCGAGCAACCTCCCTCCTCGTGTGCCATCGCCCCCCTAATGTTAATTTTCTAGATCCTGGCCTGAGGCTGATAGTGGTATTTGCGACAGGTTCATATGAGATACTTGTTTCCATGTCCAATTGGATACCACCAATTGGAGGCCATCGTGAATATTTGACCACTGAGACACTATTGCAACACTATGCCCCACCGATTCACGGCCAATCAGTCCAATGTGCTGAGACACCACTCTTGGAATCCATTGTGTTTCAAACGCTATGACATCCAACTTGTCTGAAGATACCTCTGTTTGTCAATATTTGCATGTAGGATGATGTTGCCAACAACACCCCCCTCCTCCATCCCCCGCCTGCATCTCATCCTCTTCTCTTTCTCTCCACTGTATCACATGTGTCAGTGAGGAGCTAATCCGCACAGTCTATTTGCCCCCTTGTTTTGTTTTGTTTTTAATTTTGCCGTTGTTGGAAAATTACACATAATTGCAGCCTACAAATGTTAATGCCTCCCCCTCCTCTCTCTCTCTCTCTCTCTCTCTATCTCATTCTCATTTGCCCTAAGTCTCCTCTGCTATCCCCCCCGCCCACCCCTTGTTGGCTGTCTCTTCTCTTCTGCTGCCAGTAATTGTTAGTGTTGAAGAAATTCTTTATCCTCAATAGAGGCTATCCTAACACTCAAAAACAGACCATTATAATTCATTGACTGACAGATTGACAGTTCACCCCAAATTTGTGATCCAAAAAGGACAAAAAAGCACCGTAAAAGTACCATAACCCTTCATGGTATGGTGTAGGCATATGGCATCAATTTATTTTCTTTCACTTTTTCACCTTTCAGAAAAACCGACAACATAATGCATGGTTGGAAATGAAAAGACATTCTTTAAAGTAACCAATAATATGCTGTTTTTTTAAGCCACATGCCCTTCTCCAAGACTCCAAAAATTAGTCTATTAAACACATTTCGGTATGTTATCATGATTTATTTAAATTTTATTTTTTTTATGCATCTTTGATAAGTTAATTAGATTGTTTACTGATCAACCTTATATAGCATTGTAACACATTCAATGGAAAGGAGGAGGCGAGAACCGGCTTAACAATATAAATAATAGTTTAATAATAAACTTAACCAAAAAGACACAAACATAAACAGGTGTCGGACAGCTGTCCGTAACTCTCTCTCTGTCACACTGCCGTCTCCAGTCGGCCTTATCCCTCTCGGGCTTAATCAGTCTAATTCGGGGCCGGGTGTGCGGAATCATGACCTGGCCCCGCCCTCCGCCTGCCACATTCCTCCCTCGTTCTCTCAGGCCGGGGAGCCCCCGGCATGACGTACATCCCCCCACTTCCCGTCTGCCGGCAGGTCATCCCCGTCTTCCTGGATCTAGGGAGGGGACAAGGGGAGGGAAACAACAATAATAAAAAAAATAAATAAATAAAAACATGGTATATACACTCTAACAGTGATAATACCCCAAAAAAAGACAAGAATATTTAAAAAAAGAGGGAAAGGCCAACACGGAGTGGCAGCGGGAGAGAGAGAGGAGAGAGAGAGAAAAAAAAAATTATTTACTGGCTGGTTCTCCGATACGCCGTAGCCTGGTCCTCGGCCACTCCTCCACCTTCTAGTGGATGACAGCCACGCCTCCCCGGGCGGATCGGAGGCAGTCCTCCGGCCCTGCCCTCCGCCCTGCCACAAACATAGTTTTACAGAAAATGTAGAAAATATGAACATATGGCAATACTGTGCCACAATGGAATTGAACTAATGCATTTTCTCACTGGGAGATTTTATAGCTAGTAGCATGTATTATATTATTGCATTAATTCATTTATTTGGGAGTCTTTACCATAATTTAATTGCATTTATGCATAAATAATTAAATCAATTATCAATAAATAACAAAATTAATGATCATTTGTATTTCTTCTTTTCAGACAAAACTGAGCACACAGTAGACCACACAATTAGCTTTTCCAATCGACAACAGTGAGGATGAGCTATGCTTCATGACAGTGAAAATTATCAATGATATTGAAGAACGCATGATAATGATTTGTTTTAGTTTGTAAGAGTTCCAAGGGTACAAATATGGCAAATAATTAAAGATACATTAATTTAACGTAAGGAGACATTGATCATTTTTAAGAAAAAATATTTTGGGATGACATTGTCCATCGTGGTACAGAGTCCCCTGTAACATTTCCCAATTTTTAAAATATTTTTATGTTTTTTGTTTGTTTTTTCGCTATTAGAGCTGTTTTATGTCAGAAAATCAAGTAGGAAAAATATTCAACTGTTAGATCTACAGATATACATTCACATTGCGACGAATAGGATTTATAAATGAGAATAAAGGAATTAAGAGCAGAAGTCTTGCAAACCTGTCCTTGGAAATGAATGGTTTTTAAGAGTGAGGTGTTGTGGGAGTCGAGTTTGACAGAGCGAGACAGAGCGAGACAGTGAGGGAGGGTGTAAAGAGGTCATGAAAGTGGTTATGAAAGCTGTTCTGACCTAATCTTCAGTGTTTATGGCTTTTTGCAGTCGCTGTGATGCAGGCTGAAATTAGAGTGGGTGATGCCACAGCAGCAACAACAGCAGACAGGGAAGTCACTACAGTCAGTGTATGCTTACCTCGTTAATGTATCTACAGAAATGAATCCAAAATTAGACATTCAAAAGAAAAAGGAGCGGAGAGAGATTGGGAGGTAGCATACAATTTATGAGTTTTTTACACAAGAAAAATGAACCATGCATGTCAGTGTAGCTACTTAGGTGTATATTTGTTTGATATTCATATAAACATGGTCTAAAATTAACACCTGGCACGTGCCAAATGCGGAAATAAAAATGCATTTGGCGAGAAAATAAAACGGAAATATTCACCAGGTGGTAGGTAACATTATTAGCAACTGCATCATTATATGCTTTTCATTAAACAGTGAACAACAATCAGATGCTTGCTTAATAAAGTGATGAGCACATTTCAAATCAAACTGTCAACATCAGCCTCATGAATCTACTGTATAAACATATTTTACTTCAGTGCAAAATTTACCATCAGATGTTTAAATTTATGATGCCTAATTGTTATATTTTCCAGAACTCCATGAGATACAATACAAGTGAAATTTTCCCCACATTAAGACACCAAAAGAATATGTGAGGAACAAAATCACCTGTCATTGCGTTGAGATGCCATTGTCTATTTAAAGAGACAGTACTGATTTAGCACATGTTCTAAGTTTGAGTTTCAATGTAAATCATTGTAAATAGAACAATTTATGCATGCAGTATATGCAAAATAATAAATGCAGTTTCAAGACATTTATTGATGGAATACTATTTTTTTCAAAAGCTAAAATGCAAACAATATGATGAAAAACTGACAAAATATAATTTGTAAAAGTAATATGTTCAGGTTGTACCTAGAAGGTTAGAAGGTCCCTTCATAATTAACTAATTAAATAATTTATTTTATATTTAAGTTAAATGGAAATTGTAACCAAAATATACCTAGTATCTGGAAACCTGTAACAATACCCAGGTCGGGGAGCCACGTGACGCCATGCAAAGGGCAGACATGTGAGAGACTAATTTTTAAAATTATTTTCATGATATAATCCGGTGAAATTCGATACACCCAGTTACACATTTGCTGTTTGAGGTAAGCATGGCAAAGAAGTCAAAATCCTCGGGCTCTGGAGACATTAAAAGACACTTACGGGTTCAAGATGAAAGCCCAGACAGGCCTGCGGACCGGGGACTTGATTTGAATGGCGCGGCGGGAGAAGGAATCCAGAGTCAACTGTCCAACATGTCGGTGATGTTGACGAAGGTACTTGCGGACATGGAGGATCTCGCTGTAATACGTCGATCGATTACGGCAATGGAGAACAAATTCTCTGAGTTAGTCACAAGAGTGACAGATGTTGAAAGACGAATCGATTACTTGGAGTCATCAGAGAGGGATTTAGCCACTTATCCGCCCACGACCAAAGTTGATTTGGAACGTGTTCTTAAAAAGCTTGAAGATCTTGAGAATAGAAACCACAGGAATAACATTCGAATTGTTGGAATTCCTGAGCATGAGGAGGGTAGAGATATGGTGAAATTCCTAGACAAGCTTTTCCCGAGTCTGCTCGACATAACAGGCCACAAGCTGGAAATCGAGTGAGCTCACAGAGTCCCAGCTCACAGATCTGTTGAGGGAGAAAGGCCCCGATCGATTCTGGCCAAATTTTTGAGATCATCCGATAAAGATCTCGTATTGCGCCAGACGAGGAGCAAAGGGAAGCTTTCTTGGAAGAATTAAAATATTTTCTTGTTCCCGGACTTTGCGAACTCGACAAGAGAGAAATGCGATCGGTTTAAGGAATGCAAGAAACTCTTACATAAGCGGAAGATCACTTTTGCTCTGATGTTTCCGGCCAGACTGAGAATAAACACCAAGGACGGCAGCAAAGTATTTACATGTCCCAATCAGTCTTGTCTTTTATTGAAACAATGGGTGAGTAACCACTGGGTGTTTTTCTTGTGAGTGGATTGACTCACTGTACAAACTCTGGCTTTCGGAGGAAGCTGGGCACCATTTTTGTTTCTTTTTGCATTGGCTCCGCCGAGCAGCTGGAGTTTGTTTTGTTTTGTGGATTAACACTTTTCCTTAAAGAAACTTTTGCATTGATGGAAGATCACTTTTACAATGAAGTTCCCGGGCAGATTGAGAATAGACATTACGGATGACCGCAAAATATCTACATGCCCACACCAAGGATGTCTTTTATAAAGTTGGCGGACTGTGTAAATCATAGGATATACTTTTATGCGGCCTCCGAGTGAATTGACTCTTGACCATCCGAGGAACCGGGATGCGTGTTTCATTTCCTTTTGTGCTGGTTCCGCCTAGCAGTTGGAGCTTGTATGTATGTGTATATATATGTGTATGTATGTATGTTTGTATATGTATGTATATATTTTGGGGGAGGGGGAGGGGGGTTGTGGGGTTTAAATGTTGATTTTATATATATATGTTTTGCATTTTATTGTTATTGTATGATTTAATAAAAAAATGTTAATTACAAAAGAATACCCAGGTCAGCCCTAATTTTGGACCCTGTGTAAATATCAGTTAGCCAGTTAAGACATCCTAAACCTACCTGAGAGCAGAAATGTCTCAGGACAGACCGAACAACCTGGCACTCTTCTTTTTTCATAAATGTTATGGTGACTTTGCCAACAAGAAAACTCATAAATTTATACATGTATAATTTATTTTTTTAAATAATATTTTGCTTGATTCAAATAATATTTGCATTTGAAAATAAAAGTTGTGAATTAGCACTGTTAAATATCCATCTAAAATGTTTATACTGGATATTATCCCCACCACAAACCCAAATTGGTCAGGGTTCGTTCATGACTTGAACAAAATGTGCCTTTTCATAAAAATGTCAAAATAAATATCAGATGTTCTTTAAAACTTCATGCTCAGTCTTGAGGGTCTAAAGGGGTCCGCTCTGTTTTATGGTTTTTATGGTCAACATAAACAACAAAATGGCTACTTACATGTTGGTTACACCACAACTTTGATTTGGTAGACAAAAGGTTTTTTTTTAAATATGAATCATATTTTAAAACACATTTTTTTTAACTACTTAATTGTTTAAGAAATAACAATAAAAGATTATTCTGCACTTGTCATGTCAACATTTCTTTTTTCAGTAATTTCAACTTTTAATGAGACTTTAACTTTTTTTACTGTCTCTGGACACCACATGACATTTTTTACTTTAAGCCCCAGAAAGTATGTCAATACGACTTGAAAATATGAAAATATGCTCATCATTAGAAGAGGTGTATTCAATTAAATGGTTTGTGTGAATTGCATTTTTTATGTATTTTTAATTTAATAGATCTGGACAAAAATGATCATCACTTCATTGACCCTTAGTTAGGACGCATGGCCATAATATGCACCTGTTATCCTCTGTTATTGTATTTTATGATGAATTCTGTGAAAAGAATCCCCATTATGATCATGAAAAAGTTTGTTCGCCCACTGTCACTGACATGCATTTTTTCTACACCAATAACCGATCTAGTAAAGGAAGTTTGGGCTATTTCTATGAAGCATGCTTAAACAGTGGTGTAAAAAAGTTGTTCTAAACACAAAAGCGTTTTATGGGTGAAACCATGAAATTTTTTAATTAAAATTTTTTTTCATGTTGTAACTGTACACTTGTTATAGCAATATCTTACATTCTGTTTTTTTGTTTTTTTTTCTCTCCTTTTTCTCCCCAATTTGGAATGCCCAATTCCCAATGCACTATAAGTCCTTGTGGTGGTGTAGTGACTTGCCTCAATCCGGGTGGTGGAGGACAAATCTCAGTTGCCTCTGCGTCTGAGACTGTCAATCTGCTCATTTTATCACATGGCTTGTTGAGCGCTTTACTGCAGAGACATAGCACGTGTGGAGGCTTCATGCTATTCTCCACGGCATCCACACACAACTCACCACGCACCCCACCGAGAATAAACTACATTATAGCGACCACAAGAAGGTTACCCCATGTGACTCTACCCTCCCTAGCAACCGTGCCAATTTGGTTGCTTAGGAGACCTGGCTGGAGTCATTCAGCATGCCCTGGGATTCAAACTCATGACTCCAGGTGTGGTAATCAGTGTCTTTACTCGCTGAGCTACCCGGGCCCCCTTGTTTTCTTTTTTTTTTTTAAAGAAAGACAAAAGATTTCCTTGAACTGTTCTGCTGGCCATTTTTAAAGTGCGTGAAACTTTTGAAAACTCGCATTACCTTCAGAGGCGTAACGTTCATGTGAAAACTTGGAAGGACAAATCAACCCATCGCTAAACTCCGACATACCTCAGTGCTTTCAGTGTTTTCAGAAAACCGGCGTCTTTTCGCAGTGGAGAGAGAACTCGCATGCTCAAGGTTGACATTGCGTGACTGGCAGAATATTTCCAAACTGTACAAGTGTCAAGATTTGATTAGGGGATTTCACCTATAGAAATCTGGCAACCTTATACATGTCGAAATCGAATTCTGACTGGCAAATCGCCATTATTTAAAGTTTGTTATTTATCAAACGTAAAAAAATTAATATTTTACTCGCATGATTAGTTCTATGTAATACATGTCACAATTGATCTAAAGGGAATGGTGGGGGGGGTAGTGGTTTTACAAGGGGGATGCTTTTTGGTATTTCTTGCAACAAGGGGGATGGCATCCCCTCGCATCCCCCCTCAACTCGAGCCCTGACTACAGTTCACTGTCCCTCTCACTCCTACTGAATTAAAGTCCCAAAACTTATTTTGCAGCATAACAATTTATTGTCTATCTATTCAGATACTGCAAATTATGCTGAATAAGTTTGGCAAAATCCTGATTTTCACATTTGTTTTTGTTTGAGTTCTACCTTACACTTAACGTATCAGTATACAGAAGTGTTACAGAAATAAAAAAAAAAAAAACCCATTTCTTTGGTTACCAGAATGCCCATTATAATTTAATCAAGCATAAATATTACTTTTGCTCATATTTAGATATTAACAAACCCTTATCCCTGAGTATTAGCATAAAATTTGGTGTGACCCGCACTGTTTGTGCTATAGATTTGAATGATACATTCAAAATAATGCTATTTTCTCATGGCGGATGATAAAAGGGTTAAAAATCCCATGGATTTAAATTGAAGGAGTGAGCCATATCTAGGGACCAAAAGTAACAGAGACTTGTGGGTGTGCCCTTTTGACTTGGGCCAGTTAGCAACCATCTAGCAACCATCTAGAACCCCCTAGCAACCACATAACAAATGCCTTGCAACCAGGCACAACACCCTAGCATCATGGTGGTGGGTTTTACATTGGCAAGCACCACTCACATTTTCAAAAGAAAATGTAAAAATCTATAATCTATAAGACATACGTATTTTGAATTACAGTACCTTTGTACATACTGAAACATGTAAACATGTAGAATACCATGCATCGATTCTATCAAATTAAGCCATACATATACGCAGATTATGATTAGTGTGGCAGGAACATGTCTGCCTGCAAGAGGGGCTTTGTTCACCACCCCAGCACACCATCGTTACAAACTAATCAAAAGCAGGTATTGCTAAGAGCAACAAGAAAAAGCCTAGCCGTGCATGAAAAAAGTCAAACCACATTGTGGTTGACCACGCATGCCATTTCGTTGATGTAGGTAGATGGAACGGGTCTCTCTGACTTGGAGCTGTCGGGGAAAGCAGAATTGAAACAATATTCTGTCTAGAGATGGCAACAGATGTCTTGATGTTGCATAGCGTAAAAGCTCTTCTTATTCTCTTGTATCAAATTATCAACAGAGTGTGAAACACAGGGAGGGTCAAAACAAAAATGTTTGTGGGTAGTAAAAAGGACTAAACAGTTTCAGTTCTTCATATTACATAAGGAACTTTCAACAACGTTTTCAAATAATGTTTCAGTAACGTTATTTGAAATGTTATTTAAGTTAGTTTGCAAGATAGTGAGCATATTTTCAACTGGCACAAAATGACGCATAGCAAACAGAAGAGCACTTGAGCACATTCCACTAGAATCATTATCAACAAAAGATACATACTGACATTATTTATCACTTTGTTATAAATGTGTACAATAAATCATAAAACATTTTTTTATTTAGTTTAAAATGTAAATAAAGGATACCTGACATCTGGCTAACTGTTTGAGGGGTGCCAAAACACAATTCAGACTGATCTTACTATGAATTTGTTGACAGTAGGTCAAAAGTTCTTCAGCTGAAATTGGTCCGTGCTTACTGAAATTTTAACCACTGCCCCCAGTGGCTGAAGCTGAAAGTGTTGTTGAACATATGGGCATGTGTGAGTTCCAGTTTTCTGGTTAAACGTCCACAGAGTGGCGCCAAAGTCGCATAGTAAAGCGAGTTGTTTTTAGTTGTAAATGATAACCTATCCGTTAGTGGGGTAAAAATATTAAAATGCAACCACAGAATTGCTCTCTTCATTGATTTTGTGAATGTGATTACTTCCTGGTTTTCATGGGACCAGAACCCATTTCTCTGAGGCTGCTCATGCAACACGCCATCAGTCCTGCTATAGAAAAAGATAACCGCACTGTTATTGGACACTTTCACTCATGGATTAAATTAATCATGTTTGATTGTGAATAGAGAATTTCTACCACAGTATTGGAAACTGAAAACTATTGTGTTTAATTGATGCTGCATCCATGCCCTTAGGGCCCCACCTTGCATTAACATGCGTTTCATATCTCGATCGTTTCTGGAAATTGTTTAGCTGGATTGCATTTACACAGGGCCATTTCTGAGCATATGGGGGCCCTAAGCACTGAAAATGCACGTTAATACAAGGTGTAAATGGGGCCTATGTGTATGTGTCCAAGACGACATACTCAACATGTTGCTAATGAATGTTCCGTACCCTGATATCGACCCCTTTCTGCCAAGTTACTGACAAGGGCTATCTCCCATCAGACATCTTTGCATCTATTCAAAAGTGTTTCAAGGGGAGTCCTGCAGGAACAGATCAGATTTCTTGCGAAGCGGGATTACATTTCCAAGTTGAAGGCAGTAAAAGACAATATGTCCATGAGTTGTTTGCGGGAGCGGGCGGTCAGAGAAGAGCCTGAAAATCCAATGTGGATATCTATTTTTACAAGAATGGCAGAGCAAAGCATGGACACTCTGTGTCATCAAATGGTCAATTTAAGTGTTAAGAAACCAACCTCAGGCAAGTCAGATTGGCTTTATGTCACGTGTCATCTGATAATAGCAATAACAATAAAATTTGTGTACACTTGTTGTCAAGAAGATAATTACTGTCACAATCAGCGGGCAAGAGCGGGAAGGAAATACAGTCCCACGCAGACCTATAGACCTGTGTTCTGGTCCCGTGGAAATTAGGAATCAATGATAATCAATACTAAGCACAATTTAGAGGCTGCATTTCCCCTCTAAGACTACATTTTTTACTCCACTGATGGTTAGGTTTAGGGTTGGGAGTAGGGTTATCAAAATATGCATTCCTGTTGACTGTTTTACATCATTTATAACTAAAAACAACTCATTTTTGGTGACACTCTGTGGACATTACACCCAGAAAATGGAGTTCACATGTGCCCATACTCCCAACAACACTTCTTGGCCACTGGGGGCAGTGATTTGAATTTCGGTAAGTACACACCGATTTCTGCACCAGAAATTTCAACCTACTGTTGCCGAATTCACAGTAAGATAAGCCTGCTCTTTTGTTCAGACTGATCTCAGAGTGAACTCAGAAATGGTAGGTTGACTTTTCTATAGCTAAAATCGATCTGTGCTTACCAAAATTTGAAACACTGCCCCTAGTGGCCAAAGCGGTAAGTGTTGTTGGGCATATGGGCACATGTTGCGTGTAATGTCCACAGAGGTGAAACAAAAGCAAGTTGTGAAGCGAGTTTTCAGCTTTACAGGCTGCTGTTCAGTGAAGAGGAATGCATATTTTATAAACCGAACCCCTAACCCAAACCCCAAACCTAAACCTAACTATCAGTGGAGTAAAAATGTAATGATAAAACGGAACCTCAGAATTGCGCTCATCACTAATTATGCAAACATGATTACTTCCTGGTTTCAATGTGGCATCTGACAGAGGTATACCAGGCTGCTGATGCAACACGCTTCCGGTCATGCCACAAGAAAGGGTATACATGCTGGAGCCGATGCAGAAATGTCTAATAGGAGATTGCACTTGTCATTGAGTCAGCATATTGTGGCTGATCCAAAGGTACTGGAACTCTTGGAAACAACATGCCAACTTCCCCTGTGATCATGTTGCTTTTGGTATTGTGTTTGGTTGCCACTTAATGTTAAATGTAAAGTCTGGGTCCTGAAGCGAAACCAGTTGAGAACCACTGTGTGAGATGACATTTGCAGTTTGCTGTACAGTATGAAATGCCAGCCAAAGAATTTTCCTCGTCTCATTTTATGACATATCGTCATGTGTTTTGTGTGATATCAGATCCCTTTTTTAGTGTTTTGCATTGTTGACCCTGTTTCTATGGGTCAGGCCAGCTAACAAGCTCTGTTTGTTCCCTTCCAGGGCCTCAACACCCCTAAAAACTGTGCAAACAAACACACACACACACACACACACACACACACACCCTCCCCCACTGCGAGCAGAGGAGGCATGTAGACAAACCGCAAGCAGGGAGAGGTGCACAGGGCTAGGGCTGTACTATCCCTGATTACTGCAGGAAAAACACCACAGCCAAGCCATTTTTCTTGCATTCTCTCTCACAAACTGTTATCTTGCATGGTCAAATACATTCTCTCTCTCATTTTTATGCAACACACACAAATACTTGACTTCAATAACTAAGCATCCTTAAAAAAAAAAATGATACATTTTCTTAAGCAAAATTACATGAGATATGTCAAAATTTAGTAAGGTTTATGCATAAAACTAGAAAAATGTATTTGACAATGTGTTAAGAAAAAGAAACAAAATTTAAATGGAAAACAAGTTTATTTTTCATCCGTTGGCAAGTATTTTTTTAATTTTGAAAAAAGTAAAAGTAAATATATCTTATTTTAAAGATTTTTATATGTTTATACTGGAAAACAAAGCAAAAATACTGGTGAAGAAAATTTTTTGTAGTGTTCTACAAAACTGACAGCACACAGACACATACATATGCTTACCCAACAGGCTACCAGCACACACACGCGCACACACACACACACACACACACACACACACACACACACAGGTGTTCATTATTTCACCAGAAACGCACACACACAAACATTCACTCACACATACTTTTCCAGTGATGTCCGAGCTCACACACGCCCTCCACTCTGACATACAGAACTACTGCAGCGCTCCCACTCTCATACAACTTCACACACTCTTAAACCCATAATACACTTCGACACACACACACACACACTACAGGAAACAACAAATACTCACTCTTGCACATTCACACTCACATAAACACAGACACACACTGATACCTTTTTAATGAGCATGCTTGTTTTTTGGTTTGTGTTTTTTATTTTTTATATATACTGTATACAGTGTTGGGGAGTAACGGAATACATGTAACTGGATTACGTATTTAAAATACAAAATATAAGTAACTGTATTCCACTACAGTTACAGTTTAAATCATTGGTATTTAGAATAGTTACATTCAAAAAGTATTTTGATTACTGAAGAGATTACTTTGCATTTTATTGTCATTTGTTTCATTTAATATTTAGTCCTTTCAGATGGAAAACATTTATACATATAAATGATGCGATCCAAAGTGCATTTGAACAGCGGTGAAACACTTTCTTATGATGTGTTACATTCATACGAGCAGACAGAGAAGTAAGTTTGAAGTAAGTTTGGAGCAGAAGAAATAGAAATAAACCTTGTGTAAATTGTCAATAGCATTTTACATGCACGTTACCAGGCACGATCATATTTTTTTATCAAGAATATTCACGTTGGATCATAATTTCTTTTTTTCTAGTAAGACCTTTGATATTAGGGCAAAAATCATATTCTTGATAATAATTTTTGTATTGTTTTCCTGTAAAAATATCTAAAAATCCTTAAAACAAGATCAGTTTGATTTATCTTGTTTTAGAAACAACACTGCATAAGATATTTAGGTTTTTCAGAGAATGTATTTTTAACGTGTATTTTGTCTTACTGTACTGGCAGAGTTTTTAAAGTCAAAACAAGTGAAAAAATCTACCAGTGCTGAAGAAGTAATCCAAAGTATTTAGAATACGTTACTGACCTTGAGTAATCTAACGGAATATGTTACAAATTACATTTTACAGCATGTATTCTGTAATCTGTAGTGGAATACATTTCAAAAGTAACCTTCCCAACCCTGAATATATATAGTGCAGGATAATTTGTATTAGACTGTAATATAATACTACAATGCTGCATAAAGTAGAACAGTAGAAAGTTGCATATGCACACTGCATCTCATGGAAAGTCGGCACGTTGATTTTGAATTTATTTGCACAAATATTTTGCCCCAACGTACCGAATTCTGTACAAGCGCCACCATGTGGCAAATGTTCATGTCCCGATGAACACTGAGTATGGTGTCAGACTTTATGGTTAGGTTTAGGTTTGGGTTGGGAGATAAACATAGGAAAAACCATGAAAACATAGATTGTCGGTTTGTTCATTTGTTTCTATGGGGGAAATGTTGTACGTTTTTGTACGAACCAACTCATACGATTTTTTACGATTTCGGCATGTCATGCTAATTATTATGAATTGTCATGTTGGTAGTTCCAGCTGTTGCCACATGGAGGCGGGGGGTAGTGTGTGTGTTGGGGGGCTGGGGGTTTGGAAATTTCAGAAGGCAGAGACATTTTATAGTAAGCAAAAGCGTAAATATTGGCAATATTCTTAGAAAAAGGCTACTGTGTGCATAGAGATATTTTAATATTGACTGAAATATGAACCTATGTTAGAGTTGAAATTGTTTAACAGTCTTGATATTTACACATTTATTTGTACATTATATCATCAAACTACCCAAGATTTACGTACATAAGATTAAGCAACATATATCTTAATTTGGTTTACATTACAAATGTCTCCTTTACAAAAAAAGTACTATGGCGGGACTATTATACAGTGTTGCGATAAAAATGGCTATACCATGGTACTTTGGTAAATACCATAGTAAATAAAATGTCCATAATCACATACCATGGTACATGCCTAAGAATATGGTATTATTGCGGTATCATGTCCAAAAAGACATGGTAGGCACGTTTTGTAAGGGTTGCCCAAATAACATACCAACATAGTATGACCATATGAAACAGTGATTGTCTTGGGCCAGAAACATACTCAATGCAAGCAAATGCAGACGTGCATTCTTGTCCAGCAGATAGCAAACATACAGTGCATCCAGAAAGTATTCGCAGCGCTTCACTTTTTCCACATTTTGTTATGTTACAGCCATATTCCAAAATTGATTAAATTCATTATTTTCCTCAGAATTCTACAAACAATACCCCATAATGACAATGTGAAAGAAGTTTGTTTGAAATCTTTGCAAATTTATTAAAAATAAGAAATGAAAAGAAAAAAGAAAAGAAAAAAAAAACACATGTACTTAAGTATTCATAGCCTTTGCTCAGTACTTTGTTGAAGCACCTTTGGCACCAATTACAGCCTCAAGTCTTTTTGAGTATGATGCTACAAGCTTGGGACACCTATTTTTGGGCAGTTTCTCCCATTCTTCTTTGCAGGACCTCTCAAGCTCCATCAGGTTGGATGGGGAGCGTCGGTGCACAACCATTTTCAGATCTCTCCAGAGATGTTCTATCGGGTTCAAGTCTGGGCTCTGGCTGGGCCACTCAAGGACATTCACAGAGTTGTCCCGTAGCTACTCCTTTGTTATCTTGGCTGTGTGCTTAGGGTCGTTGTCCTGCTGGAAGATGAACCTTCGCCCCAGTCTGAGGTCCAGAGTGCTCTGGAGCAGGTTTTCATCAAGGATGTCTCTGTACATTTCTGCATTCATCTTTCCCTCGATCCTGACTAGTCTCCCTGTTCCTGCCGCTGAAAAACATCCCCACAGCATGATGCTGCCACCACCATGCTTCACTGTAGGGATGGGATTGGCCAGGTGATGAGTGGTGCCTGGTTTCCTCCAGACATGACGCTTGCCATTCAGGCCAAAGAGTTCAATCTTTGTTTCTCATGGTCTGAGAGTCCTTCAGGTGCCTTTTGGCAAACTCCAGGCGGGCTGTCATGTGCCTTTTACTGAGGAGTGGCTTCCGTCTGGCCACTCTACCATACAGGCCTGATTTGTGGAGTGCTGCAGAGATGGTTGTTCTTCTGGAAGGTTCTCCTCTCTCCACAGAGAAATGCTGGGGCTCTGTCAGACTGACCATCGGGTTCTTGGTCACCTCCCTGACTAAGGCCCTTCTCCCCCGATCGCTCAGTTTGGCCTGGCAGCCAGCTCTAGGAAGAGTCCTGGTGGTTCCAAACGTCTTCCATTTATGGATGATGGAGGCCACTGTGCTCATTGGGACCTTCAATGCTGCAGAAATGTTTCTGTACCCTTCCCCAGATCTGTGCCTTGACACAATCCTGTCTCTGAGCTCTGCAGGCAGTTCCTCTGACCACATGGCTTGGTTTTTGCTCTGATATGCATTTTTAGCTGTGAGACCTTATATAGACAGGTGTGTGCCTTTCCAAATCGTGTCCAATCAACTGAATTTACCACAGGTGGACTCCAATCAAGTTGTAGAAACATCTCAAGGATGATCAGTGGAAACAGGATGCACCTGAGCTCAATTTTGAGTGTCATGGCAAAGGCTGTGAATACTTATGTATATGTGATTTTTTTTTATTTTATTTTTTTATAAATTTGCAAAGATTTCAAACAAACTTCTTTCATGTTGTCATTATGGGGTATTGTTTGTAGAATTTTGAGGAAAATAATGAATTTAATCCATTTTGGAATATGGCTGTAACATAACAAAATGTGGAAAAAGTGAAGCGCTGCGAATACTTTCTGGATGCACTGTACTGTCCTGTTGTGCATACTTAACGTGCATTCTTGCATTACTGTTGATGTAACAAACCTCATTACTCAAGGGTGAGATAAAGTTACCTTCAAATATCTATCCCACCAAACTGGATGTGTTGTTATTCATGTAACTAGCTATGAACACATATACAATTTAGCTAACTTGCTCAGCAAGATTCTCTTCAGACTGTTGCATCTCCATGACAATAGCTAACTTGAAAGAGAAAACTGAAGAAATTATTTAGAAGAAGAAGACCACACTGAAAGACCAGTGTATGGCAACTTAGTGGTATTATTTGCCCAATCAATCCCCAAGAATCTCTTAGGACTGTTGGGTCTGTTTTCAGTGATCACATCCCTTAGCCTTGCCACTGCCCTCTGTAGCCCTTTAATACTTATGCCATGTTTATTAGCCCTTTGTGATCCATCTGTTGTGCCGACTGCATCTCTGGACCTCCTCTAGTGAAGGTGTGTGCCAGCGTTCACTGTCTTCTAAGAGCCTTCCTAAAGCATTCCATCCTCCTCGACTTGCTCCACACATACATATTCACTCCTGTTTACATCTATTTAAATGAGTGCATGTGTGTATGCACAAGATGAGTTTAACTTTTGCTGTCTGCTGTGTTTTTGGGCCTTAATAGCCATAATAGGGTATATAGAGAATCTTGCTGAGCAAGTTAGATAAATTGTATATATGTTTATAGCTAGTTATCTGAATAACTAAAGTTCAAATAGATATTTGAAGGTAACTTTATCCCGTATATTCATATATATATATATATATTCAGTGACTATTTAAACAAAAAAAATAAGATCATGAAACATCATTTAAAATTTGGGTTTCCCAGTTTTCTTGTCCTCCTGAAAGCTTCATAAAAGCTTCTTCTTCTTCATCATTGCCTCAGAAAGATATCACCCGATGTTCCCTTTTAAGCTGCACACATGCATGGCCACATAATTATGATTTTGCTCTTTTGTGAAGACAGAAAAAAATTCACACAGAAGGCAGACTAAAATATGTGGAACAAAGCTAGGGATTTCTTTAATCAGAGCCAAATGAATGATCATTTATGAGTCCATCTGCATGTGCACTGATTTTCAGTATGGAACTGAAGCTGCAAGAAATCTTGTCCGTAAATACACACAGCTGATTAATTTGCGAGATAATGACCACATCATACAATAATACAGAGATTTTAATATCCGCATACAGAAGCCCACAGAGAACATGCATTATTAGGCCAGAAACATCCTTTAAGCAAGTACGTGTACGCAGATGCGAACGCTTGGCCAATGCATCATTGCTAACACGTGGTCCGGTTGAACAAGCTTAACGTTCTTGCATTAGGGACCATTCACACCGACACACATTATTACCGTTGAAGTTCTTTTTAAATTGACATGGTGTCTAAAAAACATTTGGTGCTCCTGAACGAGACTCAGCAAGACGCAGCCCAAAGACATCCGCCTAGAGCAAGTTTACAAAGAAAACAATTGCATAAAAATGTGTAAAGGTACCCTTGCTGTGGCAGCAACACACCTCAGTACTCAAAGAGGCCATGTTACCAAAAGTCTGTGCCAATAAACTGGATGTGTTATTATTCAGGTAAGTTCTGTTTATCATGACAGTTGTTACTTCAAAGAAAAAACTCACCGTAGACAGTCAGTTCACACTAGTCCAATAGCGCCCCTTGCGACAAAGTTAAGAATGCAACACGTTCTTGCGTTATGTTTTGAATTGCAGTCTGACACATTTTGGAATGCAACAATGCAGTACTACAATGCAGTAGTAGTAAAATAATTTTTGAATTATAATAAACTGTATATGTACAGTATATGTACTGTATTATATATATATATATATATATATATATATATATATATATATACTGTAAATATGCTATCAAACCTCATTTAACTCATAAGTATTATAATTACATTGACTTTAAATGTGGCAGGGCACTCATAAAGTCCCATTAAGAATACTGCCAAGACTGCTATCAAAGCAAATCTGTTTTCTTCCTCCCCCTTTACGTTTTGTGTAATCAGCAAACCATTGCTATCTTTGGCTATGTCTTTATGATCCTTTTAAAGACAACCAGGGCCCAATTGATTATTGTCTCAGTGTCCAGGCCCCAAATAATGAGATTTGGCTCAATTAGGCTTCTTTCAAGGTGTGAAAGTAGAGTGAAGAGGCTGAAGAGCCAGAGGCAGCTAATCCACACGGCTCTCGGACTGAGCTAGTGAATTATACCTACTGCTGTTGTTTATCCTGTTCATACAGGAGCCATTCGCACCACAGACACCTCCTCAAGAGATAACATCTCATCTGGGGAGAGCGAACATGTCAGAGAATGTTGTGTGACAAAAAGCAGAACTCAGATTTTTTCAATAGGACTCATCGCAGCCGAAGTGTTTTTGGATTCTGGATGTTTTGGATGATCACTTTCTGTTGTTTAATTACAGCATAGCACTAGTGTAACCAGTCCTGCTCAACCCGCTCCGAGCGGGATTCGACCCGGCATGGGAGGCATGGGAGGCGGACGCGCTAACGAGGAGGCTAAAGGCTCTAGCATCAGTTGCTAGTGCGCCTCTTGAGGCCAGGGGAGTGAGGTTTACACATACTGCACAGCTATCACGTACCAGCTGGCTCCCGTTACACTAGCAATGCCAAGGTTGTGTGGTTGATTCCCAGGAAACACATATATGTGTACAGATGAAATATACAGGTAGTTTCTTTAGGTTAATTTAGTGCGATTAATTATATGAAAATAACACATTAAAAAGACATACAATATTAATCGTGCCCCCTGACCCCTTACATAATTTCAGTGATAAAAGTATTTTCTTACCATCAGAGCAATTGAAGCTTGAAGTTCATGTTAATTCATGTTTTTATGAGCCACGTCAGGAGGGGCCAGTCAGCGCGCATCAATAAACCTCGCAAGCAGCATAGTCACAGAAGGAGAGTCGGACGAGTTGCAATAGAATGCAGGGATCTCGAGACCAATTTTCAAAGTTTCAACTACTTTTAACTTGACAGTGTCCTAAAAATGCAGCATTTATGACACTGAAAACCAGTGAGACACTTCAAAAGTGTCCATCTGATGTACATACATAGACCAAAAAGTCTAATTAACTCAGATGGGAAGTATTCACGCATCCTGTGAGACCAGGACAGATTGACAAATTGCTAAATGAATTGCTGTCGACTGGCTTGGTCAATGATATGGGAATAACTTTTTGTATTGTCTAATCAGTGCTTTTCTCATCTGCCACAATAATGCAGTACATTTCAATTTAAATATCTGAATTATTATATTTAACAAAGTAATTAAAAAGCTCACTCTTTCTGTGACGTCATCCAATCTTCTAAAAGAATGACGTTTTCTCTTATCCAGACATGCCGACATGTCTTGCTTTGATGCATGGTTTCTTCATCAAAGAAAAGTAGAGCAAGGGCAAGTTTTTACCAGCTTACCACAGGTCTACCAACCTCTAGCCCAAACCTCTACTCTTGAAAGAGCAAAAGTGAACTCATCCCAGCCTCATTGGGCTGGATTTTTGGGGGATACATAGGGGCCCTATTTACTTTTATGGCCTGTGTTCTAGGCCTATAGAGAGGAGATTTCATGCTCCCAATGTGGGACAGATCCTCCAGGCCCCACTGCTGGCAGCAGCTTTTATTTGATGTGGATGTCTCGTGTTGGGTTTCAGCACCAGCTGAACATATGATCTCCATTACGGCTGGAGTAGGAGCGGATGGTGGTTGCTGACTGGTGATGCTGGACAGATAAAGTTGAAGCGAGGCATTAATACAGACCACGCTGACATCCCCTGCCAGAATGGGGGTAAAAGTGAACAGCTAAATCTGACGTCAAACATACATTGTATATTCAGAGAAATTCAAGATGGGGTTTTATCTATGAGCCGAACTGTTGCGTAAAAAATCTGACGGGGTCTTGTAGAGGGGAGACGTGTGACGGTGCAGGTCATTGAAATCTCACCATATCACCGCTGTTCACTGGGGCGGTACAGATCTCAAACAAAATACATCACAGCCATGTAATGAATAACAGAGAAAAAAAAATTTTATTAGAAAAGTAACTTGGAGAAAAAAAAAATCAACAGAGTCTCATGACAACTTCGTACGAGATGGAAAAATCGTAAGACATCGTACTCGGCTTGTAAGAAAAGGTTTTATTTCCATAGAGCCCAACCAATCAACCGAATTTCAAATCAATACAATACAGGCATAAAATTTTAGCCTGCCTCCTATCCAACACTTTATTTAAGGAAGGAAACATCAGTGAACAAATTTAGTGACTCGTTCCATATTTATTTATGCACTACAAAAGACTAATATATGTCAATAACCTGTAAAATGCTTCCCTCGTCTCGTTTCAAACCCCTATGTTTTTGTTCTTCTGTGGTACACAAAAGTTATTTTCCTATTAAAATCATGGTTTAGGGTTTGGGCAAGGAGTGTGACTTTATGGTTAGGTTTAGTTTTGGGGTTATGGTTAGAGGTTAAACTTATGAAAATTCATAAGAACGATCGTTCAGAACCCCAATGTATCCCTGTCATCCATAATAAACAAGAGTGATTTTCTCATTAAAATCATGGTTAGGTTTAGAGGTTAAAGGGATAGTTCATAATTCTCTCATCATTTACTCACCCCCATGCCATCCCAGATGTGTATGACTTTCTTTCTTCACAAACACAAAGATTTATAGAAGAATATCTCTGATCAAGTGAATGGTGTTCAGACGTTTGTAGCTCCAAAAATCACATAAAGGAAACATAGAAGTAATACATAAGACTCCAGTGGTTAAATCCATATCTTTGGAATCGATATAATAGGTGTGGGTGAGAAACAGATGAAAATGTAAGTCCTTTTTTACTCTAAATCTCCACTTTCACTTTTACATATGAAAGTCACATCTGAAAGTGAAAGTTAAAGTGGAGACTTAGAGTAAAAAGGACTTAAAGGAATAGTTCACCCCAAAATGAAAATTCTCTCATCATTTACTCACCCTCATGCCATCCTAGGTGTGTGACTTTCTTTCCATCTGCTGAACTCAAATGAAGATTTTCAGAAGAATATTTCTGCTCTGTAGGTTTATACAATGCAAGTGAATCTGTGCCAAAATTTTGATGCTCAAAAATAAGTCAGCATAAAAGTAATCCATTCCAGTGGTAAGACTCCAGTGGTTAAATCAATGTCTTCAGAAGCGATATGATAGGTGTGGGTGCCTTTTTGTGCTTTTTGGAGTGTCAAAATTTTGGCACCCATTCACTTATATTGTTTGGACCTACAGAGCAGAAATATTCTTCTAAAAATCACAATTTATGTTCTGCAGAAGCAAAAAAGTCTGGAATGTCATGAGGGAGAGTAAATGGTGAAAGAATTTTCATTTTTGGGTGAACTCTCCCTTAAAACTTTGTTCTGTTTCTCACCCACACTAATTATATTGTAACTGTTTACTGAACATTGGTGTCTTTTATCACATTGGTGTTGATGCCATTTTAAAAAGCAATAAGCACTCGAGTCCATGTGTTATATGCGTTACAAAAGACCCTTCCTATTGTAAAATCACTATAACGTACCACCTCTTGTGGGTTTTTGCTTTATTATTTAAAACCCACTGAATTATTTATGAGATTAATGTCATAATTCTGTATTTCAATATGAGCTCTGCAAATTAAGTAGTGGAAATCTGTGTTTCTGCATAGTACAGGGTACAAGATTCAGGTATTGGCAGATTTATCCAGATTAACCCTGATTTATAAGAGATGCCGTGCACAGAGATTATTGATGCTGCTTATGGAACAAGTGCAACCAGCCTGCTTAAATAAATATTGCCATCTATCTATCTATTTATGTGTTCTCATTTGTGCCAGATTCATCTAGTTCCGATAGCATGACTCTCTAATGATGTGCTGGTCTGATTTGTGTTCGTCAAGCATGCTAAATGAAAATCATCTGTGTTATGAATGACAGAACTATTAAGTGAAGTCTCACTGTTATTACATTGTAACAAACATGTAATAACACCCAAGTAGAACATATTTAAAACGGCTATCAATTCATTCAATTGCAGAAATGCTTGGACTATTAACCACATTTAAAATCTCTATCATATCTATAAGGTTTGCTTTATTTGATATATTTAACTCGATGATAGTATATCTCTCTGTTTTACTGTCGGCCATCTATTGTTCGTCCTCCGTTTATAATCTGAAATATTTAGATCTCATTTCCATATTATGATGAGACAGAAACATTCACATTTATTGAGTCTTCATTCTAAGCCCATTCTCTCCGTTAAATCAGAAGGGCACAATATTTTATAACGCTCCCTTATCAGCTTCAGGGTTTAGTTATTTACTTTAAAATGGACTAATTTCTTATTCTAGCGGAGGGGGGAGCGGCCGCTGACTTGAACAGCTGCTTCATGACCCAAAAAACTGTCAGTCTTTCCCTGGAATAAATTGTGGAATGTTCCATTTGTCGAAGGAGGGTGGAGAGGCTGCGCGGAGAGAGACGTGAGAGGGGACAATCTGCATTAATTAAGCCAGGTTTTGCTTTCTGAAACAAATCCGCATAAAACACATTCCTAAACACATATCTGATTAATTAGAGACAGAATATGAGTGGTATTTGCCCAGTTAAAAGTTTCTATTTTCTGGTGTACACCTCGACTCTTTCGTGCTCCGATTCGGGTAGGCTCATAGTAGAATTAATTCACAGAGAGGGGAGCTTGAAACCGTCCTCCCATGCCCGCGCGCGGAGTTTGGTGAATGGCGTGTTGGGTATCTCAGAGCTGAACTCTGGGTGTAAGATGTATTATAAACTGTCCATCTCCTCACTCAATCGTATATACACATGTAGTGCGCTGGAGACATGTACATTTATGTTGAGATATTTCGTCAATAAAGGTGCGTTTGAGATTTAAAGCAATAAACGACGCGCGCGCGCGCCACTACGTTTTGCTTCGGAAACCGAAACATATACGCGTCCTTTGTTTAGAAAGTTACAGCTTAAAGTTTCACCTCATTTCAAATGCTCTTGCGTGTTTTAGGGTTTTAAAATGAATGTTTACAATGTTGTCACCTGTTTCAAAAGAAACGTGAGGTTTCCTTTTTAAGTCCACACAGGTCCGTTACACTTCGTTAATTTGATTGACAGGCTTCAAGTACTAATGCAACTCCTTTGTGACGTCATGCGTCGCTGCTCTCATGAATTATGTATGTTATGCATATTTAGCAAAGGATGATATTGGATGTGTACTTCACCTAGTTTGTTGTAATATCTTCTCACCATATGCATACACTCATGCAATGGCACATTAATATGATGGAGTATTTCCCCCCTTAGTTATGCAAGCTACAGCTTAAAATATACACACATTCTCTCTAAAAAAATAAATAAAAAAAATCTCTATGAGAGAACATTTGCTTTCAAATAGTTTAGAAGATGCATTACTCATGTTGTCATTCATAAAGCACTTTACACCCTATGGAATAAGTAGTGTACACACAATATAGATGTTTATTTATGCTATATGATTCCAAGGTCTTATGACAAATGACCGTAATGTATATGTGTGTGTGTGTGTGTGTGTGTGTGTGTATGTATACAGTATATATATATATATATATTACAGGTTGCTGTTAGATATACAGATTTACCCCATGAATTTGATTTTCAGGGGCATTTTATATATTTATAGGGCTTTTTTTAATTCTTTTTTTTAAAATACAGTATAAGGTCATCATTTTATGTCAAATTATTATTATTATTTAATCAATTAAAGCTAAAGTATGTAATTTCTGCACCACTAGACATTGCAAAATACACTTTGTTTTCAAAACAGCTTTCTGAATACGCCCCATGTCTACTGTTGGTCAAACAAAGAGATAGTCCCACCCCCAGCTTACGCCATTGGTTGAGTCATGTTGTTGGGGTGGGTTTAAGTGGGTTGTTCAAAACAAACTGAGCAATTTTCATAGCACCACAGAAACACAGTGCTTAGTTTTCGAGAAAATGAACCTATGAATGGCTTAATGATGTCTTTGCAAGTATTTTAACACAGAAAAAGTTACATCAGTTTTAACATAAATTATCAATATTAATAACTGCATTGAGTATTTATTACCTCTTACTAATAAAATTCTTTCAACATCAACATGTACTTAATGTAATAATATGTATGATTTGGTCTAAATAGAGGAATTCATTAGGGGGGTATTTTTTGCACCTATATGTTGCATTTCGGGGACATTTCTGTCACTTTCAGAGGCATTTTTTGCCATGAGCCCTTTTCAATTTCTGACTCTGGTGTGTATGTTGTCAGAAATTAGTTGCTCACAATTCTATTCTAAATGTATTCTTGATTATTGCTGTGTCATATAGCTCACATATTAACACAAACATATTTTAGTGCCCACACATTTTAGTGCCCTCCTTGAGCATTTTTGGTGGTCCTTAAATGGTTTAACCACATTCGCAAAAACATATTCCGAAAGCACCTACTTATGCATACATGAGATAATTCTGGAAACTACCCGATTTGTCATTCATACTACTAGTTTCTCTCACTGTTTTTCTCTCGCTCCATCTCTTTCACTCTCTTTCATTACCTTGTTCATTTCTGCCGGCATGGTTATTTTCACAGGGCCCTGTGTGGCAGTGGGTTTGGCTCTTCAATGCACTGCAGGCTGACTTCACCAGCAGGCTGTGGCTGATAAGTCTCCACAGTCTCCACATCTCAGCAACAATAAAGATACTACTCAAATCCAACTTTACTGCGCCGCCTGTGGTAGGACATATGAAGTGCAATGCAGTGCTTTGAACTGTGACACATAATGATTTACTTGTTGGCACAGTATACTTAGTTTAAGGAATTATGGTTAAGCACCTCATATGGCGTCACTTTAAGATGAAAGATAAGGACCCTTGACGTGGAATGAACGTAATAAAATGCTATTCATGTAAACAAGCTACAGACCTCATGTTTAAGATTTACTTTGGCTGCACTGTCTTTAAAGTACATTACAGGTTCAATACAAGTTAAGCTCAATCGACAGCATTTGAGGCATAATGTTGATTACCAAAAACACTGATTTCAACTCGTCCCTCCTTTTATTTAAAAAGCAAAAATCTGGGTTACAGTGAGGCACTTACAATGGAAGTGAATTGGGACAATTCGTAAACCTTAAAATACTCACTGTTTTAAAAGTATAGCCGCAAGACGTAAACAATATGCATGTTATGATTTTAGTGTGAAAAAAATAGCTTACTAACCTTTTCTGTGTGAAGTTACATCCAATTAAAAATTTATATATATATATATATATATATATATATATATATATATATATATATATATATATATATAAATCCAAATATATCCATCTTCGTCGCCATGATGATATTATGCACAATCCCCCCCCCCCCCCCGACAGACAAAATTAGAAATTACTGGATGCTCAGCCCCTGGCTGTCAACTGAGCTTAACTTGTATTGAACCTGGAATACTTTTAAAAATACACTCCCATTTTATTACACCCAAATTCTCATTACCATACTGTGAAAAATAATGATATATTATTTAAATTGTGAAATAGTTATACATCATGGTAGTATTTGTTGTACTGTGTTTGAATTTTTATGATTACAAAATCATTATATTATGGCATTTTCTTTAATGTAATTGTAATTGCCATTCTAAAAAACCTTAAAAAGAATATTCCCATTCAATATAAGTGAAGCATAATGAGCATAATAAGCTAATTTCTAATCCCTCATTTCATCAAAACTCACTGATACAATAAGACACTTACAATGGAAGTGAATGGGGCCAGTCCATAAACATTAAAATACACACTGTTTCAAAAATAGAGCCACAAAACGAAAAAATTATACAGTTAACATGATTTTAGTGTTATAAAATTGCTTTCAGGGTTTACAGTGTTGTGTCGTCATGGCAACAAAGTTGCAATATTGGATCTGGTTAGTAAGCAATTTTATGACACTAAAATCACATCACATTATGGTTATGTCTTGCGGATAAACTTTTGAAACAATGTGTTTTTTAATGTTTAAGGACTGGCCCTATTCTCTTGCATTGTCAGTGCCTTACTGTAACCAAGTGTTTGTTTTTTTTTTTGTTTGTTTTTTTATAAATTCGGAACAAGTCAAAATCTTTTTTTTTATTTATTTTTTATGGTAATTAATATTATTTTATTCAGTTACATTCCTTTGCTTAGGCTTTATTCATTTATTTTTTATATGCAATACATATTAATTTTGTTTTCTTTTGATTTTGGGGTAAAATGTGACCTGGACATATTTCTGCTAGATTCACCACTAGATGTATTCTCACCAGATACCCAGGTGGAGCAAGCCGCTCTATTCAGTACCCAGCACAGTTCTCCATTGCTAAAGTGCGATGCACTGTGGGATAGCGCTCAGTCCACACGTATTGGGGACAAACAGAGCAGAACAGGCCGGTCTCATTCAATGAGGAGTTCATGTAGGTTTGTTATTAGTTTTGTGCGTTAGCATTGAGTCAGATGCTTCGGGAACTGACCGTGTGAGTCATATGCAAACAAATCTATCTTTAGTTGGGTTTCTGTAGTCCCCCAGCAAGCGTATTGTGTGGCTTTGAGAGGCCCAACAACTGTTTGCACAGCAGCACAATAGTCTCTATCTGGTATACTCATCCACTGCCTATCAGGTTAATACTAAACTGAGATGACTAGATAGACTAGATCAGTGGTTCTCAACTGGTTTTGCTTCAGTCCGAATAGACCTGTGACCCACCAGTTGAGAAACACTGGACTAGATAGTGCAGAGCAACTATATCACCATCTGATATTCACATTAATCTCAAAGTGAAAGGTGATGCGTCCAGGCATACTGTAGGTCTACTTCCTCTCAGTCAATGTGTTCCTTGTGCTTGGATTACTCAATTTATGATGCACCTTAACATATGTTTTGTAACTCTTTTATTTTATTATCTAGGTCTACAGGTACTCCTCGTCCAAGTTGGAAATGTTTTATCACAGAAGATGGCCACATGGAGTGAGTGTGTGTGAGTGTGCAGGGTGTTACATCTCAAGGAAGCTATTTTTGAGGAACAGTCTGTTGGACATCTTGCCTAAAATGTGCCATGGACCTTCACAGGTTTTCAGCTGCTTCAAAGCACAGGTACTGTTTTCAGAAAGTACCTGAGATGCAGTGCCTTTATTGTGCTGTAAAAGTCGAAAAGTTTAGAAAGGCTGTGTTTGATTTAATGAAGCAAAGCAAGCATGCTTTATTGTTTGTTTTTCTCACTATGAGGTTAAATGTAGGGTATAAGCAGTGGTTAATTTAAAAACGTCCTGTGTGCATGTAATACAATAACTGTGAAAGTGCGCCATCAAGTGGTCATAGTATGAACGTACACTTGTGCACAAGTCAGTACAAATGCTTCACACTTGCAAAAGCCTTTTATTTATTATTTACATCGAATTTCACGTCTCCACTCGAGCTACCAAGTCAAAACATGTCTTTACATAACCAATAGTATTTAAAATGTTATATATATATATATATATATATATATATATATATATGCAGGGTTTACACTTTTTTTTTTTTTTTACTAACAAATTTCCAAGACCTTTTCAGGTGCTGTGATCACTGGATTTCACTTGCAAATTCAAATCGATTAGCAAATGAATAATGCAGATTAAGTTGTAATCAGCTGTCTTCTTCGAACAGATCATTACAGAACGATTAGCTCTCAAATGGGACAGCACAGCACTATGACTTGCAAGCGATACTCTGCACATCTCTATTGAACTCTCCATGACTTTTTCATGGCCGTAGGAACCCTGTATATGTGTACTTTGTTTAAATGATTTCTAATGTTTAAATCAAAATGAAATTTACCATTTTAATGCCTGTTGTGATCCTTGTCCATTACAGTGCAATAGCAACAGTTGTCAGAAGAGTTGAATGTTCAGGATCAGATCACAGTAAATAGGGTAAATCAATCCCAAATCCATCCACAGTTTTCCTGAGCAACCACTGGGCGGCGCCAAGATGATTCTAATTGCCTATGTTCTGTTTCTGGTCTCGCGAAGCAATTTGAAAACTACCAAAAGGAGGAATTCAGGTTGAGAACAACTAATTAAGTGTTATTTGGAGTAAAAATGAATTTTTGGCTCAACTTGTTCAGTTGTTGGCTGTCATAACAACTATAAGTAGTTAATGACACTGCAGGAAAATCCTTAAAGGGAGAGTTCACCCAAAAATGAAAAGTCTCTCATGATTTACTCACCCTCCTGGCATCCTAGATGTGTATGACTGACTTTCTTCTGCAGAACACAAATTAAGATTTTTAGAAGAATATCTCAGCTCTGTAGGTCCTCACAATGGAAGTGAATGGGTGCCATAAATTTGAAGCTCCAAAATCCACATAAAGACAACATAAAAGTAATCCATAAGACTCCAGTGGTTAAATCCATGTGTTCAGACACAATATGATAGGTGTGGGTGAGAAACAGATCGATATTGAAGTCATTTTTTTCATAATTCTCCTCCCTGCCCATTGGGGGCAATATACATGAAGAATGTGAATCACCAAAAACAGAGGGAGCATGTGAAAGTTAAGGAAAAAGTGGAGATTGATTGAGCAGGGAGAATTCATAGTAAAAAATTACTTAAATATTGATCTGTTTCTCACACACACCTATCATATCGCTTCAGAAGATATGGATTTAACCACCAGAGTTGTCTGGAGTACTTTTATGTTGCCCTTATGTGGATTTTGGAGCTTCAAATGTCTGATCACCATTTATTTTCATTGTATGGACCTACAGAACTGAATATTTCTACTAAAAATCTTTGTGTTTAGCAGATGAAAGTCATACACATCTGGGATGGCATGAGGGTGAGAAAATGATGAGAATTTTCATTTTTGAGTAAACTATCCCTTTAAGCTGGTAGCTGTGTTTTGGAACATGGTAGCTGGTCTCCCATCTTGGACCAGCTAATGGATTAATTGGACCAATTAAAATGGATTTCCCAGCAGGGATTAACATAACTAACCTTGTACCATCGCTTCATGTCATCTACCCATTCAGGTTAGGTACTGTCAATAACAAAATGTAACTAAAGTCTCGGCACATATTTTTTAAGCCATGTTTTTTTTACAAATGTAATACTTTAAACAACACATTACCCGCTAAGAATATACGCCAATTCGAGTGAAAACACTTGAGACTGGAAATTGAAAACAGGCGAATCATGGAACACTTCTGCGTTCTGGAAAAAGGTGGATATATTCACTTTAAAAGAATAGTTCACCTAAAAATGATATTTCTCTCATCATTTAATTACCCTTATGCCATCTCAGGACTCGTTTGACTTTCTTGCGCAAAACACAAATGAAGATACTTTGATGGAGATATAAGGTGGGTTTTTTTTCATACAAAGAAAGTAAACAGGGTCCAACACCTTTATGCTTTTTTGGAACTTGAAAGTGTTGGACCTCATTGAATTGTATTGTATGAACGAAAACATCTCATATCTCCATCAAAATATCTTTGTGTTTCGTGGAAGAAAGTTGTTTATGAGATGGAATAAAGGTGAGAAAATGATGAGAGAATGACCATTTTTGGGTGAACTATCCCTTTAATTGTATAACAAAAGTTCTTCCGTATGCTTGAACAGTAATTGAATCAACACCAGATTATTTACAACATGAAAACACTTTATTCATCCAATATTATGGATTACTTTATGGCAAACTGTTAAAAAAAAAAAAAAGAAAAAAAAAGAAAGATATCAATGACTTCATTCATTGTATTTAATACAGTAATGATGTTGCTTAGAACCAGTCGATATATAAATGGCTTAAGGTATACCTCACCTTCTCTTAATAATCTATTGTCATAATTACAATGCCTACTTAAAATTAAGCAAAAACACAAAGATCATGAGCGTACAGCAGTTTGCATCCAAAAAGAGATGGGGCGATTTATTCAATATCTCTTAGTGTAATAGCATGCACTGTGGATGGGCTTAAATAAGGTAAAATAGCTGCACAAGACAAATAATGCTATGAAAGCACCTCAGTTCTACAGTCTGGTTACACTAGATATATTTGTCAAAGTCTGGCGCTAGGCAGAGTGCAACCACCTTTATCCAGAACCCGCCCCTAACTCCACCCCAACTACCTTTGGATTACCTTTTGTGGTCGGTTTTCCCAACAGAATGGAACAATGTCTGTAAGTGGGCATAGATGGAGAATATGAACAAGGGTTCAGGCATTGGAATAACAACCATTTACAACAAAGTTTTTTTCTCTTTATAATGGGCATACATTTTACAGTCAAGCATTAAAATCGATGAGCTAACTAAATGAGAGATGAAACACTACAGTCACTATGTGATGTGTTACTCTAAGCTTTTAATGAATAGAGAAATTAATAAATATATAAATGAATACACACCATGCTTCCTTGACTTAGATATAGGAAGTGTGGTTAGGCTTCATTTAAATGCATAATTATGCATATTAAAATCTCCATCTATTCTTGTCTGCGTATAAAACATTCAAAAATGTTAATTTAACCATTTAAACTGCAAGCATTCACCGTTTTTAAAAGTAATTAAGAGTCATTGTCAGGTTGATGACATCAATTCAAAGGACGTATTTACACCTCATGTGAATATTTTGTAAATGCCGTCTCAAGCATCTGTTACAAAACAAGATCTGCTGCTGATTGTTTGCCTTTGATATTTCCATTGCTCCTTTCAGGCCATCAAAGATCAAAGCGAGAATTGAAGTGCGCAACAAAGTTGAACTCTCTCCAACACATCACCTTCAAAGCACATTTTTCAGCATTTGTGTGACACTAATTAATAACGGGGAGGGGCACTTATTCACCTTTAATTCCATCGCAGTATGTGTATTAATTTAAACGCTGGACAAAGCTCCCAAACCTTGACAAATAATCCTACTCTTTTTTTCGAGGTTTATATACTGTAAGTGGCTTTATCTACAGTCAGAGCCCAATGTGTTTATACAGTGCGTATTTGAAGAAATCGATTAGAATGAATCAAAATAGCAATAAGACTCTTGCTGCTAAATTGTTTAATGAGCTCAAACGTTAGTGTTTTCAATGTATAGATTATAGCTGAAATGCTTAAGTTAGTACATTATATGAACAAGCACCTAAACTACGATTTCATGAGGTTTGCGGATTCAGTGTGGAGACTAGGATTGAGACAGGACGTACTTCGTAACCAATAATAATAAATTACGTCATGTATTTTTTTATTTAGAAAAATGATGCGACTTCCCCTTAAATTTGAGAGTAATAGCTCTGGAGATGAGTTTAACCTTATTCATAAAAAGTATCGACCTCCTCAGTGCTTTTAAAGTGATGTTTTACTGAGGTCAACTTTGACCGGGAGTGGCCCTGCCTCCTTGCTCTCCTCAGATTGCCCGATCGTCATAGCGATCACTGGCATCAAATGGTAGGGGTTGACCTTCTGGGTGTCATCCAAGAAGTCTTTATCTCCACTGATGCTTAGCTGTAAAAACAACATCCATTGTAAACATTTAACATATTGCATTTATATATATATATATATATATATATATTTTATAAGTCAATTGCTTAAAAGCTTAAATAAGCAAACTGTTGTGTAGGCTGAAAGACTTTAAATTAGTTTTTCCTCTTACTGACATGTTGTCTGGTTGTATCACACTTGCTGGTGTGTGTCTGATAAATGATTACGTACCTGAGTCTTGACGTGCTGCTCGGGTGCTGTGACAAGACTGGCACAGCTCAGCCACAACATGACCATGATAGACAGGAAAAGACACGCTGCTAAAATCCAACGTGGCAGTCCTGAGCGCCTAGGGAGAGATATAGATTGAAGTTTTACATAAATGTGTAAATCCATTAAGACATTTTGAGTCTTTATAATCCATTTAAAAAGCACAGATTAAGTTAGATTGAAGGATGTACTAAGTAATTTTTTCCACGTTATGACAGTGGTCTTTGTACTGACACCTATCTGTGTCAGCATCATGCAAGTTTTTGATTAGCGATGCCATTGTAGATTAACAGGAATTTTCAGCAATTTACTATTTGAACGTTTTAATATAGCAGATTAAAAAAATGAAACAAACAAACCAAAAACAAAAAACACCTGCATTCATTCAATAAGATAAAACTAACACGTGTAAAAAAAAAACCCTTGCATTCATCAAACCAAAAAAAATACCCGAATTCCTCCAATAAAAAACAAAACAAACAACACCTGAATTCCTCCAATAAAAAAACAAAACAAACAACACCTGAATTCCTCCAATAAAAATCTAAAACAAACAACACCTGAATTCATTCAATTAAAAATAAACAAACAAACGTGGTGTGTACCATAAAGCCGGTTTCGGTGGCTAGCCAGGTAAGTTTTAGATTAGTTTGCCTCAACCCCAGGTTTTAGGTACCATGAAAGTTGGTCGGCTTTAAGCAGTGTTCATCTCCATAGTGACTTGCGCTACACGGCTAACCTGCTCCGTAGCAGCTTTCGTTCTGCATTACAGATCACTAACTGATGCTGAACCAATCAGCTGTGAGTAAAATCAAGTCACTTCCCCCTGTCTCTTAAAGCACACTTTACAAATGAAATCTTAGAAATCCACAAAATTGACTCTTCATGATAAATTATTTATTTGAGAATCTAAATGTAGATTTTCAGCAGATACAGTGCTGTATTTTATTTAAAATTTAACTGCCTTTCATGTACCCTCTTTAGCCATAGCTAAAAATATCTTTGAAAATATAAATATACTATATTAGGCAATCTATAAAACAGCCAGTAAGATGGATTAATATGATACCTGCAAAAAATAATCATTTTTAAAATATTAAAAGCTCAAGATTGCTATGGAAAGGGGTGAATGCCACCCAAACCCAAACCCCTTCTTTCTCTCATGGACTTGAGATGAACATACAGTATTTTACTTGAAGTTATAATAATATAAGCAATACGCAATATAAGCAGTACATAAAATACGTCTTTTATAAAAAGAACAAATACATCTTATCTTACATAATTGCATACCAATTTTTTTGCATACAGTATTCCAAGTGCTCACTTTTTAATGAATCAATAGTAGCCTTTTTTATGCTTTTTATTTTTTTACTAAAGACAATGTACAAATTATACAATGTACAAAAAAAAACCAAAAAAAAACAAAACAAACAAACACAATGTTATTTTGTATAACCATATCAAATAACCATTCACAACATATTTGCTAAATAACATGTGTAATTCAATCATTTACATGTTATATTTTATTTCAAATAAAGTGGAAAGTTAAGGCATCACCTCCTTTTTATATATATATATTAAACGAGATAGGACATCATACCTCGTATTTTAACTAATTTTATTCAAAAATCAAAAATCTGAAGGAAACAATCTATCGAAATTAATTTATAATATTTTTAAGCAAATCCCATTTATGTTCACATTCCAGACTTTTATTATTCCAGACTAATTTTATTATTCTCTCCATCTTTGAAATTGTGGGGGTTCTGGTTTAAGCCAATTTTTTAAAATCTGTTTCAAAGCTGCTATTCTGATTACCCTAAATATATTTTGTTCAGTTTTATTCCTTAAGGACATTGGCATTTTACCCAAAAATAAGGTTTTCTGGATGTATTTCTATTGTGCAGTTAAATATTAAACTAACCTGTCTAATCACTTCATTCCAATAAGTTGTCAATTTAGAGCACTCATATAGAATTTGACTGTAATGAGCATTTTTTCTCCACAATTATTTACTTTGAATAACAGGTGTAGTAAAAAAAATCTCATTTGTATCTTCCAAGCATATTCCATAAAAACACTGGATTGAGTAGTATGGCATGTATTATATGATATTTCTTCCCAGTCTTGTTGATTAATTTTTATTTTTAATTCATCCTCCCACCTACATATAATTTTATTCAGAATGTCCTGTATCTCTCTTTCAAGTGCACTCTTTAAAATTCCTAACATTTTATTGGATTAGTTGTATTGTATGTATCAGTTATATAATTTATTAATGGATGCATTTCCTTTTTTATTTCATTTACTTTAACTTCTGTTAATAAATATATTCTTACCTGTAAATAATTAAATAAATGTGAATTTGGAAGCTCATACTTTTTTGCTAGGTTTGAAAAGGTATCCATCCAAATCAATATAGGCTGAATTTGGGCAGCTTTATAATAATTTATAACATTTGGGAATTCTAATCCACCAAGACTTTTTGGCAACTTAAGCATTTTAAGACTAATTGTAGGTTTCCTATTATCCCATACAGTATATATTTACAAAGTAGTTTATTCCATTGTCTAAAAACACTTCTTGATATACCAACTGGTAGATTTTGAAAAGGAAAATAAACTTAGGGAGAATATTCATCTTTATAGTCTCTATTCGTTTTGTAATCAATATTGATTACAAAACGAATAGAGACTATAAAGATGAATATTCTCCCTAAGTTTATTTTCCTTTTCAAAATCTACCAGTTGGTATATCAAGAAGTGTTTTTAGAAGTGCCTATATTTATTTGTAATAGTTTTGAATGATGAAAATATTTTCAATTCAAAGAAATATAAAAGCTTTTATATTTAAAATAAATTTAAGCTTTTAAAATTAATAAGCCTGTGTGTTCTTGTTGTGGGCCTAGCCCTAGATGAATTCACTTACACATTGATATACCTGCTGTTTTATATATATTTTTTTATCACATTAAGAATTTGTTTGCAGCAATCCTCTTGAGTTCTCGTAGCAGCCGCTGTTTCTTCTTGTTGTGTAAATGTCTTTAATTGTTTCATAATTTTACAGTTATACCTTGTACTGTGTAAATCATGTGTTTTAAGTATTCATGATTTCATGCTGAACTCTTGAGCAGTGTAAATGCATTTTATTTCTTTTGCACAGTTTAAATGAATTTAAATTCATAATCATCAGCTTTCAGCAGAGAGGTAAATCCCGCTGAGTCTCTCGCGAGAAGTGAATCACGTTCTCTCACACTCACTTGGTGGACTCAAGATGGCGCCGAGTATGGCTGCTGCGTTGCGAGCTCCGACACAACATAGCAATGTTTTGTCTGTTTTGTTCACAATTCTTATGTTTTTTTGTCTTGGATGTTGTCTGCCTTATTGTCTACGACAGACAAACACTTTTGGACATTGGTTCAGCGATCTCACACCGAAAACCAGACTTCACATTCCTCAATGCCGACCCGCTGTTTACAAACACGCAAGCGGAGCCCTTTGTCTGGGCAGCACGGCCGCGGAAACGCGAGTCAGAGCCGGCGTTCTCATCAGAGTAAGACGCCGTGCAAATCGACCCCCGCTACCCACTATTCTACTGGCAAATGTTCAGTCTCTGGATAACAAGCTCTGCAAGCTGAAAGCGCAGATCTCTTTCCAACGAGAGACGAGGGACTGCTGCATTATCTGCCTAACAGAAACTTGGATGTCTGCGGAGATTCCAGACTCAGCCATTGAACCCGCGGGGTTCTCCGTGCACCGAGCGGACAGAGCGAAAGACCTCTCAGGTAAAACTAGAGGAGGTGGTGTATGTTTTATGATCAACAAATCCTGGTGTGATCAGAGGAACGTACATTCTATCAAGTCTTTCTGTTCTCCTGATCTGGAATTTCTTATGCTTCTGTGTCGACCATTCTGGCTACCGAGGGAATTCACAGCGGTCATTATCACTGCTGTGTACATCCCCCCACAAGCCGACACAGACCAGGCACTCAAGGAACTGTATGGGAGTATAAGTGAGCAGGAAACCGCGCACCCTGAGGCCGCGTTCATTGTGACCAGGGACTTTAATAAAGCCAGTTTAAAATCAGTCGCACCAAAATATCACCAGCACATTAGTTTCAACACACGAGGGGACCGGGTTTTGGACCATTGGCTACAAATCCCTCCCCCTCCCACCATTTGGCAAATCGGACCACTCTTCCATTCTGCTTCTGCCCGCTTACAGGCAGAAATTGAAACAGGAAGCACCCACCCTCAGAACGATCCAGTGCTGGTCGGACCAATCAGACTCTACGCTACAGGACTGTTTTGATCACACGGACTGGGAGATGTTCCGGTCCGCCTCTGATGACGACATCGAGCTTTACGCTGATAGTGTAATGTGTTTCATCAGAACGTGCGTAGAGGAAGTGATTCCGACCAGGACAATACGGATCTATCCGAATCAGAAGCCATGGATCAATAGCGATGTTCGCGCAGCACTTAATGTGCGGACCTCCGCTTTTAATTCCGGGAATGCGGAGGAGCATAAACAAGCCAGTTGTGCCCTCCGAAAAACTATCAGAACCGCAAAACGGCAGTACAGGAGCAAGACTGAAGGACAGTTTAACACCACCAACTCTAGAAGCATGTGGCAGGGAATTAACATCATCACGGACTTTAAAGGGAATAAAAACTCCGCCATGAACACCGCTGCCTCTCTACCGGATGAGCTAAATACTTTTTATGCTCGTTTCGAGGGAAATAACATCGCCCTCGCGGAGAGAGCTCTCGCGGCTGAAGCTACAGAGGTTAGTTCACTCTCCGTCTCTGTAGCGGATGTAACCCGATCCTTCCGACGGGTGAATATCCGCAAAGCTGCGGGCCCAGACGGCATTCCGGGCCGTGTCATCAGAGCGTGCGCGAACCAGCTGGCTGGTGTTTTTACGGACATTTTCAACCTTTCCCTCTCTTTGTCTGTAGTCCCCACATGCTTTAAAACATCCACCATTGTGCCTGTACCAAAACAATCAAAAATAACTTGTTTAAATGACTGGCGTCCTGTTGCTCTGACCCCCATCCTCAGCAAATGTTTTGAGAGACTAATCAGAGATTACATCTGCTCTGTATTGCCACTCAATCTTGACCCGCTGCAGTTTGCTTACCGCAACAACCGCTCCACTGATGATGCCATTGCATCTACAATACACACTGCTCTCTCCCACCTGGAAAAAAGAACACTTATGTGAGAATGCTGTTTGTAGACTACAGCTCAGCATTCAACACCATAGTGCCCTCCAAGCTAGATGAGAAACTCCGGGCTCTGGGCTTAAACAGCTCGCTGTGCAGCTGGATCCTGGACTTCCTGTCAAGCAGACGCCAGGTGGTTAGAATAGGCAGCAACATCTCCTCATCACTAACCCTCAACACTGGAGCCCCGCAGGGCTGTGTTCTCAGCCCACTCTTGTATTCCTTGTACACACATGACTGTGTGGCAACACATAACTCCAATGCCATCATTAAGTTTGCTGATGACACGACGGTGGTAGGTCTGATCACTGACAATGATGAAACAGCCTACAGAGAGGAGGTGCACACTCTGACACACTGGTGTCAGGAGCACAACCTCTCCCTCAACGTCAGTAAGACAAAGGAGCTTGTGGTGGACTTCAGAAGAAAAGACAGAGAACACAGTCCCATCACCATCAATGGAGCACCAGTGGAGAGAGTCAGCAGCTTCAAGTTCCTGGGTGTCCACATCACTGAGGAACTCACATGGTCCATCCACACTGAAGTCATTGTGAAGAAGGCTCATCAGCGCCTCTTCTTCCTGAGACGGCTGAGGAAGTTTGGAATGAACCGCCACATCCTCACACGGTTCTACACCTGCACTGTAGAGAGCATCCTGACTGGCTGTATCTCCGCCTGGTACGGCAATAGCACCGCCCACAACCGCAAAGCACTGCAAAGGGTGGTGTGAACTGCCAGACACATCATCGGAGGTGAGCTTCCCTCCCTCCAGGAAATATATACAAGGCGGTGTGTGAAAAAAGCTCGGAGGATCATCAGAGACTCCAGCCACCCGAGCCATGGGCTGTTTTCACTGCTACCATCAGGTAGGCGGTATCGCAGCATCAGGACCCGCACCAGCCGACTCCATGATAGCTTCTTCCCCCAAGCAATCAGACTTCTGAACTCTTGATCTCCCACGATCAAAATACATCAGCACTGCACTTTAATACCCTTACTCTTATATCTCACACCGGACTGTCATAAATTATATTATTATTATTATATTATGTTCTCTCTTAACAACTGACCATCAACCGACAGCCTGAATGTCAATACAGTACAATACTGTACATTCTATATATATATATATATATATATATATATATATACTTTTTTTATATATTTTTATTTTTAATTTTTATTGAATAATGTGTATCTATATAGTGCATATTGTATACTGTACAGTGTATGTTATTATTTGTATATTGTTGAGTGTAATTATGTGTATAACAGACATTTAAATTGTGCTGTGTTAATTTGATGTTATTGTAAATTGGTATATGTCTCATCACTGTCACGACTGCTATGTTGATCGGAACTGCACCCAAGAATTTCACACACCATTGCACTTGTGTATATGGCTGTGTGACAATAAAGTGATTTGATTTGATTTGACTGGTTGTGTGCTGCAAACGTCACTCATTCATGTGCACGAGCACGTAATCTAATGTTAAAGTCAGAATCAAAGCATGAGTTGACAGAGAAAGTTGATGAGCTGCATCATGGTACCAATTAAGCCTGATTGGATTGGTTTGAATTTGTCAAACTGAAACCAATCCTGAAACCCTGAGTTCGTTCAGCGACCTTCACGGTACAGGCCTCTGCATTCATTCAATAAAAAAAATAAACAAACAAACAAAACACACCTGCATTCATCGAAAAACAAAATAAAAAAAACAAAACACCTACATTCATCCAATAAAAAAATTTAATAAAAAAAACCCCCACACACCTGCATTCATCCAATCTCAGCCTGTCTCACCTTGACATGCACCCCAGAAAGTCGTGCTCAGCAGCTGGTTCCTCGGAGTGTTGGCTGACATGCTTTCCTTTCACCCTAGGTTTTTCCGCATTTCCCTCCCCGTGCGAGCGCCCACCTGCAAGGATGCAGAGGCAGCACTTTCAGCATGAGGCCATTGATTTTATGACCCTCCAGATCCGGACGCTGTGCCGGATGTGTCACCAATGAAAGTCAAAGCTCAAGCTCTGGTCCACCACTCCACCGAAATGAGTTTTCAGAAGAAAAATGAAAGAGCTGTCAACAGCCATCTAGGGTGAAGGTGGTAACTTACCCGTATGTGGCCGCTGTGTGTGGGAGTTGATTTGGGGCCAGGGCTTGTCAGCCACATTGGAGCGTGGGGCTTGTAACTCAGGCAAGGAGTACTCAATCTCTGGCTCACTCTGGGGAAAATCAACAAACACAATGTCAAGAGCAGGAAACGGTTTTATGGGATTTACTCAGCAGACAGGCTTCTGAATGGAATGGCTGAGCGTTTTGTTATGGTGAAGTTTTCAATGCCATCATGCACAGAGTGGCAAAGTCTGGCAGAAATTGTATTTGCAGAATGACAAAAATGCTGCAATTCTCACAAACAAACGAGATGATGAATAGCACAGTTAAACTTAATGACATGGAGGACACATATAAAAATACGTGAGAGGTAAAAATAAGTGCTTAAGCAGCTCCTGCTCACGCCAGTTTCACAGGAAGCAAAAACAGATTCCCAAGAGCAATCACTGACTTAAGTAATACCTGACAGCATCATCAAGTTACACACCCTGCAGAACAATTAAGGCAGCATTTCTCAAACTGGGTTCTGCAGACCCCTGGAGGTCTACCAGGGGGTCTGCAAAAAATGGCTGAATTTTAAAGAAAATACGACAAGCAATATGTCGAGAGTGACTGTCCACTCTTTAACAATGACGATGCAATATAAAAGTATTCACTTAAATTCAGTGGGCCTTATTCATTAAACACAAGCACAACAAATTTCCATTTATATTAATAAACCATTTATGTATCCATTCATACATAAATTTATGTAAGAAGCAATTTACAGACAATTTACACAGAAATGTGATCTGATCGCATTTTATGAATAAGGTACTTTGACTAAAAGTATACAATATATTACATATTTATAAATGGTGGTTGCTTTAGCAAAGTGCCACGATTACTATTGCTTTGACCTTTGTTTAAAATTTCAACTCAAGCATTCCCACCTCCAATTTCATATAGGCATAAGACTAAATGTAGAGAGGGGAAGGATATGTAATATCAGAACAGTGTCTAAACGTTTTGTTTTGACGCTATCATGATTCTTTAAACGCATAGTCAGCTCCTTTCAGGTAAAAAAAAAAAAAAAAAAAAAAATCACACAGGAACACCATGTCAACCGAGTCCCTCTTTCCTACTTCATTTACATCGCTGCCTGGTAGCGCAAAGCCATGAAGCCAACTCTGACAAGTATAAAGGGACTACTTGACTTAAGAGCTTTCAAATAGGATTCAAAGGACAGGATTTGAAATCTGCCTCATTAATCTACGGCAGAATGTGTCTCTTTCCTCCTCTCCGTTATGTGCCTTATGTGTGTAAATTAGTACATGTTTTTAAAAGTGTTTCTACATTTCCCCCCTTGAGATCTTATTAAAGAGGGATTTTGCTCTCTTACTCTGAATTCTTCTAAAACAGACTCAGCTGAGCGGACATCTGAGATAATCTCTCCACGGAGGCTCATATGAACTTCCATTTAAGAGAGGTTGGAGAAGGTTGGTCACAGTATATACCATCCTTTACAATGAACCCAAGTTTCATGTTTTTCCTCTATTCAAATAATACATGACTGGATGCAGTAGGGGTACATTGGTGATTGCTCATTATATGCACATAGTGAATGTATAATTTACTGGTATGTACAATCTTTCCAAAGATTAACGGGACAGACATGGGAAAACATGAAGTCATAGCATGGCATAGCATATAATGCAAAATAAAATGGTCAATTTGGCCCTGCAAAAAGCTCAAGTCTTAAAGTCACGTTAATTGAAAGGGATGCTGTCACAAGTATTGAATCCAGATGTCTGCAAGGGATGAGAATCAAAGGGGTGGGAAAGTGAACATTTGAGGAAGTTAATGTTGACTGGCCACAGACTGATGTCGCCAAATGTGATCGATGCTGCTTGTGAGACTGCAAAGAAGACGAGGCAGAGATTGTTTACTTATAGTAAACAACCCCCCCCCCGCCCCCAATTAGTGGCTAGTCAGTGAAGGATTTGTGTTTACTCAGCTCGCAGGAAATAGTCAGATTCTCCTTGATTACCTCCAAGGGACTTATCAAAACACTGGACAGAATGGACAAATATTAAGCCCAGAGTACAGCTTAACCAATATCAAATGTCGGCCTGTTATTGATGTGAAACTGGGCTACAGATCATAGGCGTAGATTTGCTGGGGGAGGGGGACAGTCCCCCAATGTTTGCAACATGCCCCCCAATGTTTGGAAGGGAAAATATCCCTATTAATGGACAAATGCTACAGTTCTGAAATTAATATACAGTATATAAATAAAATCAATAACTGACTAACCCAAATACAGTATATGCATTGTATCAAAGCAAGAAAATAAACATTGGACTGTGCCCAATGTTTGTAACTTATCCCCCAATGTTTAAAAGGGACATTGTCCCTAACAGTCGACAAATGCAACAGTTCTGAAATTAATATACAAAATATAAATGAAATCAGTAACAGATTCACCCAAATATCTGTATTCTATCAAAACAAGGTGTGACGAGGAGGAGAGCCATGCAGCTGCCATGTGTGTGTCTCTCTCCCGAACTGCCGCGTTCCACTGCACTTATCCCTCTCCACGGCTGATTAGCCCAGTTGGGGGCCGGGCGTGCGTAGTCATGCCCCGGCCCTGCCCTCCTCCTCGTCACACAAGAAAACAAACATTGGACTTTCTCTAAATGTTTGCAACGTGTCTCCCAATGTTTGGAAGGGGCATTGTCTTTAATAGTGGACAAATGCAACCGTCCTGATTAATATATAGAATTAATTAATATATAAATTAATATAGAATATACAGTAAATGAAATCAATAACTGACTCATCCAAATATCTGCATTCTATCAAAGCAAGAAAATAAACATTAGATTGTCCCCCAATGTTTGTAATGTGCCCCAACAATGTTTAGAAGGGACATTGTCTCCAATAGTGGACAAATGCAACCTTTCTGAAATTAATATACAGAATAGAAATGAAATCAGTAAGTGACTCACCAAAATACCTGCACTGTATCAAAGCAAGAAAATAAACACTGGACTGTCCCCCAATGTTTGTAACATGTCCCCCAATGTTTGGTAGGGAAATTCTTTCCTATTTGGTTCCCAATGTTATGTGAAAAACCTTCAACTGAAATTAAATGTAGCCTATGCCAAACATTCTACAGCAGTCATGAAGTGCTAGAGGATCTTTGCATCAATCTTGAGTCTTTAGCATCAATCAAAGGCCTGAAAATGCTGGATAATACCGAATTTGTAACATTGGTTACTACGGATTCTACTTAGAGACGGATTCACTGTGCTGGTTTCTTGAGTGGATTTTTTCCAACATGAGATTTGTGCAGTTCTGTGGAAGTCACTTGTGGAAGTGCTCTTTTTGCAGAAGTGGAAGAATTCCCATCAGATACCCCTTCATTGATCATTTCCTTAAGAAAATCAAACAGATCATAACCTAAATCACATTTATGGAGGAAGCTCTCAAATTCTTAAGTTTTTAGAGCTCTATTTTACGTGTTCTTTTTGCCTTTCTATTTCTGTTGTGCAATGGTTCACATAACTGTGAAAATAGCATTATCTTTGCAAAATGCTCACTACAGCAGGTTTCTTGAAAAACAATCTCTTTTCTTTTTTCTGTTTAAATGCCTGAAGCAAAAAGCCCATCATTAGTCCTCCCCACAAATGATGTCTTGCTATTTCAACAAAGTTTTAATTCCATATGCTTGATTTAGATGTTAGGTAGCTTGATGCCACAGCTTAACCTTGGGTTTTTCCACTCTTCTGGCCTGAGTCAATCGTTTGTGTGGTTGGAAGTCTGCCAGTTGACCACTAAACACAGGCTAGGCTAGCCGCAAGATGGCTGTTAAAATGCATTCATCATGGTTGCAACTAAACAGAAAAATCATGGATGCACTTGGCTTTAGCTTAATCTACACTCTGTAACCACATCTCCAAACCCCAATGAGCCACAGACTTAAAATTCTAGTCTTAGGCAATACACTGTTCTGGCCTTGGATTTTATACTGACACCTATTTGCTTAGATGCAGCATCACGTAAAGGCAAACATTTTTGGTTACTGATGCCATTGTAGAAATATCCTATTTGCAGGCATATTTGTCGCCCATGATTCACTGTTGATTAGATTATTCATCAACCGAAAGTGTCCAATAATAAAGGGGATACCAAGATAAAGTGAGTAATATTTGGCTGGTCAAGTGATTTTAAAGGCCCCGCCGTACTCACAGCGAAGTGCTTCATTGATCTTTGCTCAGAGCAAAAAAGAAGTTGAGCAACAGCATACTGTTTGCGAGCATTCAGACACTGACCACACTGCTGTGAGAGGCGTTTAGAGAAGCATTTAATATTAGGACGCTCAAGACAATATGTAAACCGTCAACTAATATGACATTAACATGTTATCGATGACTTTATGCCTCATTCTATGAGTAGAATTCACACAAGATCAGTGAAAGAAGCTGTATTAAATACTCGATGATGATTTAAAGTAATATGCAGTATATGCACTAGATAATGTGTAATTTGTCATGTTTACCTTTTGCAGTCATGGCGCTGATGCACCAACACGCGGTCATAATATGCGGCGATTACGTTATGTTGTTGTCATTTTTGACGACACTGATACTGCTGCAAATATGGGAGTACAAAAGTGTGTTAATGTGTAGAATACAGACAAAAGAATGATAAAAAAGCCACACCTTACTATGGGCAGATGTTTGAATGGCTTTCGCTGCAGACGTCACATAAGTAAAGCAGCATATCAAACAATGAGTGAATAGGCACTCAAGAGTATTTGAGTAGATTTTATTCTTTTTGTAGACTAATTAAACACACAAAAAATAATTAACATGTTCTTGGCAAATTTCTCTATGCGTATGATCATTCAGATGTAGGTAAATTTGCACCAGCTCACTAATAACTCTGCTAGCCGGTGTGTTGATGTTGACTGATCTTAACTGACTGAACAGTGTAACTGGAATAAGCTGTCTGCCTCAAAGTAGGTGGAACTCCAGGTTACACCTTTCGATGACATGGACCAATGACAGTAAGAAGATGTTTTGCAGCCAGTATAAACTTTTTCTGAAAGTTTGCCCCGTATAAGAGCTGTAATGAACCACTGAAACAAACTTAAAAAACACATTCGTTTTGGCCACATTTTGTAGTAGTTCGTTCTTCGACTTCGTATGAAGTGTGCCGGGGCCTTAACTTTGTGGCCACTGCAAGATCAAATAGTTGACGATTTTTTAATGTGAGTGTACGTTATTTAAAAATTTTTCGAAATTGCTATTCATTTATTTAGGTGTAAAACTCAATGAACATTTATCTAAACTACCATAATTTACACAACCTTTTCCAATGTCATTTTTATAATTATAGTTGGTTTAAAAACAGCAGGAAACTCCATGAAACTAAACTTGCAATTTGATGCAAAATAAGGTTTCTTTTAATTTCACCTCAGTGGTATCAGTCCACTTGTCTGATGTGGATCCCAATACTCCAGCGATGCGACTGCAACCTTCACATAATGAACCAGATCTTGAAACCAAGACCAAAAGTCAATTGTGCAATCTTGTACAGAAAAACCAGAGATGCCGTTGGACTAACCTGGAACACAACTACCTTCCCATCATCAGCCTGCAGGTAGAAGGTCCAGGTGGAGGAAATGAAGCTCTGGGCGGAACTGATGATGTCATTGCACCAGCTGGACACAGCATCCATCACAGAGATGGGTTTGGGGCGGTTGGTTAGGGCCTTAAGCTACAGATCAAATCAAGAGTCATTTGAATCAGAGCTTTAAATGTTTGATAAAGATGTCAAAATACCACAACACCAAAAGGCAGCAACAAAGTACCAAGAGTCATACCTTCCTCCTTTTGATCTCCGGTTCAGCGGGTTGGCTGGCACACCCTGTGCTGCAGGCCTCCTGCTCCAGAAGTTTACTATAGGCCTCCTGGCATGCTGCACACACACATATAAATGATACCAGTCAGGAAGTCTCATGTAGTCGGAACTTCACGAAATGGCAAAAGGTGTTTAGATGTTGATCGACACTGTAGCTTAGCTAAAAACTGCCCACTTAAACATGTGAGAGGAAAACGCAATTGTTGAAGCAACCATGTCTTTCTGTGGTTCTTCTATGATGCTTTTAGCTAACACATCGACTCACTTGCTCTTCAGGACTTGCTTCGTAATTCTATGAGAACAGGTTGAATTTCTCCCTATCCAAAGATAGTAAATTCAGATTATTTCACTGATATAATTTAAAAAGACAGCTGAATTTACATTTCTGCTGTTAGAAATTGTTAACTTAGTCAAATTACAGCAGTTAGTTTAGTTAGTGGTTCAAATAAACTGAATATCTTTCAAATATTTGGCACCACTAATCTAGTGAACTTTGGGAAATCACTCTCAAGAGCACTCGTTGTATCTTGAGTCGGTACCTTGTAAACAACTTTCCAGGAGGACTGATAAAAAAAATCCAGTGTACCCCTACTCCCGGAAGTTGTGTAAAGTCAGCCAATCAGATTAGAGCTTTTCAGATCAATAAAGTACTTTCCAGTTTTGTGTTTACCGTACATCAGACAGTCAGCAAACGGACTGTTGATGGTCCGTGGGTGTGCCATCTGATGCTGAGATTACCTGCCTGGCAGTGCCATCTCAATCTAATCCTCCCCATGGTCAAGCAGTCATCAATATCAACAAACATCTGAGCACCAGCCTCCTGCACCAGAAAGTGCAGAATTGATTTTCAATAAAAGAGCTTCCCTCTTGCCTAGCAGCTTCCCACCGTCTTCAACGGCTGTTTGCCACTAGCACACAATAACATCTCTAGATAAAAATGAGTGCTATTCGCCTGTCTACACACTCTATATATGGCCTTGGGCTATGCAGTGCCTCATTCCAAAACATTATTTGTGTCAAATGTTCATATTACTTTCTTTCAAATGTAATGAATGCATTTGAAAAGCAATTCACTTACAAATATATGACTTTCTTTACATTTTTACTAGCACAACATTTCAATACACTGTGGTTCATAAACTGGATCAGCCCAGTTCTATGCCATTTCTGACAATACATACCAGATTTTTTAACATATATTCAACCAGACACATTTTTAAAAACAGATTTAGTGCTTTATCTGCCTGAAACTATAGTGGTATATGAATATCTAAAGGGCTCAAAAATTAGGATGGCCCACTAACTTTTAATTGTGATAGTCTTGGAAGAATCGAAGAAATTAGTAATGTTATGTACTGTATGCAATCATTTTCCAACAAAAGTCAGTGAATGAATTCCATGAGATACACCCTCAAAAAAATGACTATTTAGCTGAACTGATTTAATCATGGACAGTGGTTCCACATGCTTGAAATGAGTTTTCTTAAATTAAAATGATCATATAATTTCAATTTAAATACTTCAAGTAGAGGGAACCTTACTGAATCAAGTAAAACCAACAAAATTGAACATGACAAAATAACTCCATGTCAATAATAACATTATTTTCCCTGGGGGTATTGTATCCAATTTTAGTGATAAGCTAGCTAGTGACAGGAAATGTTAGCATGCTAAATACATGTTGGTGGGAAGCACTACTGAGTACAACTTGGGTCACTAACCTATAGATAGCACAGCAATTGCTCAGTGGCTAAAACAATAAGTGGAATACTCAAAACATATTGGTCCTCAACCTAGGCTTAAGCCCCACTCTTCACAATGATGTTAACCTCCAAAACTACAACACAACAGCACAAAGACATATAAAATAACACTTATTTTAACATTTACTCTCCCTGTCAAGTCTAATTCAAAGCATGCTGGGAAATAGAAATCCTCTGCCCAGTTTCAGTTAACCAAACAATAAATATTCATGTTGTCCAAACGCAAATGGATTAAGTTAAGCTGACAAGACACATTTTTAGTTGAATCAGCTCAGTTAATTGAAGTTCCCCGAGTAATTTCAATAAGGGAGGATTGAGTTAAACTGACAATAGTGAAAGTTCATATTTTGAGTGCATTACAGTTGTATCATTTCCAGCTAAATTGCTAATTAAAAAGCATACAAATTATTTGTAGTACATCTACTTTTATTGTGTAAAGAAAACAACATTAAGGGAAAAATATAAATGTATTTTTCAAATGCATATATGTTGCTAAAAATAAAATGGATCATTTTTGTGGTGGGGCCGTAAAATGTTGAGCTAGCAATGCTGAGATCTTACCTCCCTGACATTCTTCCTTGCTGGTATTGATGCCTGCATTTCCATTTACAAACTGGCAGATGGAGTAGAGCCGGCAGCCACGGTGACAGGCATTCATGATGGAGTCCTGTAAGAAAAAGGTAACTTTATACACAAAGTAAGCTTCATTCAGAATGGATCCTTTAAAGACTCTGTACAGTAATCATTTTATATGCAATACAAGTTCTGAGAATGGACTTTAATTAATCGATGTTCACCAGTTTCTGTCCCCAGGATAATTGTGGTTAAAAATATTTAGAGGTGTCATCAAAAGATCTTTTATGCAACTTAACTTGCACAGAGGAACGAGTGTTTGTTAGAACCTGAATAGTTTCAGAGATCCCCTAACCCTTTTGTGACCATATGTATTATGTGTAATGTTTAAGTTACATTCTGGACTAATCTTACAGTATCAAAAACACAACATAAAAGAAATGTCATGCTTTATTGCAGGCAAACAGCACCGATAGATGGCTGAAACGACAAAATCAGCAATAGTTCTTCTATAATTAATTCTGTAATTTATTAGTGGAATTTCACCAACACCAAATGTCTTTTTGCAAGGCATTTGTGTGACATTTAAAGCCATTATTACACTTTCACTGTATGCTCTATGTCCTCTGCAGAAGCCCTTCAATTGTGATGCGTTAGCAAAATGAATACAGTACGTGACGAAACATAACTACCCCAAGAACTAGTGTTTATGACGATAAAAGCCGACATGCTCACAGCACCCCTGCCGAGGTGCATGCAAGGTGATGCAGATGTCCGAAAAGGAAAACCATAAACTAACGTTAGGGGAACGTTCTGTGTTAGCTCGGCACGTATTTGCCAGCGTCTATGGGCCAACATCAAACAATGGAGATCAGCTTGAAGATTACTGCGCTAAATGGAATTCATTTTGCGCATTTAGAATTTAGAACGCTTCGTTTCCGTTTAAACAGATCTGGATGACAGATGCGCGAGGCTTCGCCGCCAGACAGTAAATTAATGAGCAGTATCTGTGTGTCTACATATTGACCGTTATAATTCATGTGACATAAAGCATAATTATCGGCCTGGTCTTGGTGGATATGAAGTAACGGACTGTTTCCATGCGGTGCCAAGAACTGGGACACAGAAATCCATGAATCGATTAAGAATTGGCTCGAGATGCAGCCCAATAATGCTCCCATCTTTTGCGCAGTGTCGAAACGGCAGACGCAGAACTGGTTTGCATACAAATGAACGTTTGATTTAATCAAACACGTTGGATTCTAGATTTCCAATAGCAAAACGACTTTACAGCCTGTATTTAGATCTGCAAATGGCTGCGACTCAAGTCAATGCAAAACCTTAGTTTAATGCATATTTCTCCACAGGCCGTTACAATATAATGCAGAAGCGTCTGGTAGGCTACTTTGCACTTACTTTGGCAGGACTTTTGTTTTTGATGGTCATCTGGCATTGCTTTTTGCAGTAATTGATATCGCCCAGTTGGTTGTCAAAGAGATCAGATGATGCCGCCGTCAACGCCACCAGAATCAGAGAGACTAGCGCGGGAACGCCGCGCGCCCTGCCGCCGAACTGGAGCATCTTTTTTGTCTTTTTTCGCGGAATTCGGTTAGCGCAGTCTCGGAGTGTACAGGCGCGTCTGCGGGGTTCGGTGCGTCTCGACTTGTCCCTACTGCCGCTTCGGTTCGGGCTCTATCAGCCTCGGCGATCTCGTGCCTTTGATGCGCCGTGTCGTCACCCGTCACGTCATCGCGCACGCGCTGCTGTTGTCCTCGCGCGTCTCCGTCCTTTACGTTGCATTGCAGTAAAAGTCTGGATTTAAAGGTGTGGATATAAACTTTATATATATGCCTATTTCTAGTATTTTGATGCAAATAAAACAAACTAGTAAACGTCGCATTTCTACCATGATTTGCAATAATGCGTACAATTTTTCGACGTTTAAATTAAGATTTTGAAGATAATTAGAGCTTTACCTGCCCTGAGCATTGAAACTGAGAGAGAGAGAGAGAGAGAGAGAGAGAGAGAGAGAGAGAGAGAAAACAATAATGTGTGATTGTGAATGTAATGTGTAGTTTACTTTGCTGTCAGTAAAAGGAATTCTATTCTATTCTACTGTATTCTATTCTAAAGTTCATTTTCCAAAGTTATTTTGTGGCTTGTATGCACAAATGCCTTTTCAAGTTATTGTTAACATGTAGAGGCATATGTCGCTTTTGCAAATGTTCGAGACTTAAAACCGAAGACTTGATGTCTATTTGAAATAAAAACCTGAATATCATTATTCTGTCTGTCTCTCGGGTCTAATACATACGCAAGAATCAACAAGAAATTAAATGAAATTATACTTGTGTAGGCTAACTATAGCTATTACACAGTTCTTACTGAGGATGCATTGGGTGTGGAATTATAAACAGGCCATAATAATCATACAGACGAAGATAAATAGTGTGTTTTGGCTGTGGACCAATTTATGGCTTTGAATTAGGCAGGTTAAATGAGATGTAGGGAATAGCTCACATGTAAAAAGAAGAAGAAAAAACTACATGATGAGATTTTTAGGTTATGTTTATGCAACTCACTGTTTACAAAAGAGAAAAGAAACACACTACTAATAATTAATAATGGTAAGACGTGGGAGGGGCCCCAGAAGAATCCACTTTTCCAGCTTTTCAGGCGCGCGTGCGCTTTATTGGTTCTTCTCTAAATTTGAGAGTGAATGTGAATCCGTATAACGATGCCTTCTAGAACAAGCAATGATTTCCCTTATAAAGCTTTCTGGTGAACAAGGCAACTTAAAGCTTTTCATCTATTTTCTGTGAAGAAGAATGGATTGCCCGTGCGCGCGCTACCACCAGCATGACAAGAACAGAGCGGAGAGCGCGCGACCGACAGAAGATGACAATATAAACGTATAGCCTATATATGTCTATGATTTAAGTCATAATGCTGTTTTTCGTAACGCTTCTTCCTTACGCGCTCACAGCACGTAAGTACAACTTCAAATGTATCTGAACAGTTCGCAGAGATTATTCAAGTTCACGTTCAAGAAAAGCTGTTTAAGAAGTCCACAAACAATTTTTTATTATTATTTTTTTATGACGTTTATATTTTGTATGCTAATCTCTGATTACGTGAATGTAATCTATGGGACAAAATACAATGAACGTTCTGATTCCCCTTCAAAATGTACAATAGTAAATTGTCAGTTACTGCAGTTATGTATAGTTAAATCTGATATTATAAACTCGAAAACAATTTAACAAAATAACAGAACGTTTCTGAAACCTTTTAACCTTGTTTGACGGAGATCATATTTTTGTGCAAAGTTTACGTTGTATTACGTTAAAACACGTTTTAGGCGTATTACTATCTGTTTTACATTTAACCATTTGTATTAATAAAAAGAACTGCGGTTCATTATGCTAAATATTTTATGACGTCAGAACGCAAACAAGAGGCTGATGCCATTTGAAAATTCCTGCAATTGCGATAAGAAGCGCGTTCTGAATTGTTTATTGTGAATTTAATATAATTGTCGCAGCATCAGTGTGTTCACTGTAAAAAATGTCTATCATTTTAACGGTAAAAATATGTTAGAATTCTACTGTATAAAACGTTATTTGGTTAACAGGTACTTAACGTACAGGTACCTTAACATATACGGTAAAAAATCATAATATATTTAACAAGAGACAATACATGTAATTTTACGGTAAAATACTGTACAGTTTTTAGGTGTAAAAAGTGTGATTTTACCGTATGAATAACGGTAAAAATGTATATTATGTTTAACATGAGAATACTTTTTACGGTAAACTATTGTTTTTTATTAATTGTTTTATTTTCTCCCCTTTTCTCTCCAATTTGGCATCCCCAATTCCCAATGCGCTCTAAGTCCTCATAGTGGCGTAGTGACTCGCCTCAATCCGGGTGGCGGAGGATGAATCTCAGTTGCCTCCACGTCTGAGACCATCAATCCGCGCATCTTATCACGTGGCTTGTTGAGCACGTTACCCGCGGAGACGTAGCGCGTGTGGAGGCGTCACGCTATTCTCCTCAGCATCCACACACAACTCACCACGTGCCCCACCAAGAGCGAGAACCACATTATAGTGACCATAAAGAGGTTACCCCATGTGACTCTACCCTCCCTAGCAACCAATTTGGTTGCTTAGGAGACCTGGCTGGGGTCACTCAGCACGCCCTGGATTCGAACTTCGGTAAACTATTGTTAAAATTACGGTGAAAAACAATAGTCATCATCATGTGGCCTTTTGTAGTTACTAAGGTGATTAATGATTTTAAAGTGAAAAGCAGACTTAAATAGTTCCAAATGGTTATGTTATTTAATAATATAAACAGTAGTAAACCTTAAAATATACAGTACAGACATCAAAAAGACACTCTGCAAAGCCTGAATGTACCCCCCACTCGACGGATGGGGTGCAAATTTTAGTTTTGCATACCCGCTCGGAAATGACTAGTTGCGCCCCTGTGGATAAGTATGATAAGTTTCTGACTGCCATTATAAGACATATGTGATTTGTTACTGTAGCTCAACTGGTAGAGCATGGCACTAACAAAGAAAAGATCATGGGTTCAATCCCCAGTGAACACACAACTTGAAAAAATGTATACCTTGAACGCACTGTGTCACTTTGATTAAAACCATCTGACAAAATATATAAATACGAATATATATGTGAAAATCCAGAAGGGCTTTCTTTCTCCAGTGAAAGTTTTAAGAATTTTGATCTAAAATCATTGGTGGGCATTCTTTGTTTACCTCAAATTTCACCAACTAATTTAATTGATTGGTCAATCCAAACAATGCTAAAAGAGATATATACAATAGTCTAGATACATTTTTCCAAACCTTTTTCAGGTGCCCCTCCACAGCCTCGATAAGTCTCGTACATAACTCGTACTGGAAATCCTTATAGAAAAGGATCACTCTAAACAAATCATGAGATCAATTGAAAAAAAGTATTTCCAAGTACCACACAAAACATGCTTAAAGGTTTAGTTCACACAAAAATGCAAATTCTGTCATCATTTACTCATACTATCCATTTAAGTACAACCTTGATTATGCAAAATCACTGGTCTAGAGTAATTATAGCTCAATCTTGCTCCCTAACTCATTCAGTCAGTGTGAGAGCCATCCAGGTCCAATGGCACATGTTAAAAAGCTTTTCTGCCTCCCACCATGAGCAGAAATGCATTAACACTTGGTCTCCCTGAAGGACAGTAGTAGTAGCTCTTAAATCCCTCTGAGCATTTGTCTTAAACATGAATAAATATGAGCTCTGCTGACACAGAGGAGGAATATTTTGAGGATGGAAAACCACTTAAGATGTTGAAAATTTACCTTGTAAGACCTATCTCTCAACTGTTAAAGCAATGTGGTCATAAATCCAGTTGTAAAATGTCAGGACTCATAAAAGCTTCTCTTCTTCTGACCCCCAGACTTGGCTGTCATATCCCCCCAGGACACAGTGCTTCGAATCGGCTCAAGTTTGACTGCGGTGTGCATGGTTAGTGCTGAGCTGGAAGTAACACCTAGATCTCTGTACTGGACACTGAATGGGAGACGACTTTCTAGAAGTACTTACAGGGTGCTGAGTCCAACAGAATTGAGTGTCACACTTCACCAACTCAATGGATCCTTGCAGCAATCAGGGGACAATCTGGTTTGCCACCGAAGTAATGGAGAAGTATTGGCTGGATCGTGCCTTTATGTTGGCTGTAAGTGTCAAGTTGCTGCACTCTTAAAAATAAAGATTCCAGTTCCATTTAATATTACAGTCTGAAGTCGAAGGAAAACCTTTATACATTCCTCAAATACATTTTTGCTCTCAATTTCTTTAGAAAACTTTGTAATGGTGCTTTAAAGAACCCAGACACCAATACACTGATCTGAAGAACATAACGCCAAGAACTTTTTTAATCTCCAAAGAACCATATAGAAAAATCAAGAACCTTATGTAGTGCAAAAAATTCTTGATAAGGTTCTTTGCTAAACCAAAGGTTCTGCAAAGATCAATTGAAAAGTCTTTATTTTTTAAGAGTGGGAACAACTTTAATTCTGATTTATTCTTCATCTGAACATTTGTATATATGTCTTTAAATATACCCTATCCGATAACCTTCTATTGATCAAGTTTTGGGAAGGTTGTGGCCCATGTGTTTTTGAATATTCATGTTGTCCTCTTTCTTTAATTTGAATTGAATGTATAGTGTCCCCTGAGAAACCTGTCAACCTGACATGCTGGTCACGAAACACCAAGGATCTCAGCTGCAGATGGAGACCAGGGGGTCAAGGAGAGATGTTCATCAATACCAAATACACCCTCAAGTACAAACTAAAGTGAGATTTTTTGATTCTCTGCAGGGATTTTGCTATGAACAGCAAAACATTGTATCTAGAGGAACTAGAAAGGTTGATGCCTGTTTTCAAGCAACTCATTTCAATGTGAGCATTTGCATGCACAATACGCTGAAAACTGTCAAAAATCATCGTATAAAAAAAAGTAATTGTATAAAAGATGCGTTTACATGAGATTTGAAATCATTGGATTATTCCCTGCTTTTGACATCAAAACGTAAACTGGGACATGTATAACACTTGTGCATATTGAATGAGCAGGTAAGAATGTCAGTAAGGGTGTTAACATGTGACGCACAATTGGGCTAATGGGCAAAAATCTACGTGCACCGATAATTTTTTGCTTAAACCATTTGAGACCTAACCCTGTTATTGGAAAGCCATTTAAGGCTTTCCTTTAATGGCTTCGGTGTTAGATTGTGCATGAAAACACACTCATTATGTAACTTCTGTTTTGATAATTGTGTAGATGGTACAGTAAAGAGAAGGATTGTGAGGACTACACGGGACAGCCGTATACATGCTACATTCCTCGTGATTTGGCCATTTTTACGCCATATGAGATCTGGGTGGAGGCAGCCAATCAGCTTGGCTCTGCTACCTCTGATGTCATCACCATAGACATTTTAGACGTGGGTAAGTACAAAACCTCACATTTGGAAAAATGGCCCTTATAAAACAAATAGATTCGACTCTAAATTCTGATTGGATGAGCTGCATTCAAAGTCGGTGTAATATGATTATAAACTCACACCTGTGAGCGCACATTCTATATTAGTGTGCCAAATTGTGCCAATATTCCTTGGCAACCACAAACCTTATTTCTTAGCAGAAGAACAGTTTATTATAATAATAATTATGAATAAATGCAACTGTAATATTGAAATTGGATACTGTTTTCTATCACAGTGCATGTTGCCGGCAATTTATAAAAGCAATAAGCCACGGGAAATCTTTGCATTGTGCCAAAGATCAACACTTTACCATGGTAAAATCTTTGTAATGCACAACCTCTTGTGGCTTACTGCTTTATTGAGATTGGGGTGAGTTTTAATGGACAGAATATCAACAAAACACTTCCCAGCTATACATTTATCTTCTTCTCCCTCACACACAGATGTACATAACCATCTGAATGTCTCCATATGGTGCACACACACTCATCTGTGAAAACAGATTTTTACAAACCATAAAACTGATTTCCAACACCAGAAATGTTTCCAAAAGGTAGCTCGTGAAAATAATATTTTAAAGGTCACTGGCCAGCAGAATGTCTGCAGTTTGTATATATGAATGTATGTACACATTTCTTGCGGTGAGACACAAAAGTGCATTTGAGTGATCACAATCGTTTTCCATAGGCAAAAAGCTACAGCAGTAAGAATGCCTATTGGATGACACAATGCCAAACCCTCATTTCCTCATTTTCTGCATTACAGAAACAATAAGCTTTGGAATTCTCCATGATTGGCTCTGCCCTAAGGCAGAGCTTGATTAAAAAAAGCAATGGAGCATGTCCATTCGCAAACAACAATGGAAAGGGGCAATTACGTTGGGAACAGATAGCAAAAGATCGACTAGCTAATGAGTGGCGATGAAGGTTATTGGGAGATTCAATTACAAGCAGCTAGTTTTCAGCTCAGTTTATGTTCAAAGGGAAAGTATGCTGGATTAGTTTGACGGCCCAACACTGGGTGTCTGGAATATTTGATTCTGATTGGTCAATCGCACCATTCTGTAGTCAAATACAGTCAAATAAAGCCTATTAAACTGTATAATCACCATTGTGCCTGGCAAACCATTCCCTACATAGCTATGCTAGTTTGCCCTTTTATCATTCCGCAGTCTCTTTCTTTAGACATAATATAGCAATTTCAACTTTATTATTTCAAATTCATTCATTTATTTATTTGGTAAATAACTGTGTAATAAGTGGGATAATGTTCAGAAGGCTGTCATTACTGCCAAAAACAAAAACCCTTCAGTGTGATACAAGTTTTTTTTTTCTTCCCTTTTTCTCCCAATTTGGAATGCCCAATTCCCAATGTGCTCTAAGTCCTTGTGGTTGCATAGTGATTTGGTGGTGGAGGATGAATCCCAGTTGCCTCCGCGTCTGAGACAGTCAACCCGTGCATCTTATCACGTGGCTTGTTGAGTGTGTTGCCACAGAGACATAGCACATGTGGAGGCTTCACGCCATCCACTGTGGCAACCATGCTCAATTCACCATGCACCCCACTGAGAACAAACCACATTATAGCGACCACAAGGAGGTTACCCCATGTGACTCTACCCTCCCTAGCAACCGGGCCAATTTGGTTGACCTGGCTGGAGTCACTCAGCATGCCCTGGGATTTGAACTAGCGAACTCCAGGGGTGGTAACCAGTGTATTTTACCACTGAGCTACCCAGGCCCCCTGTGTGATACAAGTTTTTATTTTAATATCTTTTTCAGATTTGCTATAAATTTCAGTTTAGTTTTAATTAGTTTCATTAATGATTTTGTTAATTTTAGTTTAGTTTTTATTTTGTGAACACATTTCTATTTTGTTTCAGTTTTAGTAATTATAGTTTAGCAGAGTTAACAGAACACTTCCAGAGTGTAGACAAAAGCAAGACATTTGAATTTAAGCATGGCAAACTTACACAATACACAAAAATGAAGCAGTCAAGACTTTTTACTCCATCCATCTACACATATAGTCACTTTGCGCATCTCTCTCAGCATTTTTTTCACACGCTGAGTTGCGGTTTGCATTTTTAGCGCAATCAGTGAATTTATCCATGCAGCGCTGGGAGTGATGAACTTGCGGACAAGAGCAGCATTAAAAGTTTTGAACACTAAAGAATCACACATACCAGTCCAGTACCGCCACAGATGACACGGTCTGTGTAGGGCACCAAACCCCTAGGGGGGCACCATCTTACCCTATGGCGTAACTTCCGTGCACGTTATAAAGCTCGTCGCAGAAAACACTCCCGCGTTGCAATGGCCTCGTGCAACGCACCGGTCAGCCACATGCGCACCACCAAAAGATGAAATTATTCTGATGTCACACAGCAGGAATCTGCGCTTCCGGGTTCTTTTGAGCAGCAGATTTCAATGGTGGAAATAGGCACCGCTGCAGTTTTAATAATCTTTTAAGCTTTATAGAATGTAATAATGTCTTTTAATGTTAATAAAGTTATTATAAATGGTTTATCTATGGTTTACAGTGAAGAAATTATGTGGCTTCTTTTCTGAAATATCAGCAAAACAAGTTTAAATTTGGTTCAGTGAGCCTGTATGATTATGTCGGACATGTAACAGGTTGATGAATACACATCCTCACATGTTTAACACACTTCTAAAGCTTAAGAAATGTGATATATAAAAATAAAAACTACCACTAGACATGCAATATGTGTCTTTACTGCTTAAATTATTAACACACATACAATAAATAATAATATTCTTACTTCAATATGATTATATTCCATATATAAACTTAATAACAGCTGTTTTTGAATGAACAATTTTACTGCATTCAAAATGAATGCAAAGACATCGTTTTAGCAGAATTATATTTTTATTCACTTATCCTTTCACAAAAAGTCCATGCGCTGAGGTGGTGGAGACGGGTCCCGTTTCTCCCATTATATCTTATATGGTGGTCTTGATCAGATAAGATCATTGTTAGATCATATTTGACCTCATATCTGTCACAGTGACAGTACTTTGAAAATTTAAAAAGCAGTTGACAATCAGAGTTTACGTAATTTCTTCGTATAAAAGTTCATATCGAACAACAACTGCTGCGGGTCAGTTGGGTCTAATAGAGCAGACGTGATAACAATGACGGTGACCCGTGAATTATCATCATTTACTTTATGTAAAATCCTGTGTTTGTTCTGATGCAACGATCTGGTGGAAATTTAAAGAAGCCCCACTCTCCAATAATCTGTGGAAACAGAGCATTTGTTTGTAAACAGTAACTTCATCTAATAACAGCAAACGTGTCGCGTTTCTTATATCCATTTGAACTTTTCGCCCAAACCTCAGATCTTTGGAAACACAAGGTCAGTGTCTTCTGCTTCCCAAGTTGAGATCTACTAGCTTCGACTTCACCATTATTAATGGTACTCTTCCTTTCCAATCTTTCATCATGAATGATTTGTACTCCTTACGATGATTGGTTTGCAAATATACTTTCAGGTTTGTGGGACGTTTACCCTTAATTTCAACACCACAAATCGTATGATTGAATGTGACAATGCATTTGCTTTTTCCAGTTTCAGAATAAAACTCGAAATAGTCCCACACAGTGCTCTGTCATTTCCTAGCAGCCATCGTTCATGTCCGAGTCATCTTCATCTATCAGTACTATCAGGCTCAACTAACCTCACGTGCATTAGGCTGTACGGCATCTGCAGGTATTCCCCTAACAGCCACACAGGTCAGATTTTTCCGCCATGTGATGAGAGCTTGTTGATTATGAAAACGACTGTTTATTTTTGATGATTATTATTTTATTTCAGTTAGTTTTTCAATAATTGTTGTTAGTTTAGTTTAGTTTTTCATTTACTTTGAAATATTTATTTTATTTCAGTTGACGAAAACGTTTTTTGGTCAATAGTTTTCGTCTTAGTTTCAGTTTTAGTTTACGAAAATAACCCTGCCCCTCCGCTTCACATTAGTGTCCTGTTCACCCAGTCTGGGTTTATTTTGCGATAATGACTGGCTGACTATACATTATCCCTTACTTAGAGATGGGCCAAGGAAGAATGGTTTAATGACCCAACCCAAATACCCAGTCTCCATAAATGGGTTTAATCAACGGTTCAGAAAATGACTTTGAGATTGTGGATTTCGTACTGTGCTAAATGTTAAATATTTATAACAAAATAACAAATACAGGGTGACGTATTTCATCTTTATTTCCCTGTTTAGTAACTACAGATCCTCCTCCTGGTGTCCATGTGAGCCGCGTTGGAGATCTGGAGGATCAGTTAAGTGCCCGATGGGGAAGCCCTCCTGCCCTCAAGGACTACTTGTTTCAGGCCAAGTACCAGATTCGATATCGTTTGGAAGAGAGTAACGAATGGAAGGTATGACCAGAATGATTGCGTTAGTCCAACACCAAACACAATTTAAACTGTAGAGCAACTGATGTAGGGATGAGTGGGGTAAGCTGTGCCAGTTTTTACTTAATTTATTCATTTAGCAGACAGCTTTATCCAGAGACTTACCAATGAGGAATACCACAAAAAAAGTGGTTCACCTTAAGAAAATAGTGATATTAGAAATGCTACAGCCGTAATACAAAGTTACAGTATTGCGCAGAGTATGCACTTGTGATTTAATAATAAGAGTAATTTCATTAACAATCCTGAGTCAAGTGCTCGCAGAGAGTTGTGTCCATAGGCGTTTTTTGAAGGTAGACAGGACCTCCAGGCAAAGAGAAATTAACCAAATGGAATGAGAATTTGAATCATTGGAGAATATGCCAACAACATTGCAAATAAAAAATGTGAACAAAAATATATATTTTTTAACATTAAAAATGATTAAATAATGCACTATCCCATTCTAAACTCTTATTTTGCCATCCGTAATTCAGCAAGGAATGTTTTAATATTCCGATTTCGAAGGAGTGAGATGATTTTCAACAAATTCTTGACAGAAAAAAAAAAAGACTTAAAAAACAAGTTAGGCATTATGATTCCACATTTCCAAGGTAGCTTCTTTGGTATATAACATTTTTGAAAGGCTGGGGTTTCTCTTTGATAGCACTTGCTCGGATTTTTTTTTTATTTGCCCCATACTTCCACACCCTCAAGTTTCACAATGAGATCAATGTAATTGTATTTTCTGCATTTGGATGCAAAATACTATCATTATTACTGTAGTTGGGCCACTGGCACAGCTTACCCCGAAGCTTTGACACACTTTACCCCACAAGCTGCCATGTTGGGGAAAAAAATGCCTTACTTAACTCATGGCAAATCTTCAACCAAATAATTTACATGCTTTTGTGACAATTCACTATATATTTTTTGATTTGGATAAGTATTCTTGGACATAAAACACATTAAACAAGCCATGAAGAAAAAAAAAAAATATATATATATATATATATATTTTTTTGCAGGCAGCATTTTCCCTTCCTAAATGTATGGTCATCACATGACAGAAATTGCACACAATTTAAGGGGGTGACACATCTGACCCCACTCTCCCCTATTATACTGTCTCAAGGCGCGGTCACATTTACCGTCGCACTGCACAATTCTGTGGGCGAAATGCAGTCATTTCAATGGGAATCCGCACAATCGTGAATTTCACACAATGGACTTCCGTTGGCGAAGAATTTATCCTTGTGAATTTCACATGGTGAACTTTGACAGGCGAATTCGCAGCGTTGACCAATAGGAAGTTGTTTGGTTTGGCAGGGACCTCTGTGTGGGCGGTGCTTCGTACACAGCTGCACTGAGTATTCACAATGGACAAGGATATCATTGTAGTGGCAAGTTTTTAAATTCACTCTTACAGAGTGTAAAGTGCAGCTTTAAAAACAGACTGCTTGGGGCAATTAGTTTTTTGCTGGTTTTACACTCGCTCAACATCCGCCCACGCCTCCGGCCATGGAATTTCGCCATGCAAAGGTAAATGTGACCACACCTTTCTGTACGTACTATTTGTAAAAAATTTGCTTTTTGCTTTTATTGCCAATTTCCTCTAAGGTAATAGATGATGCTGGGAACCAGACATCTTGTCGGTTAGCGGGTCTCAGGTCCGGTACGGTTTATTTCGTCCAGGTGCGCAGTAACCCGGTCGGTATCTATGGCTCCAAGAAGGCAGGCATCTGGAGTGACTGGAGCCATTCAATGGCCGCGTCAACACCTGGCAGCAGTGAGTTACGGAAACATAAATGCAAACTTTCCTTCAGTTCACATTAAGCTTCTTTATTGTAAGCCAGTTGGATTCCAACCATATATAAACTTAAAAAAAACACAAAACATCGAGCTACTTGATAGGGATCTCTCATCAGCAGATTCAAAAGTCTTCAGTGAAATGTCAAAGAGCTTCAGGGGTCCGTTGATGAATTCTTTGTGCTTTTCAAAGATTGACAAATTAAAATGATCTTTAGAGCATGTTCAAATTAAGGAGTATTTGTCCTGAAACTTAGTGAAAACAGATTTGGATCATAAGAAGTGATTATGGTTACATATCTGGAGTGGCATGAAAGAATGTTATTAAATTTTGTTGTATATCATGCAATATGAGTTATGGCAAGCCTGAGCTACCCCTCCTTCACGCATTCTATATTTAATGATTTGGAGTTCATTAGCAAAGAGCTGGTAAATACCCTATTATTCATGGGTATGTGGACATTGCTCAGGGCAACATTGTACAATCGACAGCATATAAGCAACTGTTGTCAACTGGGTTTGAATGTAACAAAGGTCTTTACATTGCATTTCATCTGAACAATTGGCGGGAGGCAGTGGGGTTGTGGTAGTTAAATTTTTACTCCCTGATCAGATTCGGTACAAAAGAAGGCTTTTACATGTGGTATTCCAACTACAGCGAATGCATATAGGTTATACACTAACATATCAAAGTTTGGACACACGACTCATTATTTATTATGACTACTTCCCATACAAGTAAAATAGTGAAGTCATCCAAACTGAAATTACACTAGCATTTAAATCAAAAGTTGTTTTGATATATAATGAGAATGGTGTTCAAACTTTTAATTAGTGGTGCTTTTGATATGTAGCCCTTGGTTTTTATTGAGTGCCTAATTTATGCAATAAGCAAATACTCAGACATGACAGTCTTTAAGTGGTTTCTGAATGATTGCGGAGCACAAGGTGAAGAATTACAAAGAATAAATTTAATTTTGCCATGTGTAGGTAAATGTGACCAATTACTTACAGCTCATACGAAATATTTTCGGATCACACTTTTGCGTGTCAGCCATCCAGCAGCATTAGGTATTATTCTACCATACAAGTAACAAAACATTTGTTGTACATGACATGGCACATAGTAAATAATGGTAGTGTCTTTCCCATTTCCCCTGCAGAAAGGTCACATGGTGGCTCATGTGATACGAAGCAGAACACAACAGTAAGAAGGGAGCTCAAGCAGTTTTTTGGCTGGATGCGAAAACATGCCTATGGCTGCACGGATATCAGCATCAAACTGTATGACCAATGGCGCGTCTGGCTACAGAAAGCCCATAAAACACATGACCAGGTTGGTAAGAAGCAGCTGCACCTTCTTTAATTTCACTTCCAGCTATAAGATTTTAACCATACATTGCGACATGTACAGTGCAGCTCAAAAGTATTAAGTTCACATTGAAAATCTGGGTTTCAAAATCTAATTTAAACCAAGAAATTAACAAGGTTTTAGGATTTTGAAAACTTATAAACAAAGAAAAGTTCATGACATTAATCGAATAAAAATCTTTAAGATTCTGGACTATTCCTAGGGCACTGATCATATAAGCAAATTTGTGACATTGACGATGCTAATGAGTTCAATACAAGTTAACCTCAATCAGCAGCATTTGTAAAAAATAAAATAAAACAAATTCTACTTTACAGCTTAAATAATACACAAGTTTTAACACAAGAATTTGTAAGTACTTTCATAAAATAAGCATTTTCACAATTGTACCCCACTTTATCAGAAAGTAAATCATTATTGTTGACACATGAAATATGGCTTTATGTAAAAAGCATTTTGTGGTTTCATGTGACCCACAAAAAAGGGAACCAAAATATGTTTATTCTTTTGAACAAGGCTCTCGCATTTGATTGCTTTTACTAATGGCGAAACATCATATAATCTTCAGTCAGTTACCACAACAAAGAGAGAATGGCCAGTCAAAGAAATCAGTAGGAATTCTAATAAATTCCTTTTATTAAGTCCTGCACAGCAGAACTTCAGCTGCGATCCAGCCGAAGCCGAAAATGCTTGTGTGACGTAGTCGAACGCTAACCGACATCCGCTGCATGCTCTCTGAACTGATTCAGCAGTTATGACTATTGTGAGACTTGGGTCACTTGATTAGTCACACTGTCCTTTGAAGAAACGTGATATAAATGCACAAGAATGGCTGGTACTAATTACGATTCTCTGTCGTCATATATCAAGTCATCACATTCACTTGTAAATGCCGCTATTGTCTTGCCTTTCAGGTACTACAAAGCGGTAAATCATAGCGAAACTCCAAAGAAGCCTTACGGGAGCATGGAACGACACGGTTTTTATTACTCTCCAGTGCTTGGGACATTTTCTTTGGATGAGCCAAGATTCTCTGAAGGAACCTGCAGTTTGCTGACATGATCTACTGTTTGCCTCCTGCTGTAGTCCCAGTGTTTTTTTTTTCTCAGACATATTTATAAGAGCATTAAAATGCAAAAGAAACAGACTCAAAGTGGTGAGAAAGATCATAAAATCTCATGTTAGAAAATAAACATTTTAATAAAGGGGCCTTTTGGGAGATTCATAGGCTTTGTTCAGACAAGCAGCACAAATTTTACACTTAAGAATTATTGGCATATTCAACACAAATCTGTATCGTTATATGTAGTCTGAACAAAGAAAAAAAGATTTGTACAAGCCTTTTCCAAACCACATCCATATGTGGAAGGAATCTGATTAAAATCGGACTTTTGGAAATGCTTTTCAGTCTGAATGAACGGATTTCAAGTAGTTTTTTTTGTCACTCGGGATATAACGTTACCATAAAGTCACACTCGAGCCGCAGTATCGTCTACAGCTGTGTCAAAATTCAGTCAATTTCATTCAAATGTGGCATTCGCCGTGTATTGAATGGTGAAAAAGTGAACAAGCAAGCAGTTTAAGACAGAACATAGACAGTATCGTGTAAATAGCACAGTAATGCCTCTGGCACACATGATTTCTGATGCACTAATGAGTTTTGCATTGTGACGAAATGTTTAGAATTCCATCCAATTTCCACAATAACAGCTGCTCTCTTATGTCTATTGGAACTGTGCTGATGCTGAAATCATTTTTTTAGGAACAGATGTTACTATATCGGATTTGAAAAATCCAATCTAACTTTGGAACAGAAAAAAGGAGCATTGCGAAAATTACTCGCAGAAACCCCATGACAGGATTTTCAGAACAGAAAACGACAAACATGGTCGTGCTGATTTACAAAGATTTTACAAATGTGGATTTCCATTGATTTTACAAACAAATTTATTTGAATGTATTTGCCAACAGTGAGCATTCGTAAGCAACAAACGAGAATTTGAAATATCTGTCTCTTGATTGGTAAACAAGTACACATCATGTAAAAAAAAAAAAAAAAAAAAAATTATTTCTTACCTTACCTCTGTTCAAAAATGTTTTCATGTAAATAATGTATCATGTATAAATAGTTTTGTCTGTTAAAAAAAAAAAAAAAAAAAAAAAATTGTAAGGAACATTTTTAATAAACTTTTGCTGCCTATTTCTATTCCTAGTTCAGATTTACACTTTGAATTGACTTGGTTCAACAAACAAACAAACAAAAAAGTATATTCCTACCATAACTGCAATAATGAAACAAAAGATGCCACACTGTTTAATAAATAAAAAATAAAAAACATGCTCAAAGCCTGCGACAGGAGCAGTGCAGTCTATCTAATCTATACAGCGATCGAGACCTTAGATGATTCCTTATAAGAGAAAGTTCAAAGAGGAACCATCTCTGTCAAGACGGAAGTCTTCTGACAGTGCCTACATCTCATTCCGGTTCTTCTGAATCGTACTTGAAATCTTGCAGAATCTCAGCCAAAACTGCTTTATTCTTTATGAAACTGACAAGAAAGAAGAGAGAGAGAGAGAGAGGTCTTTAGTTGGGCCGTTCTAAGAAAAAAAATGGGTTTTTATTATAAACCTGATTTTTAAAATGAGCCTTGTTTACAACACACTCCATTAGATAAATCTAACAGTGAGATATTGCCATATAATAATAACTAAACACCACAAGTTCATTAAAACCAGGCTGAGAGCTTTAAAAGCTCTAAAGTGAATACCCTCTAATCCTGATACAGCAGTGCCATGTTAGGTTAATTCATTCATTGATTAATTACTTGCTATTTAGCAGATGCTTTCAATCTGAAGTAAATTACAAGTTTCAACAAAACAAACAAGCACCACATGCAAGTAAAAATAGGTTTTGCCAGTTGGGCTGTGACTTTAATAGGAACTGCAGTATAATGCATGGTTTAAATCTAATTGCAAAAACGACATAACGACCCTTGGTGATGTAATTGATGAGCAATCAAATTCGAGACATCGTCAACCAACTATCTACTAAAGGAAACACTGTGACTCATGTATCTTCTTTTACAGCTAGGAGATTAACATTGAATTCTCAATTCACTCGCCATTGGCAAGTACGGCAAAAAATTCTGGACCCTGCACATCCCTCTTAATCTACAGTTTATTGATAAAGTACACAGTGAAAATAGAAAAAAAAAACAGAAACGTAGAAGTTGCACTTACTCCTGTTTGATCTCCCGAACTTTCTCCTGGAACTCTTCATCTTCTGGATGATCCAGGGCATTCTGTTTAGCCAATTGTAACTTAGCTGTCTGTAAACAAGTCATGAAAACAGACCAACATTAAGAATACAGTAACCAATGACGAAAATTGCAGTATTATTGCACAGCCCAAATGGACATACAACTGGAGGCGCATATTCATTTAAATGTTCTAGCGTCAAAAGCCAATATTTAATGCAGCTGGTTTGTATGCAACCTAACGCTTTGTTTTGAATGGTAAACTGACCACTTGTGGAAGGGTTGCTAATTAGTTAAGCAAAACTGAAATGTTTAGTAGTTAATCAACTTCAATAGCTACATATGTTTTTCATAATAACTCTACAACTGGGTGCTGATGAGTGGAAAGTGCATACTTCAGAAATTCTCCAGGGGATGCAGGATATCAAATTTGGAAAGAGAATACATTAATGTGCAAAGGTCATGACAAATGCCCACCAGCTCTAGCTTCTTCTTCTCGTTAATTTGCAGTTTCTCTATGTGCTCGGAGAGGTCGGGCCGGTCAAAGTCTTGATGCAGTTGCTCTTTAATCTCCAGAACTTCTTTGGAAATGCCACAGAATGCTTTTGTTATCTCATGTACCAGCTGTTTGTAGTGCTCGAAGTCATAGTGGGGCCCCGTCCTTAAGTATGCCTCATGACCCCTGAGAAAAAACTGTATTACCTCAAACAACCCCAGACGGCAACATATGCGTGTGTGTATGTATGTATATATATATATATATATATATATATATATATATATATATATATATATATATATACACACACACACACACACACACACACACACACTGTATATACACCGATCAGTCACAACATTAAAACCACCTGCCTAATATTGTGTAGGTCCCCCACATGCTGCCACAACCAACCTGCATCTCACCACAAATGTACAGAGTGGTTATCTGAGTTACCGTAGACTTTGTCAGTTCGAACCAATCTGCCCATTCTCTGTTGACCTCTCTCATCATCAAGGTGTTTCTATATGCAGAACTGCCGCTGGTTTGAGTATTTCTGTAATTGCTGATCTTCTGGGATTTTCACACACAACAGACTCTAGAAATTACTCAGAATGGTGTGAGCAGCAGTTCTGCGGATGGAAAAACCTTGTTGATGAGAGAGGTCAACAGAGAATGGACAGACTGGTTCGAACTGACAAAGTCTACGGTAACTCAGATAACCACTCTGTACAATTGTGGTAAGATGAATTCTGAGATGTAGGTTGGAGCTGTTTTGGCAGCATGAGGGGGACCTACACAATATTAGGGCGGCGGTTTTAATGTTGTGGCTGATCGGTGTGTGTATATATATATATATATATATATATATATATATATATATATGGTGCGGTTCTGAAGGCAATGGTAAACACACCAAATATTGATTTAGCTTTATGTTTACTGGACTTTGTATGACAAAGAGCAAAAACTATTTATGCCATTATTTTTAAGACATACTCACTATGCAACATTTTGTGAAACTCTAAAACTTGCATATATATATATATATATATATATATATATATATATATATATATATATATATATATATATATATATATATATACACACACACACACACATACACTGCATTCATAAAGTATTCAGACCCCTTCATTTTTTTCACAT